>NW_027507903.1:649511922-650052435 GCF_037356315.1 Lithobates pipiens | reverse complement strand
AACCCTTTGCAGGGTGGCCTTGACTTATTGGGCTTACCGGTTACCTCAGCTTGGCTTGTTCTTCCACGTCTAGGGGTTCCCAGGGTTGGTACCCAACAACTTGGATGGTGACACCAATAAAGTCCATTTAGAAGGTTTTATTTTGCAAGGGTGACATCCAATAACACAGTCTCGTATAGGAACAGAGGGCAAGGGTGAAGAACTCAGGCACCTTGAACTGCAGATACAACAAAGTCTCTTATTCCATTCAGAGAGTAGCCACTCGCAGCTGGGCACTTCAAGGCTGAACAGATCTCTAGCCAGAGATCATGGCAGTCAGCACGTTGATTCAGAACTTGTAAAATCCTCTGAACGTGGACAAGCTATAACTGAAAGTGAACAGGAACCTTTTCTCTCAGTACTTGGAACGTTCTCTGTCTCCTTGATAGTACTGGAAAAAGCGTGGATTCATCAATGTCAAACTCAGTAACCAGGCACTTCTCAGGATGCCACTTGTCGGCCCTCCTCCGAAGAGTCCTCCCCGGTCACTTTCACGAGCTGCGGTGCCCCTCCAAGCCGAGAGCACACCCGGACACCTTGAATCCTCCCTCAGTTACTGCGCCTTGGACCAGCCGGTTCTGAGACTCGGGAACAGATGGATCCCTACCCCAGACCAGGCGAGTCTAGTGGGTGTAACCAACAGAAGCATGTTGCAGGATGTCGAGCACCCCATGACCCCTCGCGGGGCTACCCCGGTCCTGGAAAACCAGACCGGACCACAGGGGCCTCACAAACTCCTCTCTCTAAGCCCTTGTACACACGGTCGGACATTCTGACAACCAAATCCGTTGGATTTTGTCCAAAACTGTTGCATACACACGGTCGGACAAAGTTGTCGTAAAATCCGATTGTACGTAACGTGATGACGTTATTTCATTACGATGGGACTACGTTCACGCTAGTAGCCAATAGCTTTGGTGTAGGAATTTGATCTGAGCATGCGTGGCACTTTGTCCGTCGGAGTAAGCCAGTGATGGTGAACCTTGGCACTCCAGATGTTTTGGAACTACATTTCCCATGATGCTCTACTACACTGCAGAGTGCATGAGCATCATGGGAAATGTAGTTCCAAAACATCTGGGGTGCCAAGGTTCGCCATCACTGGAGTAGGCTACACATGATCGGAGTATGTCCGATCGGAGCATTTTGTCGGAAAATTTTACAGACAAGTTGGAAAAGTTGGTCCGTCGGATACTCCGACGGAAACAGTCCGATGGAGACCACACACAGTCGGAATATCCGACAAAACAGTCCGATAGGAAACATTCCGTCGGAATCTCCGACTGTGTGTACAAGGGCTGACACGTGACCTCAACATCTTAAGTACCCCCTCCCAGACTCCTCAGCAAGGCCCGGCACACCCACTGATTGGTTCTGAGAAGGCTGATAGCCAAAACATCCAACCAGGCCTGGTTCCAGCCTGTCATGTGCACCTCACTGTACATATGACCAAGCAGAACTTCTAACACAGCCCAGCCAAACTGATGTTAAAGTTACACCAACGTAATTAACCCTCAGAACCCCACTACTGTTCTCAGGCAAAAAAACTAAATTTACACATGAATGACACTTTGTCCAAAATGTCATCCGCTACACAACCAAAAACATAAATGTATTTTATTGGGATTTTATGTGATAGACCAACACAAAGTGTCACATAATTGTGAAGTGGAAGGAAAATTATAAATGGTTTTCAAAGAAACAATGTAAATGGGACTTCTGATGGGTTTCTTTCAACAATGACTGTCTTCTTGCCACTCTTCCATGAAGGGCAGATTTGTGGAGTGACGACTAACAGTTGTCCTGTTTTTTTGGGTGTTTGGCGCTAGCGGCAGGCGTTGTAATTGACGATAGATCTACATCAGGAGACATTGTTTTTTCAAAAACACTTGTACTGTCTTTATTTACTTTAACACTTTTTTGGTGAATGGGTAGGGGTACCCCCTACCCATTTACATAAAGGGGGAGGCATGATCTGGGGCCCCCCTTGTTAAAGGGGGCTTACAGATTCTGATAAGTCCCCCCCCCACCCACAGCCCCCCACAGGGCTGTCAGGAAGAGATCCTTATCCCAATCAACATGGGGACAAGGTGTGTTGGGGGGGGGGGGGGCAGAGCCCTCCCTGCCTCAAAGCATCCCCCTTGTGTTGAGGGTATGTGGCCTGGTATAGTTCAGGAGAGGGGGCGCTCGCTCCTTGGGGTGCACCACAAATAACACAGATCCTTGTGGCACACTACAAAAAACACTGAACTTTGGGGTACACACTGATAACACTAATCTTTGGGGTACACCACTAATAACACTGAACCTTGGGGTACACCACAAATAACACTGATCCTTTGGGTACACCACTGTTAACACTGAACCTTGGGGTACCCCACTAATAAAACGGAACCTTGGGATACACCACAAATAACACTGATCCTTGTGGCACACCACTAATATCATTGAACTTTGGGGTACACCACTGATAACACTAATCTTTGGGGTACACCACTGATAACACTGAACCTTGGGGTACACCACTGATAACACTGAACCTTGGGGTACACCGCAAATAACACTGAACCTTGGGGTACACCACTGATAACACTGAATCTTGGGGTACACTACTAATAATACTGAACCTTGGGGTACACCACAAATAACACTGATCTTTGGGGTACACCACTGATAACACTGATCTTTGGGGTACACCACTAACACTGAACCTTGGGGTAAACCACTGATAACACTGATCTTTGGGGTACCCCACTAATAACACTGAACCTCGGGGTACCCCACTAATAACACTGAATCTTGGGGTACACCGCAAATAACACTGAACCTTGGGGTACACCACTGATAACACTTATCTTTGGGGTACACCACTGATAACACTACTCTTTGGGGTACACAACAAATAACACTGAACCTTGGGGTACCCCACTGATAACTCTGAACTTTGGGGTACCCCACTGATAACACTGAGTTGGGAAGTTGGGAACTGGTAAAGTGACAGATCGCCATCCATATTTTCCGGCACAACATTGATCTTTCAAGCAACATCCAAACGCTTTTATTGGAAAATATCACCTCACAGCAATGAAGTGCAATATTTTGGGATCACCCTACAGCTGCATTCACACTTCAGCGTTTTGAATCGCGGGCAGATTTGCCGCGATTCTTCCTGCGATTTAAAAGTGCCGATGTGTGAATGACAAATCGCGGGACTCACATTTGAGAGGCCATTCATCTGAATGACACCAAAAATCGTGGTGAGGGTCTTCCGCTATAAATCGTGCTGCACTCGAAGGCAACCAGCATCGCGTTGAGGCACGTTGCCCACAAAAAAGTTCAGGAGCTACTTTTGGGCGACATGCTTCACGCGAGGTGGGTTGCTGCGATTTATCTCACGACAATCGCGACAATTTCATTTTTCAGAAACCGCGTTTGGATAATGGTGTTTTGTTTTCCTGTTTTAGGGGGTCAGCCTTCCTCTACAAGAGAATTTCCCAACTCACATTCCTGATTTTCCTTCATTTACAGGAGTGTTGGGTTACTGCACTCTATGTAGATAGGGCGGGGGTGGGGGAGGGTTACTGAGGGGCCGTGGTGTAAGGAAGGGAAGGGATTTTTCTTTTTATGTTTTGAGGTATTGAGGAAAAGCTACGTACTTTATGTTTTAAGCTCGTGTGATAGATTTCCTTATCTTATAAGGTTTTTTTTGAATATCTAGTTTACATTTATACTGGTTTATATTTGTATATACAGTGGGGATGGAAAGTATTCAGACCCCCTTTTTTTTCACTCTTTGTTATATTGCAGTCATTTGCTAAAATCATGTTTTTCCCTCATTAATGTACACACAGCACCCCATATTGACAGAAAAAAACAGAATTGTTGACATTTTTGCAGATTTATTAAAAAAGAAAAACTAAAATATCACATGGTCCTAAGTATTCAGACCCTTTGCTGTGACACTCATATATTTCAGTGGCGGCTGGTGAAGTTTTAGGATGGGGGGGTGCAAGACCACGCCCCTCAGATTTGGCCCCTCCCATTTATCACAAGCCACACCCCTTATCGAATCAACATCATATACCAGGCTGCACACTATACACAGGGCTCTACTAAAGCAGATGAATCATGTCTATCTTGTGTATAACCACATCAGGCACCTTTTCTGCAACCTGTAAATGGCACATATCTGCATTCTGTAAATCGAATTTTGTAAATCGCACATATCTGCAACCTGTAAATCGCACATATCTGCAACCTGTAAATAGCACATATCTGCATTCTGCAACATGTAAATCACACACATCTGCATTCTGTAAATCACACATCTGCATTCTGTAAATCGAACATATCTACAACCTGTAAATTGCACATATCTACAACATGCAAATCGCACATATCTACAACCTGTAAATCGCACATATCTGCATTCTGTAAATCGCATTCTGTAAATCGCACATATCTGCATTCTGTAAATCGCACATATCTGCAACCTGTAAATAGCACATATCTGCAACCTATAAATAGCACATATCTGCAACCTGTAAATAGCACAAATCTGCATTCTGTAACATCTAAATCACACATATCTGCATTCTGTAAATCACACATATCTGCATTCTGTAAATCGCACATATCTGCAACCTGTAAATAGCACATATCTGCATTCTGCAACCTGTAAATCGCACATATCTGCATTCTGTAAATCACACATCTGCATTCTGTAAATCAAGCATATCTAATACCTGTAAATCGCACATATCTACAACATGCAAATCACACATATCTACAACCTGTAAATTGCACATATCTACAACATGCAAATCGCACATATCTACAAATTGTAAATTGCACATATCTACAACATGAAAATCGCACATATCTACAACCTGTAAATAGCACATATCTGCATTCTGTAAATCGCACATATCTGCATTCTGTAAATCACACATCTCCTTTCTGTAAATCACATTCTGTAAATTGCACATATCTGCAACCTGTAAATTGCACGTATCTGCATTCTGCAACACGTGAATCGCACATATCTGCATTCTGTAAATTGCACATATCTGCATTCTGTAAATCGCACATATCTGCATTCTGTCAATCACACATCTGCATTCTGTAAATCGCACATATCTGCATTTTGTAAATCGCATTCTGTAAATCGCACATCTGCATTCTGTAAATCGCATTCTGTAAATCGCACATATCTGCATTCTGTAAATCGCATTCTGTAAATCGCACATATCTGCATTCTGTAAATCGCATTCTGTAAATCGCACATATCTGCATTCTGTAAATCGCATTCTGTAAATCGCACATATCTGCATTCTGTATATCGCATTCTGTAAATCGCACATATCTGCATTCTGTATATCGCATTCTGTAAATCGCACATATCTGCATTCTGTAAATCACATTCTGTAAATCGCACATATCTGCATTCTGTAAATCACATTCTGTAAATCGCACATATCTGCAACCTGTAAATCGCACATATCTGCATTCTGTAAATCGCATTCTGTAAATCGCACATATCTGCATTCTCTAAATCGCACATATCTGCATTCTCTAAATCGCATTCTGTAAATCACACATCTGCATTTTGTAAATCGCACATATCTGCATTCTGTAAATCGCATTCTGTAAATCGCACATATCTGTAAATCGCACATATCTGCAACCTGTAAATAGCACATCTCCTTTCTGTAAATCACATTCTGTAAATCGCACATATCTGCAACCTGTAAATTGCACATATCTGCATTCTGCAACACGTAAATCGCACATATCTGCATTCTGTAAATTGCACATATCTGCATTCTGTAAATTGCATTCTGTAAATCGCACATATCTGCATTCTGTCAATCACACATCTGCATTCTGTAAATCGCACATATCTGCATTCTGTAAATCGCATTCTGTAAATCGCACATCTGCATTCTGTAAATCGCATTCTGTAAATCGCACATATCTGCATTCTGTAAATCGCATTCTGTAAATCGCACATATCTGCATTATGTAAATCGCATTCTGTAAATCGCACATATCTGCATTCTGTAAATTGCATTCTGTAAATCACACATATCTGCATTCTGCAACATGTAAATCGCACATATCTGCATTCTGTAAATCGCATTCTGTAAATCGCACATATCTGCAACCTGTAAATCGCACATATCTGCATTCTGTAAATCGCATTCTGTAAATCGCACATATCTGCATTCTGTAAATCGCACATATCTGCAACCTGTAAATAGCACATATCTGCAACCTATAAATAGCACATATCTGCAACCTGTAAATAGCACATATCTGCATTCTGTAACATCTAAATCACACATCTGCATTCTGTAAATCACACATATCTGCAACCTGTAAATAGCACATATCTGCATTCTGCAACCTGTAAATCGCACATATCTGCATTCTGTAAATCACACATCTGCATTCTGTAAATCAAGCATATCTAATACCTGTAAATCGCACATATCTACAACATGCAAATCACACATATCTACAACCTGTAAATTGCACATATCTACAACATGCAAATCGCACATATCTACAAATTGTAAATTGCACATATCTACAACATGAAAATCGCACATATCTACAACCTGTAAATAGCACATATCTGCATTCTGTAAATCGCACATATCTGCATTCTGTAAATCACACATCTCCTTTCTGTAAATCACATTCTGTAAATTGCACATATCTGCAACCTGTAAATTGCACGTATCTGCATTCTGCAACACGTGAATCGCACATATCTGCATTCTGTAAATTGCACATATCTGCATTCTGTCAATCACACATCTGCATTCTGTAAATCGCACATATCTGCATTTTGTAAATCGCATTCTGTAAATCGCACATCTGCATTCTGTAAATCGCATTCTGTAAATCGCACATATCTGCATTCTGTAAGTCGCATTCTGTAAATCGCACATATCTGCATTCTGTAAATCGCATTCTGTAAATCGCACATATCTGCATTCTGTAAATCGCATTATGTAAATCGCACATATCTGCATTCTGTATATCGCATTCTGTAAATCGCACATATCTGCATTCTGTAAATCACATTCTGTAAATCGCACATATCTGCAACCTGTAAATCGCACATATCTGCATTCTGTAAATCGCATTCTGTAAATCGCACATATCTGCATTCTCTAAATCGCACATATCTGCATTCTCTAAATCGCATTCTGTAAATCACACATCTGCATTTTGTAAATCGCACATATCTGCATTCTGTAAATCGCATTCTGTAAATCGCACATATCTGTAAATCGCACATATCTGCAACCTGTAAATAGCACATCTCCTTTCTGTAAATCACATTCTGTAAATCGCACATATCTGCAACCTGTAAATTGCACATATCTGCATTCTGCAACACGTAAATCGCACATATCTGCATTCTGTAAATTGCACATATCTGCATTCTGTAAATCGCATTCTGTAAATCGCACATATCTGCATTCTGTCAATCACACATCTGCATTCTGTAAATCGCACATATCTGCATTCTGTAAATCGCATTCTGTAAATCGCACATCTGCATTCTGTAAATCACATTCTGTAAATCGCACATATCTGCATTCTGTAAATCGCATTCTGTAAATCGCACATATCTGCATTATGTAAATCGCATTCTGTAAATCGCACATATCTGCATTCTGTAAATTGCATTCTGTAAATCACACATATCTGCATTCTGCAACATGTAAATCGCACATATCTGCATTCTGTATATCGCATTCTGTAAATCGCACATATCTGCATTCTGTAAATCGCATTCTGTAAATCGCACATATCTGCAACCTGTAAATCGCACATATCTGCATTCTGTAAATCACATTCTGTAAATCGCACATATCTGCATTCTCTAAATCGCACATATCTGCATTCTCTAAATCGCATTCTGTAAATCGCAAATATCTGCATTCTGTAAATCGCATTCTGTAAATCGCACATATCTGTAAATCGCACATATCTGCAACCTGTAAATAGCACATATCTGCATTTTGTAAATAGCACATATCTGCATTCTGTAAATCGCACATATCTGCATTCTGTAAATTGCACATATCTACAACCTGTAAATTGCACATATCTACAACATGCAAATCGCACATAACCACAAACTGTAAATTACACATATCTACAACCTGTAAATAGCACATATCTCCATTCTGTAAATCGCACATATCTGCATTCTGTAAATCACACATATCTGCATTCTGTAAATCACACATATCTGTATTCTGTAAATCACATTCTGTAAATCACACATATCTGCATTCTGTAAATCACACATATCTGCATTCTGTAAATCACATTCTGTAAATCGCACATATCTGCAACCTGTAAATTGCACATATCTGCATTTTGTAAATCGCATATAACTGCAACCTATAAATGGCACATATCTGCATTCTGCAACATGTAAATTGCACATATCTGCATTCTGTAAATCGCACATCTGCATTCTGTAAATCGCATTCTGTAAATCGCACATCTGCATTCTGTAAATCACACATATCTGCATTCTGTAAATCACATTCTGTAAATCGCACATCTGCATTCTGTAAATCGCACATATCTGCATTCTGCAACATGTAAATCGCACATATCTGCATTCTGTAAATCGCATTCTGTAAATCGCACATATCTGCATTCTGTAAATCACATTCTGTAAATCTCACATACCTGCAACCTGTAAATAGCACATATCTGCATTCTGTAAATCGCACATATCTACAACCTGTAAATCACACATCTGCATTCTGTAAATCGCACATATCTGCATTCTGTAAATCGCATTCTGTAAATCGCACATATCTGCAACCTGTAAATTGCACATATCTACAACCTGTAAATTGCACATATCTACAACCTGTAAATTACGCATATCTACAACATGCAAATCGCACATATCTACAACCTGTAAATTGCACATATTTACAACCTGTAAATCACACATATCTACAACCTGTAAATCGCACATATCTACAACATGCAAATCACACATATCTACAACCTGTAAATCTTTTTTGGGGGGGCAGGTATGGGGGTTAATGCTGCCGACCACCGATAATCCTTTTTTTTTAAATCTTGTTAAATCACATTCTGTAAATCGCACATACCTGCAACCTGTAAATAGCACATATCTGCATTCTGTAAATCACACATCTGCATTCTGTAAATTGCACATATCTACAACCTGTAAATCGCATTCTGTAAATCGCACATATCTGCAACCTGTAAATTGCACATATCTACAACCTGTAAATTGCACATATCTACAACATGCAAATCGCATATCTACAACCTGTAAATTGCACATATATAGAACCTGTAAATCGCACATATCTACAACCTGTAAAGATTTAAAAATCAGGGTTATTATCGGTGGTCGGCAGCATACCCCCCTTAGACAAGATTTTTTTTAAAAAGGGTTCTTATTAAGAAGTTATTAATAATAACCCCTTTTTTTTAAAGCTTCTTTGGGGGGAGTGTATGCTGCCGGCCACCGATAACACTTTTTCTTTAAATCTTGTTTAGCAGGGGGTGGGGGGTGGGGTTGGGGTATGCTGCCGAGTGCGACCACCATAGTAACCCTGTAGATGTGGAGGGGGTACCGGCGGTGGCGCTGAATAAAGAATCAAGAATTTGTAAGCTGCCATGCGGCAGCCCCTTACCTGATCCTCTTAGGCGGGCAGAAGAGCGAAGTGCTGTGCCAACGTCACTTCCTTGAGTGACGTTGGAAGCACTGCCCACCGCTCACTCAAGTGCAAGTCTGTGCACTTGCTCGGCCAGTCGATTGCGCCGGAAGCTGTGGCGTGATCAGCTGCGCCACAGAGCGCTCTTTTTTTGGCCAAATGAAGCACCTCGTCTGCAATCTTGTGATTGCATAGATGTGGCGCTTCCTATATTGCACTGCGCCCGGCACCAGTGCACATAGGGAGGGAAATTTTAAAAAAAAATGTGTTTACTTAAAGTGACATGTTTAATTTTTTTTTTTTTACTACATGGGAAGGGGGGGGGGGCGCCCGGGTGCCCCCTATGGACGGGCCTCCACTGATATATTTAACTCAGGTGCTGTCCATTTCCTCTGATCATCCTTGAGATGGTTCTACACCTTCATTTGAGTCCAGCTGTGTTTGATTATACTGATTGGACTTGATTAGGAAAGCCACACACCTGTCTATATAAGACCTTACTCACAGTGCATGTCGGAGCAAATGAGAATCATGAGGTCAAAGGGACTGCCTGAAGAGCTCAGAGACAGAATTGTGGCAAGGCACAGATCTGGCCAAGATTACAAAAACATTTCTGCTGCACTTAAGGTTCCTAAGAGCCCAGTGGCCTCCATAATCCTTAAATGGAAGACATTTGGGAGGCCCAAAACCCTTGCTAGAGCTGGCCGTCCGGCCAAACTGAGCTATCGGGGGAGAGGAGCCTTGGTGAGAGAGGCAAAGAAGAACCCAAAGATCACTGTGGTTGAGCTCCATAGATGCAGTCGGGAAATGGGAGAAAGTTATAGAAGGTCAACCATCACTGCATCCCTCAACCAGTTGGGCATTTATGGCAGAGTGGCCCTACGGAAGCCTCTCCTCAGTGCAAGACACATGAAAGCCTGCATGGAGTTTGCTAAAAAACACCTGAAGGACTCCAGGATGGTGAGAAATAAGATTCTCTGGTCTGATGAGACCAAGATAGAACTTTTTGGCCTTAATTCTAAGCGGTATGTGTGATGAAAACCAGGCACTGCTCGTCACCTGTCCAATACAGTCCCAACAGTGAAGCATGGTGGTGGCAGCATCATGCTGTGGGGGTGTTTTTCAGCTGTAGGGACAGGACGACTGGTTGTAATCGAAGGAAAGATGAATGCGCCCAAGTACAGGGATATTCTGGATGAAAACCTTCTCCAGAGTGCTCAGGACCTCAGACTGGGATGAAGGTTTACCTTCCAACAAGACAATGACCCTAAGCACACAGGTAAAATAACGAAGGAGTGGCTTCTTAACAACTCCGTGACTGTTCTTGAATGGCCCAGCCAGAGCCCCGACTTAAACCCAATTGAGCATCTCTGGAGAGACCTAAAAATGGCCGTCCACCAACATTTATCATCCAACCTGACAGAACTGGAGAGGATCTGCAAGGAGGAATGGCCGAGGATCCCCAAATCCAGGTGTGAAAAACTTGTTGCATCTTTCCCAAAAAAAGACTCATGGCTGTATTAGATCCAAAGGGGGCTTCTACTAAATACTGAGCAAAGGGTCTGAATACTTAGGACCGTGTGATATTTCAGTTTTTATATTTTAATAAATCTGCAAACATGTCAACAATTCTGTGTTTTTCTGTCAATATGGGGTGCTGTGTGTACATTAATGAGGAAAACAAAACTTAAACTTAAAAGATTTTAGAAAATGGCTGCAATATAACAAAGAGTGAAAAATGTAAGGGGGGTCTGAATACTTTCCGTCCCCACTGTACCTGCTCTGTGTAGTGGTTTTGCACAGAGCAGCGCTGATCCTCCTCTTCTCGGGTCCCTCTGGGGGGTCTGAATACTTTCCATCTCCACTGTATAAATATTTTTATATGTTAGAATATTAAATAATAATATAACATTAAAATAAATATGTTTGTTCTATAAATATTTGTATTTGTTTTTTAATATTGAAGATCTAAAAGAATGACAATTTAGATTAGGTTTATTTCAATTTTGTTTGGAAAAAACTAATAAAATCCGATTAAAACAAAAACGTTAACCCCTTCAGCCTATAAAACCTGTATGTACAATTAAAAAAGGGTGGGCTTGGCCAATATAGTGAAAGACAAATAGAAAAATTCCCTGGATTGGTGGGATGTGGTAGATGTGGTATTAGGTGTAAAGTGCGCTGTCAAAACTAAATGTTATGAGATGAAGTCTTACCCCTTTCCTGACCAGAGCACTTTTTACAATTCGGCACTGCGTCGCTTTAACTGGTAATTGTGCGGTCATGCAATGTTGTACCCAAACAAAATTTGCATCATTTTTTCCCCACAAATAGAGCTTTCTTTTCATGGTATTTGATTGCCTCTGTGATTTTTATTTTTGCGATATAAATGGAAAAAACGAAAATTTTGAAAAAAAAATGATATTTATCTTTCGTTCACTGGCTGACACAGCTCCATTATTCTTGACCATAGGTTTGTTACGCCACCTTCAGGAGAGGACTAGGCAGCACATGTTATACATGTGAAAAAACAGAACTTTACAGTTCCGCCCAAGCAGCTTTAGTTTTTTTCTGCCTAGTGAAGGAGATGGACCTAGAAACCCTGAAGGACCATCGGTCCTGGGATTTTTTTTGCGGAAGTTTGCCTTTTGCGCAAAATTTTGGGATCCTGTGATCTACTATCAACAGCCGGCTGGGTGACTGGCTGGATATCCTTATTCTTGTAGTCTCCCCAGCCTGGCCATCGAGCGTGTGCAGACCATAGCTACTTGCTGGGTCGACCACACCATGCCTCTCAGGCTCCACGGGCGGCCGGTGAGTGCAACGCTCTGGGGCACACATATGACCGGACTACTGATGTCTTTGTCACAGTGTGCCTTGGCCAGCAGCCACCCTGTACTGATCAGAGAGTGGGTCTGTGATGGGATGTCCCCAGCTTGTCCGGATGGTAAGTACAGCTCTCCCTGCCTCAGCAGAATGGAGCAGCTGGGCAATCCCTGGGAGGTCGATTTGGGGGTCCCTCTCCTCCCTCTCTTCTCTACCTGTCCCTATCTTCCCTACCCCCCGTGGGGGATGCTGCATGATGGGCTGCTGAGCGGTGTGTGTCCCTGTAGCCAGGGGTTCCCTGGGGGGATCTCACCTTGGATGGGGAGCTGCACTAGGTGGCTGTGTCCCTGGGTGGCTGTGGTCTCCCCGCTGAGTGTCTGGAGGTCTGCATGTGCTGATCGCCATAGCGCTGTTCTGCCACCATTTTCGCTGTCCTTAGTGTGTATAGTTGATTGTCGGCCATTTTTGGTGTGCCTCAGTGGAAAGCATGGTCAGGGGCCATTTTGCTGTAGTTTGGCAGCCATTTTACCAGCCATTTACCAGCCATTTTACCAGTGATTATGTCCTTTATACTTGGCAGTGGCCATTTTGTTGTAGCCCAGCACGGTTTTTAGGCTCAGCGCTGGTCCCTGCTGCTCAGAACAGCGCGGTTTCACCTGGGAGCTGCCACAGGGCACTTGTAGCTGAATGGCACAGAACTCAGTCGGGGGGGTGAGTCCTGCGGTGGGGGCCCCTCAGTCTGCAGCAGCTAGGAGGGTGGGACTGCATGGGTCTGCATGGCTTCAGAAACTGGTGTTTCTTCCCCAGAACTCCCTGCAATTGCAACCAGCTCATCTGCAAACGCTTTGTCGGCGGTCCTTGAAACGTTCTTCGCCTTGGTGGATGCGGTGTGCGGGAGCAAAGGTGGTAAAAAGCAGCCCCTGCCTCCCCGTCCTCTGGGGAGAGCTCTGACGCAGACTCAGGCCCCGCTGAGGCTGGCAGCCCCTGTTCTGTTGCTTCAGATGACGCTGACCAGGACCTATCGGACAGTGAGGATGAGTCCCCGTCCGGGTCCGCGCAAGACAAAGCGCTAGTTTGAGCACTTATCGTAGCTGTGCGTGATACCCTGAAAATTCAGGATACAGCAGGTCCCTCTGGTGAAGTAGCGATCCCTTTTGGGTCCCATAAGCCAGCCTGTGCACCTAAGGTGTTTCCGTATCTGATTTATTTCGATAAGTTCATATTCAAGGAATGGGGAAGACCGCAATGGACCTTTTCGGTTCCAAAAAGTATGGTGGTGCGTTACCCCCTTGAGGAGAGCCTTCTTAAAAAATGGTCGGCTCCTCCGGTCGTGGACCCCCCAGTATCCAGGTTAAATAAAGTAACCACGATCCTGGTAGAGGGGACTCCTGCGTTCAAGAATCCTATGGACAGGAAGGCAGAGTAAGTGACCCGTTCTTTGTTTATGGTTGTGGGGTCTGCAATGCGACCAGTACTGGCCACAGCGCTGCTGTCACAGACACCTACTGAGTGGGCAAAACTTTTGCACTGCAAATTGGGGAAGCAGCAGGCTACTCCCGTCTGTATGGAACTAGCAGACCAGTTAGTACAAGGCCTTAAGTACATTTGTGACATGGCCCTGGATACGCTTCCCCGGCTATCCAGGGCTTCAGTGTCAGCAGTGGTGCTGAGGCGCCCAATTTGGCTAAAATGCTGGTCTATGGCCCAAGCATCTAAAAAAGCCCTGACGGATCTTCCCTTCCTTGGTGAGTGGCTCTTTGGAGCCTCGTTGGATGACATCATTAAGAATGCTACAGGTAGGAAGAGTACCAGGGCTTCGACTAAACGCTCCCAGCCAGACCGGACGACCTCTGAGGGACAAAAGCGTCCCTGGAACCGCAAGCCTAGCAAGCCTGCGAGCAAAAGTGCTACCACATGAAGGTTTGCCCCCACCCGTCATACGGGTGGGGGGTCGCCTTCAGGAGTTTGCAGCCCCATGGGCCTCTTGGCTGTCTGACCAATTTGAGTCTGCGAACTGATTTCCTCTGGCTAAAAGATAGAGTTCCTCTCTTGGCTACCAAACAGATTTTTCCCCACCAGCATACCCTTACTCCCGGAAGGCCCTAATGGGGGCGGTAAGGGACCTGCTAAGCTGCGGGGTGATAGTGCCTGTTCCAGAGTCGGAAAGGTTCCAGGGGTTCTACTCCAATCTGTTTGTAGTCCCCAAAAAGCCCTCAATTGCTTTGTAAAATTACAGAGGTTCAGAATGGAATCAGTTCGCTTAGTGGTCGATGCGCTCCATCAAGGGGACTCCCTGGCATTTTTGGACATCCAGGATGCATTCCTGCACATACCCATATGCCACAGGCATCAGAGGTTTCTGCGATTTGCAGTTGGGGAAGCCCACTACCAGTTTGTGGCCCTCCCCTTTGGATTGGCATCAGCTCCCCGAGTCTTTACCAAGGTATTGGCTCCAATTTTGGCATTGTTGCGACAACATGGGATCACGATTGTAGGTTATCTAGACGATCTCCTCCTAAAAGCATCTTCCGCCTCAGAATTAAATGAAGATGTGGCGATCACCGTGCAAACCCTGCAGGAATTTGGATGGCTGTTGAAGCTAAAGAAGTCGGTGCTCATACCAACTCAGCGCTTGGAGTACCAAAGCCTACTGCTGGACTCGAAGCAAGAGTGTTTCTCCCTTCAGAAAAGCTGCAGACTCTCAGAACCGCTGTAAAACTATTGATGAACCGCTGGTGGTCATCGCTACGCTTCTACAGCGAGTCCTAGGCCTCATGGTGGCCTCCTTTGAGGCGGTACCGTATGCCCAGTTTCATACCAGAGTCTTGCAGAAGGATATCTTGACAAAATGGGACAAATCTTTGTTATCCCTGGATCAGCAGATTCGGGTGAGACAGTTAGTCAGGGACTCCCTGCTCTGGTGGCTGAGGTCCCCGGCACTTCAGTCCGGGAAGTCGTTCCTACCTCTACATTGGACTGTGATCACAACGGACGCCATTTTGACCGCCTGGGGTGGAGTACTGGGAGTACAGTCGACCCAGGGCCTCTGGTCGGGGGAGGAATCCAAGTTGCCGATCAATGTGCTCGAGCTATGAGCGATCAGGCTATGCCTCTCCACATGGTCAATGAGACTGTGAGGGTGTCCGATCAGGATCCAGTCAGACAATGCCAAGGCGGTGGCATATGTCAACCATCAAGGAGGAACAAGAAGCTCGGCTGCAGCACCGGAGGTCGCTCACATCCTTCAGTGGGCAGAGTGACATGTACCGGCCTTATCGGCCATTTACATCCAGGGAGTGGAAAACTAGCAGGCGGACTACCTAAGTCGCCAGATGCTGGACCCGAGAATGGGCGCTGCATCCGGAGGTGTTCAGGCTACTGTGCCTGCAATGGGACACACCAGACGTGGATCTCCTGGCTTCCCGTCTCAATCAGAAGGTGCTGAGATTCATATCCAGGACAAAAGATCCTTGGGCAGACGCGTCAGACGCGCTGGTGGCTCCGTGGGGTCAGTATCGACTGATCTACGCCTTTCCTCCGCTAAAGCTGCTACCACGTCTGCTCTGCAGAGTGGAGACCAAGGGGATTGCGGATGCTCCCTGGTGACTACTGATGCAGGAAGACCTTCTGTGTCAAGGTCCGATTCTCCATCCTGCTTTACCATCGCTGGTTTTAACAGCATGGCTGTTGAGAGCCAGGTGCTAAGGAACCAAGGCCTATCGGACTCAGTGATTTCAACTATGCTGAGGGCACAGAAATCTTCTCGGAAGGCCTTCCCTGGAAGGCCTTCATCTCTATGTGTGAAGAGAAAGGGTGGCGTCCATGCACCTACTCAGTTTCCAGGATCCTGCTGTTTCTACAGCGAGGAGTAGACCAGAAATTGGCTTTAATCACCATTAAGGGACAAATATCAGCCTTGGCTGTTTTTTTCCAATGACTCCTGGCATCTCATTCTGTAGTGAGCACTTTTATTCAAGGGGTCCGGCGTTTAGTTCCTCCAGGGCGTCCACCGTTACCCCCGTGGGATCTGAACCCGGTTCTATCGGCGCTTCAGAAACTGCCGTTTGAGAACATCAGAGAATTTCCCTTGTTGACTCTTTCCCAAAAAGTGGTCTTTCTAGTGGCCATTACATCGGCCAGGAGGGTTTCGGAACTGGTGGCCTTGTTTTGCAAGTCGCACTATCTGGTTATCCAGAAGGATAAGGTGGTGTTGAGTCCGCAACCTTCCTTTCTGCTGAAGGTGGTTTCAGCGTTCCACATCAATGAACACAGAAGACATTGTGTTACCATCTTTCTGTCCTAAGGAGGTAGCTCTTCATTTCCTGGAAATGGTCCGGGCTCTAAGGGTGTATTTGTCTGCCACGGCTCCCTTTCGGAAGTCAGACTCTGTTCTTTCGGTAGCTGATCCGAAAAAAGGTATGGCAGTCTTGTCGGCCACCGTTTCTAGGTGGATCAGACAGATTGTGATAGAGGCCTACGCCTTGAAGGGTCAGGTGCCCCCCTTTCCTGTCACGGCCCATTCCACCAGGACTATTGGAACCTCTTGGGCTTTCCAACATCAGTCGCTCAAGTGTGTAAGGCGGCGACTTGGTCGCCCTTTCACACTTTTACCAAATTCTACAATGTTGATGTAAGCACATCGTCTGATGCCTGCTTTGGCCGCAAAGTTTTGCAGGCGGCTGTGTAATGTTGCAATTCTGCACTCTTTTTTTTTTCTGTTTTTTGTTGAAGAAAATACAGTTATTTTTGAGTATAATGCACATTTGCATTGTTGACCTCAAGTTCTGATACGGCTAGTTAAGGTGGTGACTCCCCTGTTAGGGAGCACTTCTGGTTGTGGGTGCCGTTTTTTATGCTCCCACCCCTCATTATGACACTGCTTGGGGACGTCCTTACGGTCAAGAATAATGTAGCTGTGTCAGTCAGTGAACGAAAGAGAAAATAGGATTTTTGTACTCACCGTAAAATCCTTTTCTCTGAAGTTCACTGACTGACACAGCACCCTCTCCTCCTATTGGTTTACGTTATACTGCTTGTTGACGTACTGAAGCTGCAGGTAACAGGCTGAGGGGTTGTTACTGGAGGGATCGCCCCCTGTTCTGCCTAGTCCTCTTCTGAAGGTGGCGTAACAACCCTATGGTCAAGATTAATGGAGCTGTGTCAGTCCCTGAACTTCAGAGAAAAGGAGTCCCTTCTCTTCTGTAACCCCCCCCCCCCCCGTCAGTCCCCTCTCCTCTGTCAGCCCCCCTCCTCTGTCAGCCCCCCTCCTCTGTCAGCCCCCTTCTCTGTCAACCCCCCTCTTCTGTCAGTCCCCTCTCCTCTGTCAACCCCCCCTCTGTCAGTCCCCTCTCCTCTGTCAGTTCCTCCTCTGTCAGTCCCCTCTCCTCTGTCAGCCCCCTCTGTCAGTCCCCTCTCCTCTGTCGCCCCCCCTCCTCTGTCAGCCCCCCTCTGTCAGTCCCCAGCCCCCTCTCCTCTGTCAGCCCCCCTCTGTCAGCCCCCTCTGTCAGACACCTCTCCTCTGTAAACCCCCCCATCAGTCCCCTCTCCTCTGTCAGCCCCCCTCCTCTGTCAGCCCCCCTCTGTCAGTCCCCTCTCCTCTGTAAACCCCCCCTCTGTCAGCCCCCCTGTCAGCCCCCTCCTCCATTAGTCCCCCCCTTTATTAGTCCCCTCTCCTTTGTCAGCTCCCCCCTGTCAGCCCCCTCCTCTGTCAGCCCCCCTCTGCCAGTCCCCTCTCCTCTGTCAGCCCCTCCTCTGTCAGCCCCCTCTCCTCTGTCAGTCCCCCCCCCCTCTGTCAGCCCCCTTCTCTGTCAACCCTCCTCTACTGTCATTCCCCCCTCTGTAAACCCCCCTCCTCTGTCAGCCCCCCTCTGTCAGTCCCCTCTCTTCTGTAAACCCCCCCATCAGTCCCTTCTCCTCTGTCAGCCCCCCTCTGTCAGTCCCCTCTCCTCTGTAAACCCCCCTCTTCTGTCAGTCCCCTCTCCTCTGTCAACCCTCCTCTGTCAGCCCCCCTCTGTCAGTCCCCTCTCCTCTGTCAGTTCCTCCTCTGTCAGTCCCCTCTCCTCTTTCAGCCCCCCTCTGTCAGTCCCCTCTCCTCTGTAAACCCCCCCCCCCTGTCAGTCCCCTCTCCTCTGTCAACCCCCCCTCTGTCAGCCCCCCTCTGTTACTCCCCTCTCCTCTGTCAGCCCCTCCTCTGTCAGTCCCCCCGTCAGCCCCCCCTCTGTCAGCCCCCACCCTCTGTCAGCCCCCTTCTCTGTCAACCCCCCTCTTCTGTCAGTCCCCTCTCCTCTCTCAGCCCCCCCTCTGTCAGCCCCCCCTCTGTCAGACCCCTCTCCTCTGTAAACCCCCCCCCATCAGTCCCCTCTCCTCTGTCAGCCCCCCTCTGTCAGCCCCCCTGTCAGCCCCCTCCTCCATCAGTCCCCCCTTATCAGTCCCCTCTCCTCTGTCAGCCCCCCCTTTGTCAGCTCCCCCATGTCAGAGCCCTCCTCTGTCAGCCCCCCTCTGTCAGTCCCCTCTCCTCTGTCAACCCCCCTCTGTCAGTCCCCTCTCCTCTGTCAACCCCCCCTCTGTCAGCCCCCACTCCTCTGTCAGCACCCCCTCTTTCAGCCCCCCCCTCCTCTGTCAGCCCCTCTCCTCTGTCAGTCCCCTCTCCTCTGTCAGTCCCCTCTCCTCTGTCAGTCCCCCCTCCTCTGTCAGCCCCCTTCCTCTATGTCAGCTCCCCTCCTCTCTTAGCTCCCCTCCTCTCTCAGCTCCCCTCCTCCCTGTCAGTCCCCCGGTCCACTCGCCCCTGTCAATACAGCGCTAGGCTAATGAATCCTAAACGCTGCAACTCACAGTGGCTCTCTTCTCCCAGCACCATGCCAGCCCCACTCCTCTGTCAGTCCCCTCTCCTCTGTCAGCCCCCCCTGTCAGCCCCACTCCTCTGTCAGTCCCCCCTTTGTCAGTCCCCTCTCCTTTTGTCAGCCCCCCCTGTCAGCCCCACTCCTCTGTCAGTCCCCTCTCCTCTGTCAGTCCCCCCTTTGTCAGTCAGCCCCCCTCTGTCAGCCCCCCTCTGTCAGCCCCCTCCTCTGTCAGACCCCTCTCCTCTGTAACCCCCCCCCCCTGTCAGTCCCCTCTCCTCTGTCAGCCCCTTCCTCTGTCAGACCCCTCTCCTCTGTCAGACCCCTCTCCTCTGTCAGACCCCTCTCCTCTGTCAGACCCCTCTCCTCTGTCAGACCCCTCTCCTCTGTCAGCCCCTTCCTCTGTCAGCCCCTTCCTCTGTCAGCTCCTTCCTCTGTCAGACCCCTCCCCTCTGTCAGTCCCCCTCTGTCAGCCCCTTCCTCTGTCAGACCCCTCTCCTCTGTAAACCCCCCCCTGTCAGTCCCCTCCCCTCTGTCAGCCCCCTCCTCTGTCAGACCCCTCTCCTCTGTAAACCCCCCTTATCAGTCCCCTCTCCTCTGTCAGCCCCCCTCTGTCAGTCCCCTCTCCTCTGTAAACCCCCCCCCATCAGTCCCTTCTCCTTCAGCCCCCCTCTGTCAGTCCCCTCCTCTGTCAGCCCCCCTCTGTCAGTCCCCTCTCCTCTGTCAGTTCCTCCTCTGTCAGTCCCCTCTCCTCTGTCAGCCCCCCTCTGTCAGTCCCCTCTCCTCTGTAAACCCCCCCGTCAGTCCCCTCTCCTCTGTCAACCCCCCCTCTGTCAGCCCCCTCTGTCAGCCCCGTCCTTTGTCAGTCCCCCCCTCTGTCAGCCCCCACCCTCTGTCAGCCCCCACCCTCTGTCAGCCCCCACCCTCTGTCAACCCCCTCCTCTGTCAGCCCCCTCCTCTGTCAGTCACCCTCTGTCAGTCCCCTCTCCTCTGTCAACCCCCTCTTCTGTCAGTCCCCTCTCCTCTGTCAGCCCCCTCTGTCAGCCCCCCTCTGTCAGTCCCCTCTCCTCTGTAAACCCCCCCTCTGTCAGCCCCCTCCTCCATCAGTCCCCTCTCCTCTGTCAGCCCCCTCCTCTGTCAGTCACCCTCTGTCAGTCCCCTCTCCTCTGTCAACCCCCTCTTCTGTCAGTCCCCTCTCCTCTGTCAGCCCCCCTCCTCTGTCAGCCCCCCCTCCTCTGTCAGTCCCCCCTCCTCTGTCAGTCCCCTCTCCTCTGTCAGCCCCCCTCCTCTGTCAGCCCCCTTCCTCTATGTCAGCTCCCCTCTTCTCTCAGCTCCCCTCCTCTCTCAGCCCCCCTCCTCTCTGTCAGCCCCCCTCCTCCCTGTCAGATCCCCCCTCCTCCCTGTCAGATCCCCCCTCCTCCCTGTCAGCCCCCCTCTCCTCTGTCAGCCCCCTTCCTCTCTGTCAGCCCCCTTCCTCTCTGTCAGCCCCCTTCCTCTCTGTCAGCCCCCTTCCTCTCTGTCAGCGCCCTTCCTCTCTGTCAGCCCCCTTCCTCTCTGTCAGCCCCCTTCCTCTCTGTCAGCCCCCTTCCTCTCTGTCAGCCCCCTTCTTCTCTGTCAGCGCCCCCCTCTGTCAGCCCCCCCTCTGTCAGCCCCACTCTGTCAGCCCCCCTTTCCTCTGTCAGCCCCCCTTTCCTCTGTCAGCCCCCCTTTCCTCTGTCAGCCCCCCTTTCCTCTGTCAGCCCCCCTTTCCTCTGTCAGCCCCCCCTCCCCTCTGTCAGCCCCCCCTCCCCTCTGTCAGCCCCCCCTCCCCTCTGTCAGCCCCCCCTCCCCTCTGTCAGCCCCCCCTCCTCTCTGACGGCCCCCTCCCCTCTGTCAGGCCCCCCTCCTCTCTGACGGCCCCCTTCCTCTCTGTCGGCCCCCTTCCTCTCTGTCGGCCCCCTTCCTCTCTGTCGGCCCCCTTCCTCTCTGTCTGCCCCCCTCCTCTCTGTCTGCCCCCCTCCTCTCTGTCTGCCCCCCTCCTCTCTGTCAGCCCCCTCCTCCTCTGTCGGCCCCCTCCTCCTCTGTCGGCCCCCTCCTCTCTGTCGGCCCCCCTCCTCTCTTTCAGACCCCCTTCTCTCTGTCGACCCCCCTCCTCTCTTTCAGCCCCCCTCCTCTCTGTCGGTCCCCCTCCTCTCTGTCGGTCCCCCTTCTCTCTGTCGACCCCCCTCCTCTGTCAGCCCCCCTCCTCTCTGTTTGCCCCCCTCCTCTGTCAGCTACCTTTTTTTTGTCTCGCTGTAATGGAGGTCTCTATTGGGGGGCACAGGCACTGTCTGATATATAATCTGTTACTTTCCACTGCCCTACTGACACCGTCCACTGCTCTACTGACACCGTCCACTGCCCTACTGACACTGTCCTCTGCCCTACTGACACCATCCACTGCTCTACTGACACCGTCCACTACTCTACTGACACCGTCCACTGCCCTACTGACACTGTCCACTGCCTTTTTGACACCGTCCACTGCCTTTTTGACACCGTCCACTGCCTTTTTGACACCGCCCACTGCCCTACTGACACCGCCCACTGCCCTACTGACACAGTCCATTGCCCTACTGACACAGTCCATTGCCCTACTGACACAGTCCATTGCCCTACTGACACAGTCCATTGCCCTACTGACACAGTCCATTGCCCTACTGACACAGTCCATTGCCCTACTGACACAGCCCACTGCCCTACTGACACCGCCCACTGCCCTACTGACACCGCACACTGCCCTACTGACACCGCCCACTGCCCTACTGACATCGTCCACTGCCCTACTGACACCGTCCACTGCTCTACTGATACCATCCACTGCCCTACTGGCTGACAGTGTCCAATTTTAAGGTAGGCTAGTTTCATATTTTAACTGACATTTCTTTTATTAATCGAATCATATTAGAGTGTAGTACAAAAAAATTGCAGTACGCCGTGAAAGTGTTCGGGTTTGGCTTGAAGAAAAGGTGGCAACCCTAAGTCCAGAGGAGCTCTGCCTTCTCCTTGGTCAACATCACAAGAAACATCTCCTGCGTTCCTGTTTAAAAACTGGCTTTACTGACATCCCTTCTGGCTCCAGATCCTGCTTTCTGTTCCATTACTTTGATCCCTGACTTCTGGCTTGGCTGACTATCCATTCTGGTTACTGAACTTTAGCTATGTTTTGACTACGTTTGTTCTTTTTACTTTTATTACTAAACAAGTGTGATTTAACTGTACTTCTGTCTCGGTCTGATTTAATGGTTTCTGAAACTCCCCCTGAATCACACTGCTGCCTTATACACACAATGCTTCAGCTCTTTGCCCCCTCCCCCCAGATCACACTGCTGCCTTATACACATAATGCTCTGACTCTCTACCCCCCCCCCCCCCCCCCGATCACACTGCTGCCTTATTCACACAATGCACCAGATCTCGGCCCCCTCCCCCTGGATCACACTGCAGACTTATTCACGCAATGCTCCGGCTCTCTGCCCCCTCCCTCCCAGATCACACTTCTGCCTTATTCACACAATGCTCTGGCTCTTTGTACCCCTCCCCCTGGATCACACTGCTGCCTTATACACACAATGCTCTGGCTCTTTGTACCCCTCCCCCTGGAATACACTGCTGCCTTATACACACAATGGTCTGGCTCTCTGCCCCCTCCCCCTGGATCACACTGCAGCTTTATACACATAATTCTCCGGCTCTCTGCCCCCTCCCCTGGATCACACTGCTGACTTATACACACAATGGTCCGGCTCTCTGCCCCCCTCTCCCTGGATCACACTTCTGCCTTATACTCCTCACTGGATCTCACCTACTTATCCAGCTATGTTCTTAAGCTCAGTGATCCCTCCCATATTCTGACCAGCGCTGCCATTAGAAGGCCCCTTCTTCACCCCCCCACTCTCTGTACTACTCACGGTGCCTCCCTCTGAGTTAACAGGAGCTGGAACTACAGAGGAGGCATCCGGTAACAATGCATGCTGACAGTCCATAGAGAACAACATTAGAAACAACATTTGGATGGTATACATCTGCCACATTGTTGATTTGCGGCAGAACCCCTGAGGACCACCAAAATTTTCTCGTGGACTGTCAGTGGTTCACGAACTACTGGTTGGGAATCGCTGGTCTAGAGCATATGTTGAGTCCAGGGGGATTATGCCATGGACCTTCGACCAGTAAGGCTGGAGAATCGGGCATGACCACCAGATGTGTAAGGCCGCGTACACACGCGGGGACTGTTCGCCCAACTTTGTCCGTCAAACAGTCCGCTCAAAATTAGCATGGACGGACTTGTCCACACACGACGAACGAACAGTTAGCTGAAACCGTGCGCGATGACGTGAACGGCACGTACGACGGGACGGAAAATACAACGTCCTATACACTGCATTACAACTTTCGGCGTGTAAATCCTTTCTGAGCATGCGCGGAACTTAGTTTGACGAACAAGCCTACACACGAGGGGACTGTTCGCTGAAACCAAGTTTCAGCGGACAGTTTTTTGGAAATTCCGAAAAACCTTGTTCAGCAAACTGTTCGCTGAAACTGTCCGCTGAAAGCCCACACACGGGCGGACTGTCCGCCGAAACACTGTTCAGCGGACAAAGTTGGGCGAACAGTCCCCGCGTGTGTACGCGGCCTTAGAGTGTGCCAGGCTCTTTGGCGCATCTCCAACATAGGTTTGCCGAGCCTTTGTGTGCATTAGTGAAGATATGTTATCACGTCTCCAGAGATAAATCTTTTGCAGCGTTTTTTCCCCAAGCCTAACAAGCTTTACCGGCGTCATTTTTAGAGGTCACATATGGATAATGTTATTTTGTTTTCATTTTAAATATTTTGGAGGTTTGGTATTGTATATTTTATCTATAATTTGCCAACTCGCATTCCTGGTTTTCCATAATTCACAGGAGTTTCAGATTTTATATGTGTATCTAGGATGGTGTTACTGTAGGGTCATGGTGTAGAGAAGAGAAGGTAAGGGATTTTTATGTATTTTCTTTTTTTTTTTTTTTTTCATCTTTTGATGAAAGTATTTAGGAAAAGCTACGTACTTTATGTTTAAGTCCTTGTAATTAGCTTATGCGGTTATTTTATAAGGTTTTCAGTATATTTATACTGGTATATTTTTAGTTGTTACTAAATATTGGATATCTAACAGTACAGCATTAAAAGATTTAGATTTGTTTTATTATAATGTAGTCTGAAAAAAAATGAAAAAAAATGGGGAGCACGTGTGTTAACCACTTCAGCCTCGGACCAATAAATACCTTAAGGACCAGAGGTGTTTTTGCAATTTCGCACTGCGCTGCTTTAACTGGTAATTGCGCGGTCATGCAATATTGCACCCAAACGAAATTTGCGTCCTTTTCTTCCCACAAATAGAGCTTTCTTTTGATGGTATTTGATTGCCTCTGCGATTTTTATTTTTTGCGATATAAATGGAAAAAGAGCGAAAATTTTGAAAAAAAATGATATTTTCTTCTTTTTGTTATAAGAAAAATCGAATAAACTAAATTTTAGTCATACATTGAGGGCAAAATTTATTCAGCCACATGTCTTTAGTAAAAAAAATGTCAATAAGCGTATATTTTTTGGTTTGCGCAAAAGTTATAGCGTCTACAAACTAGAGTACATTTTCTGGAATTTACACAGCTTTTAATTTATGACTGCCTATCTCATTTCTTGAGGTGCTAAAATGGCAGGGCAGTACAAACCCCCCCCAAATGACCCCATTTTGGAAAGTAGACACCCCAAGGAAACTGCTGATGGGTATGTTGAGCCCATTGAATATTTATTTTTTTTGTCCTAAGGGATTGAATAATGACAAAAAAAAAAAAAAAAAAAAAAAAAGTACAAAAAGTTGTCACTAAATGATATATTGCTCACACATGCCATGGTTATATGTGGAATTGCACCCCAAAATATATTCCGCTACTTCTCCCGAGTACGGGGATACCACATGTGTGGGACTTTTTGGGAGTATAGTCGCGCACGGCATCCCGAAAACCAATCACCACCTTCAGGATTTCTAAGGGTGCAAATTTTTGATTTTACCCCTCACTACCTATCACAGTTTCGAAGGCCATAAAAAGCCAAAATAGCACAAAACCCCCCAAAATGACCCCATTTTGGAAAGTAGACACCCCAAGCTATTTACTGAGAGGCATGTTGAGTCCATGGAATATTTTATATTTTGCCACAAGTTGCGGGAATATTACAAACTTTTTTTTTTTTGCACAAAGTTGTCACTAAATGATATATTGCTCACACATGCTATGGGCATATGTGAAATGACACCCCAAAATACATTCTGCTGCTTCTCCTGAGTACAGGGATACCACATGTGTGGGACTTTTTGGGAGCCTAGCCGCGTACGGGACCCCGAAATCCAAGCACCGCCTTCAGGATTTCTAAGGGCATAATTTTTTTATTTTACTCCTCACTACCTATCACTACCTATCACAGTTTTGACGGCCATAAAATGCCAAGATGGCACAAAACCCCCCCAAATGACCCCATTTTGGAAAGTAGACACCCCAAGGAAACTGCTGATGGGTATGTTGAGCCCATTGAATATTTATTTTTTTTGTCCTAAGGGATTGAATAATGACTAAAAAAAAAAAAAAAAAAAAATGTACAAAAAGTTGTCACTAAATGATATATTGCTCACACATGCCATGGTTATATGTGGAATTGCACCCCAAAATATATTCCGCTACTTCTCCCGAGTACGGGGATACCACATGTGTGGGACTTTTTGGGAGTATAGTCGCGCACGGCATCCCGAAAACCAATCACCACCTTCAGGATTTCTAAGGGTGCAAATTTTTGATTTTACCCCTCACTACCTATCACAGTTTCGAAGGCCATAAAAAGCCAAAATAGCACAAAACCCCCCAAAATGACCCCATTTTGGAAAGTAGACACCCCAAGCTATTTACTGAGAGGCATGTTGAGTCCATGGAATATTTTATATTTTGCCACAAGTTGCGGGAATATTACAAACTTTTTTTTTTTTTGCACAAAGTTGTCACTAAATGATATATTGCTCACACATGCTATGGGCATATGTGAAATGACACCCCAAAATACATTCTGCTGCTTCTCCTGAGTACAGGGATACCACATGTGTGGGACTTTTTGGGAGCCTAGCCGCGTACGGGACCCCGAAATCCAAGCACCGCCTTCAGGATTTCTAAGGGCATAATTTTTTTATTTTACTCCTCACTACCTATCACTACCTATCACAGTTTTGACGGCCATAAAATGCCAAGATGGCACAAAACCCCCCCCAAATGACCCCATTTTGGAAAGTAGACACCCCAAGGAAACTGCTGATGGGTATGTTGAGCCCATTGAATATTTATTTTTTTTGTCCTAAGGGATTGAATAATGACTAAAAAAAAAAAAAAATGTACAAAAAGTTGTCACTAAATGATATATTGCTCACACATGCCATGGTTATATGTGGAATTGCACCCCAAAATATATTCCGCTACTTCTCCCGAGTACGGGGATACCACATGTGTGGGACTTTTTGGGAGTATAGTCGCGCACGGCATCCCGAAAACCAATCACCACCTTCAGGATTTCTAAGGGTGCAAATTTTTGATTTTACCCCTCACTACCTATCACAGTTTCGAAGGCCATAAAAAGCCAAAATAGCACAAAACCCCCCAAAATGACCCCATTTTGGAAAGTAGACACCCCAAGCTATTTACTGAGAGGCATGTTGAGTCCATGGAATATTTTATATTTTGCCACAAGTTGCGGGAATATTACAAACTTTTTTTTTTTTGCACAAAGTAGTCACTAAATGATATATTGCTCACACATGCTATGGTTATATGTGGAATTGCACCCCAAAATATATTCGGCTACTTCTCCCGAGTATGGGGATACCACATGTGTGGGACTTTTTGGGAGTCTAGTCGCGTACGGCACCCCGAAAACCAATCACCACCTTCAGGATTTCTAAGGGTGCAAAGGCCATAAAATGCCAAAATAGCACAAAATCCCCCCAAATTACCCCATTTTGGAAAGTAGACACCCCAAGCTATTTACTGAGAGTCATGTTGTCTGAACGAAAAAAAAGAGATTGATCGGTGGGTATGCCCACCATTAGATACCTCCCTTCATCCACCCACTTCTAATGATGGACATACATGCACCATTTATATATGCCGAAGCATGGGGGCATCCTCCCGCAAAAAAGTTATGCCGCGTACATACGTTCAAACTTTTCCATGGGCAAGCCCCCTGTCGGAATTTTGACCGTATGTACGCGGCATTAGGAGCAAAATCACTCCTCCACCCCTTATGCCCCCATGCTTCGGCATATATGCTCTTTTTTAACTGTGGTGGTGAAATCACCGCCTACAGCACTGGAGTCACGGCTTTATGTATCGTGGGAGCAAACGCTGTTGCTGTCAAGATAAATAAATCCGCGCTGCAGCTGAATGGCGTACCTGCTAAGCAAATTATGGTTAACGTTAAAACAAAGTAACATCCCAGTAAAACCTTACCATACCATACCTGCAAAGCAATTGCCAAAAAAAACAGTAAAAAATAAAACATTTTTTAACACAACCTGTGCCTAAAATATATATATGCCGAAGCATGGGGGCATCCTCCCGCAAAAAAGTTATGCCGCGTACATACGTTCAAACTTTTCCATGGGCAAGCCCCCTGTCGGAATTTTGACCGTATGTACGCGGCATTAGGAGCAAAATCACTCCTCCACCCCTTATGCCCCCATGCTTCGGCATATATGCTCTTTTTTAACTGTGGTGGTGAAATCACCGCCTACAGCACTGGAGTCACGGCTTTATGTATAGTGGGAGCAAACGCTGTTGCTGTCAAGATAAATAAATCCGCGCTGCAGCTGAATGGCGTACCTGCTAAGCAAATTATGGTTAACGTTAAAACAAAGTAACATCCCAGTAAAACCTTACCATACCATACCTGCAAAGCAATTGCCAAAAAAAACAGTAAAAAATAAAACATTTTTTAACACAACCTGTGCCTAAAATATATATATGCCGAAGCATGGGGGCATCCTCCCGCAAAAAAGTTATGCTGCGTACATACGTTCAAACTTTTCCACGGGCAAGCCCTCCGTCGGAATTTTGACCGTATGTACGCGGCATTAGGAGCAAAATCGCTCCTCCACCCCTTATGCCCCCATGCTTCGGCATATATGCTCTTTTTTAACTGTGGTGGTGAAATCACCTCCTACAGCACTGGAGTCGCGGCTTTATGTATCGTGGGAGCAAACGCTGTTGCTGTCAAGATAAATAAATCCACGCTGCAGCTGAATGGCGTACCTGAAAACATGAAAAATGGTTAACAATAACACAGTAAACAGTAAAGTATAAAAAATTTGAGAGAAGAGAGAGAGAGAGAGAGAGAGAGAGAGAGAGAGAACAATAAAACGACAACTATTTTTGGTTTTTATATTTTATATTTTTTTTGGTTTTTTTATTTTACTTTTTTTTTTTTTTTTTTTTTTTTATACACTTTTTTTTGAACTGTAAACTGTAACTGTAACGGTTCGGGTCTCTCAAAATGCGATGGCATCTTGGGAGACCCTGTGTTAGTGTGCCTAGCCTGTGAAATGCTGTACCCTACGCTAATACTTCACTAGTGTGTGGTAGCGTTCAAAACACTCACCCTGACAAAGACCAGGCTGGCCAGGACAGCGTGGACAATAAGAACGGGTGTCACGCCTATATCCGCGCTTGCTACAGACACGACATCTTTTTTGGGGGGCTCGTTGGGTAGGGGTACTCGGGAGGACATAAGAATAATGCCTCTCATACAGCCGGCTTACTGCATTTGGTTGGGAATGGTGAGGTACAGAACCGTCTGGAAACAGAAGCTCTGTGACAACCTCTCTTTGGAAGAAAAGAAAGGTTAATGTTCCGCCTGAAGCTTTGTATAGCACAAAAGCATTCAGCAAAGCCAATTGAAATAAGTAAGCAGACACTTTTTTGTACCAGCGTCTGGTCTTACGGGAAGTTAGATACGGCGCTAACATCTGGTCATTGAGGTCCACCCCTCCCATATTTTTGTTATATTCGTGGACACAGAGGGGTTTCTCCACAATACCAGTCGCCGTAGAAATTTGGACCGTCGTGTCTGCATGAAGGGAGGTAAGAACGAAAACATTCTTATTATGCCTCCACTTCATAGCGAGCAAATTATTACACCGATAGCAGGCTCTCTCCCCCAGCCTAAGACGGGAATCTACAAGCCGCTGGGGAAAGCCCCGGCGATTAGGTCGCACGGTGCCACATGCTCCAATCTGATTATCAAATAAATGACTAAACAGTGGCACGCTGGTGTAATAGTTGTCCACGTACAAGTGGTACCCCTTTCCGAATAAGGGTGACACCAATTTCCACACTATCTTGCCAGCGCTTCCTATGTAATCAGGGCAGTTCTCCGGCTCTACGTAACTATCTTTACCCTCATAAACCATAAAGCTCCATGCATAGCCTGTGGCCCTGTCACAGCACTTATAGAGCTTGACCCCGTACCTGGTACGCTTGTTGGGAATGTACTGTTTGAATGACAAGCGACCAGTAAACTTAACCAGGGACTCATCAACGCAGACAACTTTTTGGGGAATAAACAAGTCTGCAAAACGTTGGTTGAAGTGGTTTATGAGGGGCCGAATTTTGTAGAGCCGATCGTATTCAGGGTCTCCACGTGGACGACAAAGTTCATTGTCACTGAAGTGCAAGAACCGCAAGATCTGCTCGTATCGTGCCCTGGGCATGGAGTTAGAGAACAGGGGCATGTGGTCAGCCGGATGCGTGGACCAATAAGCCCGCATCCGCATAAATTTGTGTGTGCCCATGTTGAGGGAAAGGCCCAGAAACGACTTAAATTCGGAAACCGTAACTGGTTTCCAATCTCTGGCAAGAGACGGCAACTGGGGATTAGCGGCGATGCGTTGACCAGCATATAAATTGGTTTGGTCCACAATAGATCTATAGAGATCTTCCGTGAGATACAGAGAATAAAAATCGAGTGGCGTAAAATCATCTGTATCCACCTGAATACCGGGTTGGGCAGTGAATGGGGGAAGTACGGGTTCTGCAGAAGTGGTGGGCACCCAATTGGGATAGGCGAATTCTGCAGGAAGGGCACTATGGGTACGACGGGCCTGTCTTTGTCTTCTTCTTCTTGGTGGCAGCGGGACACTACTTGTGCTTGCCACCTCGCCAGCTTGAACTGCACTTATGGGACTCGCCACGTCACCACGTGATACTGCAGTGCTGGATGTACGCCCAGGGTGTACTAGGCCGCTGGTGCTTGCCAGTTCACCAAAAGGATGAGCGGCGCTAGTACTGGCTCTATACTCCATACGAGGGACTTCCGGTTCCTGCACCTCAACAACATCAGAAAATCGGGGCCGGGTACGCCTGACAATAGCAGGGACCTCTTCTTCGTCGTCAGAGCTATCTGACATGGAGGCGCTGTCCTCTACAGGTTCGTATTCTGAGCCTGATTCTGACAGATCAGTGTCTTCCTCTTCACTATCTGTCATGCTCAGAAACGTGTAGGCCTCTTCACTAGTGTACCTTCGCTTTGCCATTTTGGGCTCTAAATTTAGGGGTACAGTAGTGAGACTCACAGGTAAAAAAGCACCTAGCCTGTCAGCGACTGTATAAAACGCTACCAAAAAAAACTGTTAGCGATCGCAGGGATCAGGCCTGACTCTGCGAACGCTGCAGTTATGTGTGTTGTGTTTTGTAAGTGACAGTGATCGATCGATACTGCACTTGGGTGGGCTGGGCTGGGCTGGGCTGGGCAGAGGGGCAAAACGCAGGTGCTAGCAGGTATCTGGGCTGATCCTGCTAACAATGCGTTTTTTTAGAACCCTAAATTGCTGGGCACGCTAGTATAGATCTGATCAGATCAGATATTGATCTGTTCGGATACTATACCACTAAGGGAGGTGTATGCTTTGCGCGTGGGTGTTAGCGGTGCTGGCACTAACCTAGCACTGCCTGGGGCGACGCAGACCCTTTCTGACCCTAAAACCAAATTTATATCACCCGCCGGGTGATCAGGGGGTTAAACCTTTATTAGGTAATAAATGGCGGGTGCCCTGATGCTATAAAAAGCGAACTACCAAACCAGCGTCACCCGTAACACTTATACGGTGATCACTGGTGAAAGGGTTAACTAAGGGCAATCAGGGGTTAAAACCTTTATTGGGTATTTATATGGGGGTACCTGAAGCTTTATAAAAAGCTGACGGGGAACCTAAATAACTAAATAACTAACTGGCTAACCAGCGTCACCAGTGACACTTATGCAGCGATCGCTGGTGAAAGGGTTAACTCTAGGGGCAATCAAAGGGTTAAAACCTTTATTAGGTTATATATCGGGGTACCTAACGGTATAAAAACCTGGCGTTGAACCTAAAAAAAAACTAGCTTCCTAGCGGGACCAGTGACACTATTGCAGCGATCAGAAAAACGATCGCTTAGTGACACTGGTAAAAGAGGGTGAAAGGGTTAACTGGGAGGGCAATCAAAGGGTTAAACCTTTATTAGGGGGGGGTAGGGGGCTACCCTGGACCTAAAGGGGCCTAACACTAGCTGCCCTGACACTTTTTACAGTCACAACTGACACTAAATGTAGTGATCAATAAATAAATGAACACTGCATTAGTGACACTGTGACTGGGGGGGGGCTGGGGGCCGATCGGGGGGGTGATCGGGGGGTGACTGGGGTGAAATGTGTGCCTGTGTGTACCTATGTGTCAGTGGACTGTTGGTGCACTTACTTGCGTCTTCACTCCTCGCTGTCCGGTTCAAAAAGACCGCCACGAGGAGTGTGACATCACTTCCTCCTCCTGTGTTTACATTTTCACAGGGGAGGAAGTTCGTCACTGGCCAGGAGCGATCGAGAGGGGATGGGCGGAAACCAACGGCCATCCCCTCATCGCCGATCGCTCCGGCACCGAAAGGGACCGCCGTATCTAGCGGGAGGGGGTCCGATCGGACCCCCCACCCGCTAGAAGGCAATCACGTACATTTACGTGATTCTGCCTGCCTGTGCCATTGTGTTGACGTACATTGGCAATACGGCGGTCCCGAAGTGGTTAAGTTTGGTGTTATCCATATCCAATATTGATTGGACCCTGGGCAAACATTTTCTTGATTCCCCCCCCATGCAATTTTGCTCTCCACCATCCTGCACACCATGCAGTGGGGGGGGACCTATCAATAGACAGAAAACTGATGGGATCCTAGAACCCCTCAGTGGCAGTGCTGGGGGGGAGGGGAGGGTGTGATCAATGGAAATGCTGATTTATTTATTTTTTACCAACTACCAATATAAAGAGGAGTTTCAACGCTGGTCACTAATGTAGTAGGGCTTTACACTGGCCACCAATGTAGTAGGGCTTTACACTGGCCACCAATGTAGTAGGGGTTTACACTGGCCACCAATGTAGTAGGGGTTTACACTGGCCACCAATGTAGTAGGGAATACTGTGAATACTTTCCGGATGTACTGTACAGGGCAGCCATCAGAAATGTTGGGGCCCCTTACACAGCTTTAGGCCTGGGTACCCCGGGGCTTGACCACCCACATTCCTCAAGGCCCGCCCAATGGTCGTCCCACCGAATCCACCCACTGGCCATCCCCTGAGTCATTTGGTGCATCCAATTTTATTTTAACACTATTTTAATGCTGGACGTAGATGGGGATACATTGTGGAAAGGGATGTATGGTGGTGTATTGTGGAGAGGGATGGATGGATGGTACTGGGTGTGGATGGGGATGCATGGTGGAGAGGAATGGATGGATGGTGCTGAGAGGGGATTGGGATGCATGGTGCTGGACGTGGATGGGGATGCATTATGGAGAGGGATGGATGGATGGTGCTAGGTGGGGATGGGCTTGCAATGTGTAGAGGGATGGATGGATGGTGCTGGGTGGGGAAGCATTGTGGAGAGGGATGGATGGATGGTGTTGGATGGGGATGCATGGTGGAGAGCAATGGATGGTGCTGAGAGGGTATGAGGATGCATGGTGGAGAGGGATGGATGGTGCTGGACGTGGATGGGGATGCATTATGGAGAGGGATGGATGGATGGATGGTGCTGGATGGGGATGGGGATGCATAGTGGAGATGGATGGATGGTGCTGGGTGGGGATGGGGATGCATTGTGGAGAGGGATAAATGGATGGTGCTGGGTGGGGAAGCATTGTGGAGAGGGATGGATGGATGGTGCTGGGTGGGGATGGGAATGCGATGTAGAGAGGAATGGATGGATGGTACTGGGTGGGAATGGGGATGCATGGTGGAGAGGGATGGATGGTGCTGGACATGGATGGGGATGCATGGTGGAGAGGGATGGATGGATGGTGCTGGGTGGGGAAGCATTGTGGAGAGGGATGGATGGATGGTGCTGGTTGGGGATTGGGATGCAATGTGGAGAGGGATGGATGGTGCTGAGTGGGGATGGGGATGCATGGTGAAGATGGATGGATGGTGCTGGACGTGGATGGGGATGCATTATGGAGAGGGATGGATGGTGCTGGGTGGGGATGGGGATGCTTGGTGGAGAGGGATGGATGGTGCTGGGTGGGGATGGGGTTGCGATGTGGAGAGGGATGGAGGGATGGGGGTGGGGAAGCATTGTGGAGAGGGATGGATGGTGCTGGGTAGGGAAGCATGGTGGAGAGGGATGGATGGTGCTGGGTGGGGATGGGGATGCATGGTGGAGAGGGATGGATGGGGATGCATGGTGGAGAGGGATTGATGGATTAGGGTGGGGATGCATTGTGGAGATGGATGGATGGTGCTGAGTGGGGATGAGGATGCATGGTGGAGAGGGATGGATGGTCCTGGGTAGGGATGGGGATGCATGGTGGAGAGGGATGGATGGGGGTGGGGATGCATGGTGGAGAGGGATGGATGGATGGGGTGGGGATGCATGGTGGAGAGGGATGGATGGATGGGGGTGGGGATGCATGGTGGAGAGGGATGGATGGGGGTGGGGATGCATGGTGGAGAGGGATGGATGGATGGGGGTGGGGATGCATGGTGGAGAGGGATGGATGGTGCTGGGTGGGGATGAGTTACATAATTAAGAGGCTCTAAACAATGTAACTCATTTCCACCCCAGAGTCATCCTCATCCATTATCCACCATTCAACTCAATTGTGCCAGCTTGTTAGCACATGGGGCACAGCAGCACACACACAACTTTTGTTACTTACCCTCCATCCATGCAGTGCATGCACCTGATAAGGCTGGGTTACCGCACTGACGAGCTGACCACACCCCTTGACCTTGTCTCAGCCAATCAACTAAACTAACCCAGTAGCAGTCCTGCCATCATATACTGTCCGCCCCGTACTGAGCATGCGCAACGCATTTGGAGTAAGGAGCAGAAGAATCTTCTGAAAATCTCCGAAGATGAATGGCGCGTGCGCCGTGAGTGGAGGTGATAGCGCCACCATCCAAGCGGACATAGGGCTGGCAAAATTAGAAGGCCGCTTGCCACACTTCGGGCACGGCCTCGCTGCGCTCGGCTCTTTTATATTCCAACTCTATGTCCACTTGGATGGTGGGGCTAGAACCTGGACTCATGGCGCAGGCGCCGTTCATCTTCGGGTATTTTCGGAATCTGTGTGTGCTGTGTACTGCGCATGCGCAGTACACAGCGGACACTATCCAATGGGGAACTCTATATGATAGGCCATATCAGCAGGGAAGGAAGGGGAGCTAGTGCTGGCCGCGATCACCTGCTCAGGGGCTAGTTAGAAAGGCATTATTCCTGGTTATCTCTCGATTGATGAGCTATAGACAGGTGCAATTTGTTCCGTTCCAAATTCAGATTTCCTTTTAAAATTCGGCATATTCGTTCCTTCGGAATAATCCGAATTAAGGAAAGACCGTTTAACAAATTTTTTCGAAAACAAATTGATCAGCGATTTTTATTGTGACTGCGACATTATACATGTTGTACATTTTTGACACATTTTTGGAACCGTTGTCATTTATACAGCAATCAGTGCTATACAAATGTACTGATTCCTGTGTAAATGACACTGGCAGTGAAGCGGTTAACCACTAGGGGGCAGTGTGGGTGTTAAGTGTGTCCTAGGGGTGTGTTTCTAACTGTGAGGGAGGGGGGGGCGTAGCTACATGTGACACGTCACTGATCTCTGCTCCAATCACAGGGATCAGTGACACTGTCACTAGGCAGAACGGGGAAATGCTTGTTTGCATTATCATCTCCCCGTTCTTCCTCTCTGTGAGGTGATCACGGGAATCCCCGCGGCAATTGAGTCTGCGGGACCCGCAACCTGACTCACGGAGCTTGCCACGGGCGCACGCTCCCACCGGCCGCCTCTTAAAGGGCCACATACAGGTACGTCAGTTTGCCTGTATAAGCCATTCTGCCACCATATATATCGGCGTGAGGCGGTCGGCAAGCGGTTAAAGAAGAAAAAAATTAGAAAATTCAAAAAAGAACGAAAATCCAAAAATAAGAACGGAAATTCGGAAAGAACGAAAATTGTAAAATCTGAAAGAACACTCTATTACAATTAACCACTTCAGCCCCGGAAGTATTTACCGCCCTTAACCCTTTGCCGACCGGCTCACGCCGATATACGCCGGCAGAATGACGCATAGAGGCATACTAACGTACTTGTACATTACCCTTTAAAAGGCGCCATTGTGGGCATGCGTGTGCCCACGCGAGCTCCGTGACCGTGGGGTCCTGCATATTTAATGTCAGTGGGGATCCCCGCGATCGTCTCACGGTGAGGAAGAACGGGGGAAATGCTGATGTAAACAAGCACCTCCCCGTTCTGCCTAATGATAGGACACTGATCACCGCTCCCTGTGATCAGAAGCCATGATCGGTGCCGTGTCACACACAGCCCCCCCCCCCCACAGTTAGAGTCACTACCTTGGGGTATAATCTTTTTTTTTTTTTTTTTTCACATTTCAGGGGGTGGGGGAAGGGGGTGTGCAACATTTTTAAGGCTTGACGTGTTGGGTGTCTATTTACTCACCTTTTATGGCTTATTAACCACTTTCAGACCGGACCATTTTGCTGGTAAATGACCAGAGGTCTTTTTACACTTTGGCACTGCGCTGCTTTAACTGGTAATTGCGCGGTCATGCAATGTTGTACCCAAACAAAATTTGCGTCCTTTTCTTCCCACAAATAGAGCTTTCTTTTGATGGTATTTGATTGCCTCTGCGATTTTTATTTTTTGCGATATAAACGTAAAAAGACCGCAAATTTTGAAAAACAATGATATTTTCTACTTTTTGTTATTAGAAAAATCCAATAAACTCAATTTTAGTCATACATTTAGGCCAAAATGTATTCAGCCACATGTCTTTGGTAAAAAAAAAGTCAATAATTGTATATTTATTGGTTTGCGCAAAAGTTGTCACATCTACAAACTAAGGTACGTTTTCTGGAATTTACGCAGCTTTTAGTTTACGACTGCCTATCTCATTTCTTGAGGTGCTAAAATGGCAGGGCAGTACAAAACCCCCACAAATGACCCCATTTTGGAAAGTAGACCCCCTAAGGAAATTGATAAGAGGCATGTTGAGCCCATTGAATATTTTATTTTTTTGCCTCAAGCGATTGAATAATGACAAAAAAAAAAAATTTTTTTTTTTTTTTACACAAAGTTGTCACTAAATGATATATTGCTCACACATGCTATGGGCGTATGTGAAATGACACCCCAAAATAAATTCTGCTGCTTCTCCTGAGTACGGGGATACCACATATGTGGGACTTTTTGGGAGCCTAGCCGCGTACGGGGCCCCGAAAACCAAGCACCGCCTTCAGGCTTTCTAAGGGCGTAAATTTTTGAGTTCACTTCTCACTACCTATTACAGTTTTGAAGGCCATAAAATGCCAAGATGGCACAAAACCCCCACAAATGACCCCATTTTAGAAAGTAGACACCCCAAGCTATTTACTGAGAGGCATGTTGAGTTCATAGAATATTTTATATTTTGCCACAAGTTGCGGGAAAATTACAAACTTTTTTTTTTTTTTTTCACAAAGTTGTCACTAAATGATATATTGCTCACACATGCCATGGGCATATGTGAAATGACACCCCAAAATAAATTCTGCTGCTTCTCCTGAGTACGGGGATACCACATATGTGGGACTTTTTGGGAGCCTAGCCGCGTACGGGGCCCCGAAAACCAAGCACCGCCTTCAGGCTTTCTAAGGGCGTTACAGTTTTGAAGGCCATAAAATGCCAAGATGGCACAAACCCCCCCCAAATGACCCCATTTTGGAAAGTAGACACCCCTAAATTTAGGGGTACACTAGTGAGACTAGGTAATAAATGGCGGGTGCCCTGAAACTATAAAAAAATAACTAACCAACCAGCGTCACCTGTAACAGTTATATGGTGATCACTGGTGAAAGGGTTAACTAGGGGGCAATCAGGGGGCTTTATGCGGTAGTATATGGGGGTCCCTGGCGCTATAAAAAGCTGCGGCGAACCTAAATACCTACCTGCCTAACTAGCGTCACCTGTGACACTAATACAGCGATCAGAAAAACGATCGCTTATTAGGCTGGGTTCACACTGGAGCGATGCGGGAACGCCACGAATGCGCGGCGGGTTCCCGCATCGCATGCCTCCCGGCGGCAGTTCACACTGCCCTATGCGAACTGCTGGGAGTGTCAGTGAAATGTTACTGACACCCCCAGATCAGTTCGCATATCGCAGTGCGATCTGCAAACTCGGATCGCATGGTGTGAACACCCATGCGATCCGATTCTGCTGCGGGCCAAAAAAAGGGTCCCGTGCGAATTTGCGGCGGGTGCGGCGGGTGCGGCGAATGGCTGAACTCGAATCGCACAGAGATCGGATGTGATTTGCACTGCAGTGCGGTGCGAATCACATCCGTTCTCATAAACCGCTGCAATGTGAACCCAGCCTTAGTGACACTGGCGACGGGGGGTGATCACGGGGTTAAACCTTTATTGGGGGGGTTAGGGGGGTACATTAGAACTAAAGGGGGCTAACTCTAACTGCCCTAACAGTTATTACAGTCACAAATGACACCAATGCAAAAAAAAAAAAAAAAAAAAATGACATTGGTGTCACTGTGACTGGGGGGCAGGGGTAATTGGGGGGGTGATCGGGGGGTAAAGGGGGGGTGTGAGTGTGCCTGGCATGTTCTACTGTGTGTGTAGAGTGTTGGTGCAACTCACTGATCCGCTCTCCTCCGTGTCGGAACGAAAAATACCGACACGGAGGAGAGAATACATCACTTCCTCTCCTGTGTTTACATTACAGGAGAGGAAGTGATGTCACGGGGGATTTCCATTCGTCGAGAGCGATCGCGAGGGGGTGGCCATGAATGAATGGCCGCCCCCTCATCCCGGATCGCTCTCGAAGGAATGCCGACCGCCGCAGGCACCGGGGGGGGGCCCGATCGGGCCCCCCACCCGCGGGCAGGCAGGGACTTATATATACGCCCATATGCCTGCCCGTGCCATTCTGCCGACGTATATCGTCGTGCGGCGGTCGGCAAGTGGTTAAAAAAAAAATGGGCATTTTATTGTGTTTTGTGTGCACTAAAATGTAGCTAGTGTATGTTGTTTTTTTTCTTGAAAAATAGAGATTTTTATGAATATTTATGCAAATATCACGTGACATAAAACAGGAGCCTCCGCTTTCAGGAAAACATAATAATGTATAACCTGATCACATTGCCCGGATATTTTCCTGTGGGGTCCCCAGTATTTATATGAAGGTCTATGTTCTTCTTTTAAGGTGACCTTGTAAGGACAATACAAAGTCAATATGGATGATCTTGAAATACGGAGTATGAAGAATACAGAAAACGTCAAAGGTAAGTTATTATAATTTAGGGGTATACTCTTCATCCATTCTATAGCCCATCCCCCCCCCCATAGGAGCCGCTGGTGAATTGGGAACCCCCCCACCCTGCACAATCAGGCACACCCAACTTCCACATACTCGCATGAGGCAGAAAACAGTCCAGCAGATTTTTTTTTTATATATATTAGGGGTTAATAAACTTGGATGGGATGATTATGGGGCACTCATTAACCCCCTCTATACCGGGCACTTACACCCCCTTCCTGCCCAGGCCATTTTTCAGCTTTTAGCGCTCTCACACTTTGAATGACAATTGCCGCGGTCGTGCTACACTGTACCCATAGGATATTTTTTAAATTTTCTTCACACAAAATAGAGCTTTGTTTTGGTGGTATTTAATCACTGCTGGGTTTTTTACTAAAAAAAAAAAAAAAAAAATAAAAGGCCAAAAATTTAGAAATAAATAAAATAATGTTTTTAAAATTTTTGTCTGTAAATTTTGTAAATAAGTAATTTTTCTCCTTTACTGATTTGCGCTGATGAGGCTGCACTGATGGGCACTGATTAGGTGGCACTGATGAGCACTGATAGGTGGCACTGATGGGCACCGATAGGCAGCATGGATAGGTGGCACTGATGAGCACTGATTAGCTGGCACTGATGAGGAGGCACTAATGTGGCACTGATGAGCACTGATAGGTGGCACTGATAGACAGCACTGATAGGTGGCACTGGTAGGCACCGATAGTCGGCACAGATAGGTGGCACTGATAGGTGGGCAGATAGGTGGCATGGATAGGTGGCACTGATAGGTGGCACCGCTGGGCATGGATAGGCGGCAGTGATAGGCGACACTGATAGGGGGCACTGATAGGCGGCATGGATAGGCTGCACTAATGGATACTGATTCGGTGGCACTGATGAGCACTGACAGGTGGCACTGATAGACTGCACTGATGGGCACTGATTAGCTGGCACTGATGAGGAGGCACTAATATGTGGCACTGAGGCAGCATGGATAGGTGGCACTGATGAGCACTGATAGGTGGGCAGATAGGTATCATGGATAGGCGGCGCTGATAGGTGGCACCCCTGGGCATGGCTAGGCGGCAGTGATAGGCAACACTGATGGGAATTGATAGGTGGCACTGGTAGGCACCCATAGGCGGCACAGATAGGTGGCACTGATGAGCACTGATAGGTGGGCATATAGGTGGCACGGATAGGTGGCACCAATGGGCATGGCTAGGCGGCAGTGATAGGCGACACTGATGGGCACTGATGGAGGGCAATGATAGGCGGCATGGATAGGCTTCACTAATGGATACTGATTAGGTGGCACTGATGAGAAGGCACTAATGTGTGGCACTGATGAGCACTGATAGGTGGCACTGATAGATGGCACTGATGGGCACTGATAGGTGGCACTGGTAGGCACTGAAAGGCAGCACAGATAGGTGGCACTGATGGGCATTGATGAGTGGCACTGATGGATGACACTGATGGGCATTGATGGGCAGCATTGATGGGCAGCACTGATAGGCGGCACTAATAATCAGCACTGTCTGGCATCGCTAATGGGCACTGATTGGTGGCACTTGTGGGCACTGGTGGACACTGATTGCTGGCACTGGTGGGCACTGATTGCTGGCACTGGTGGGTACTGGTGGGCATTGATTGCTGGCACGTTTTCTGCCCCAGCGCAAGATCGGCCGTCCTGGGACAACGTTATATGATGTTGTCCCAGGACGAGAGCTACTTTTGCCCCTCTGCCCCTCCGTCACTTGATGGTGAGTGGGCGGACATGTGGTTAAGTCAGATTAAGCAAAAGCCCTTTACTGGGCTCACTGGCCCCTTTGGTGTGCAGAGAAAACGTCCCAGTGTCCAACTAACCTTCCTATGGCTACTGATCCCAGCACCACCTCTTCTGACACTGCCAGCCCGCCAGGCTGCAGCTGCCCCTTTCACTATCACCCCTGGCTACTTCCCACAGTCCACCTCCACTGCCTCACTCAGCATCCACCTGTGACAGACCTAGCTGGGACCGAGGCTCTTGGAGGGGACAGAATGCGAGCCTCTTGCCTTGTGATTATGTGCCCTGGCATTTGGGGGAACAGTGCTCTTTGTGAGCTGTATGCCTGGGGACCCCTGAGGTGGTGTTACTTGGATTCAGGTCCATGTCCTCCCGAAGACACACAGACTCTGGATATGTAAATGCCATGTTAGCAATAGACTGAATCACACTATTGGGACACAAACTCTTAGATGCTAATGTCATCACCTCCAGCCACCTGTCTGTCTTGTATAATGTAAATGAGTCTAGTCTGGCTTGACACAGATTCTAAAGAGTATTTCACCTATTGTTGTTTTGTTGTTTGTGCTAATTAACCTCCTCCCGCCCGCCCTATAGCCGAATGACGGCCTTAGAGCGGGCGGCTTCCTTCGCCTGGCCGTCCCTGGACGGCCTGGTGTTTACTTCCGCAATGCGCGCCGCCGGGGGCGCGCATCGCGGAAGTATTGTATTTGCCGTGCCTCCCGGAGACAGGCAAATACAGATCGCCGTGAACGGCCAATCAAAGCGGCCGTTCACAGCGCGATCGCAGCTGCCAATGGGAGATGATCTCATATGTAAACATATGAGATCATCTCCCATTGCCGTGTCTCTCCCTCCTCACACAGAGTCAGCGTGTGAGGAGGGAGAGCGATCTATGTGTCAGCCCCAGTGCCAGTGTCAGCCCCAGTGCCAGTGCTATCTGTCAGCCCAGTGCCATCTGTCAGCCCAGTGCCATCTGTCAGCCCAGTGCCATCTGCCAGTAGTGCCAGTGCCGCCAGTGCCACCTGCCAGCCCCAGTGCCGTCAGCCCCAGTGCCGTCAGCCCCAGTGCCGCCAGCGCCAGTGCCACCTGCCAGCGCCAGTGCCGCCCGTCAGCCCCAGTGCTGCCCGTCAGCCCCAGTGCCGCCCGTCAGCCCCAGTGCCGCCCGTCAGCCCCAGTGCCGTCAGTGCCGTCAGCCCCAGTGCCGTCAGTGCCGTCAGCCCCAGTGCCGTCAGTGCCGTCAGCCCCAGTGCCGCCAGTGCCGTCAGCCCCAGTGCCACCTGCCAGTGCCACCTGCCAGCACCAGTGCCACCTGCCAGTGCCACCTGCCAGTGCCATCCGTCAGCCCCAGTGCCGTCAGCTCCAGTGCTGCCAGTGCCAGCGCCAGTGCCACCTGCCAGCGCCAGTGCCACCTGCCAGTGCCAGTGCAATCGTCAGCCCCAGTTCCAGTGCCGCCATTGCCACCTGCCAGTGCCACCTGCCACCACCAGTGCCGCCAGTGCCAGTCCTGCCAGTGCCACTTGCTAGTGCCACCTGCCAGTGCCACCCGCCAGCGCCAGTGCCACCCGCCAGCGCCAGTGCCATCCGTCAGCCCCAGTGCCGTCAGCCCCAGTGCCGCCAGCCCCAGTACCAGTGCCACGTGCCAGTGCCACCTGCCAATGCCAGTTCCACCTGCCAGCGCCAGTGCCACCTGCCAGCGCCAGTGCCACCTGCCAGCGCCAGTGCCATCCGTCAGCCCCAGTGCCACCTGCCAGTGCCAGCGCCACCTGCCAGCGCCAGTGCCATCTGCCAGCCGCAGTGCCATCTGCCAGCCCCATTTGCCAGAGCAATTAGCCAGAGCAAATAGCCAGCACCATCTGCCAGTGCCATCTGCCAGTGCCAGCCCCAGTGCCAGCCCCAGCGACATCTGCCAGCGACATCTGCCAGCGACATCTGCCAGCCCCATCTGCCAGCCCCATCTGCCAGCCCCATCTGTCAGCCCCATCTGCCTCCAGTGCCATCTGCCTCCAGTGCCATCTGCCTCCAGTGCCATCTGTCAGTGCCACGTGTCGTCAGTGCCACGTGGGGTCACTTTGTGGGCATTTCCATTGTCCTGGTGCTCCAGGGCCTTCAAAACTGTAATAGGTGGTTGAGAAATAAGATGTGTAATTTATGCTCCTAGAACGCCTGATGGTGCTATTTCAATATTGGGCCTCTGTATGTGGTCAGGCTGTGTAAAAGTCTCACACATTTGGTATCGTTATACTCAGGAGGAGTAGTAGAACGTATTTTGGGGTGTCATTTTTGCTATGTACATGCTATGTGTTGGAAATATCTTATAAATGGACAACTTTGCGTAAAAAAAATGCGTTTTCATTTTTTTTCCACATTTTCCCAAAACTTCTGGAAAAAAAATGAACCATTCAAACGACTCATTATGCCTCATAGATTATACGTTGGGGTGTTAGCTTTCCAAAATGGGGTCACTTTGTGGGCATTTCCATTGTCCTGGTGCTCCAGGGCCTTCAAAACTGTAATAGGTGGTTGAGAAATTAAATGTGTAATTTATGCTCCTAGAACGCCTGATGGTGCTATTTCAATATTGGGCCTCTGTATGTGGCCAGGCTGTGTAAAAGTCTCACACATTTGGTATCGTAATACTCGGAAGGAGTAGCAGAACGTATTTTGGGGTGTCATTTGTGGTATACACATGCCATGTGAGAGAAATAACCTATTACATTGAAAATTTTGTGAGAAAAAAAAAATCTTAATTTTGCAAAGAATTGTGGGAAAAAGATGACAACATCAAAAACCTCACCATGCATCTTAGTAAATACCTTGGAATGTCTACTTTCAAAAAAGGGGTCATTTGGGGGGTATTTGTACTTTCCTGACTTGTTCGGGTCGCAAGAAATGAGATAGGCCACCAGTACATCAGGTGTGATCAATTTTGTGCGATTCACACCACAGATTGTAGACTCTCTAACTTTCACAAAAGACCAAATAATATCCACTAATTTGGGTTATTTTTACCAAAGATATGTAGCAGTATAAATTGTGGCCAAAATTTATGAAAAAAAAATTATAATTTGCAAAATTTTATCACAGAAACAAAGAAATATGCGTTTTTTTTCAAAATTTTCGGTCTTTTTTCATTTATAGCGCAAAAAATAAAAACCCCAGAGGTGATCAAATACCACCAAAAGAAAGCTCTATTTGTGGGAAAAAAAGGACACAAAATTAATTTGGGTACAGTGTTGCATGACTGAGTAATTGTCATTGAAATTGTGAGAGCACCAAAAGCTGAAAATTGGTCTGGTCAGGAAGGGTGTTTAAGTGCCCAGTAAGCAAGTGGTTAAACTGCAATTGAATTGTTAGTGAGCTAGGAGCCGAAAAGTCTTATCCCTCAGTCAACTAGTCTGAGTGTTGATTTAGATAGTTAGCTCATGCTAATTAGGATAGGTTTTAGTCACCCCGCTGTATATATTTTGTGGGAGATCACAAATAAAGGTCATTCCTGATGTCCTCCAAGACTGGTGTCGTCTAGTTCTTGGGGGTTCCTATAGCCAGATCCATTGGACTTGTGTTCCAGGACTTAGGAAGTGGTATACTGACGGAAGCACTCAATCGGAGTGTGTGGGATCGGTTCCGTCACACCACCCATCTGTCTTCTCCCTGGAGATCTCTCTGACGTGTTACCTGGTCCCTGCTGTCCTCACTCCTGTTCCTGTGCCTCTGGAAACGACTCCTCGTCGTGTCTTGAGAGGATTCCTCCAACACCCGAGCCAAAGGCCAGAGGTCACACCGCCCAGACAAGAGGACTATCCTCAAGGGACACCAACAGTCTCCTCACTGCTCTATCTCCATCTTCCACCTGACTGCACACCGCCCCTGCCGGCCTGACTCTGAGTATTTAAGAGGGGCCTACCCCCAGCCAGCCCATTTTGCTGGGGATTGGCTGGGGCCCTCCTGAATACTCCTACCCCCCCATTCTTCTGGAAGCTTCTCCAAGGTTACAGCAAGTAGGGGAAGGTAGGAGAGGCGCTGCCCGATAAGTCATCCAGCCTCCCTGGATCACTAACCCTGACCCAGATTCAGTCCAGGTTTGGCTGCCTGTCAAGTCAAGCAATTACCTACACTACAAAAAAAAAACTATTTAAATTTCTAGCACACAAGAAGGTGCTACACATTATAGACAGACCCGAGTCTCCATTTATAGGACATACTGTATGTCTAATAATACTGCTATACTGGATCTATAAACCAGATCAACCAATCAGATACCACCTCTTATTATATCTGTATAGAGGTAATAACAGCCAGCATCTCATTGGTTGTCATGCTTCAGTATATATTTCACACATAATTACAATATATTTGATATCATTTAATGAAATATATGTTTTACTAGCATGCCATATCGATACACTATATTACCAAAAGTATTGGGACACCTGCCTTTACACACACATGAATTTTAATGGCATCCCAGTCTTAGTCCGTAGGGTTCAATATTGAGTTGGCTCACCCTTTGCATATAACAGCTTCAACTCTTCTGAGAAGGCCGTCCACAAGGTTTAGGAGTGTGTCTATGGGAATGTTTGACCATTCTTCCAGAAGCGCATTTATGAGGTCAGGCACTGATGTTGGACGAGAAGGCCTGGCTCGCAGTTTCCGCTCTAATTCATCCCAAATGTGATCTATCAGGTTGAGGTCAGGACTCTGTGCAGGCCAGTCAAGTTCCTCTATCCCAAACTCACTCATCCATGTCTTTATGGACCTTGCTTTGTGCACTGGTGCGTAGTCATGTTGGAACAGAAAGGGGCCATCACCAAACTGTTCCCACAATGTTGGGATCATGAAATTGTCCAAAACTTCTTGGTATGCTGACGCCTTAAGAGTTCCCTTTATTGGAACTAAGGGGCCAACCCCTGAAAAACAACCCCCACACCATAATCCCCTCTCAACCAAATGATTGCACACCAGTGCACAAAGCAAAGTCCATAAAGACATGGACGAGTGAGTTTGGGGTGGAGGAACTTGACTGGCCTGCACAGAGTTCTGACATCAACCCGATAGAACACCTTTGGGATGAATTAAAGTGGAGACTGCGAGCCAAGCCTTCTCTTCCAACATCAGTACCTGACCTCACAAGTGCACTTCTGGATGAATGGTCCAACATCCCCATAGACACACTCCTAAACCTTGTGGACGGCCTTCCCAAGGAGTTGAAGCCGTTATAGCTACAAAGGGTGGGCCAACTCAATATGGAACCCTACGGACTAAGACCGGGATGCCATTAAAGTTCATGTGCGTGTAAAGGCAGGTGTCCCAATCCTTTTGGTGATATAGTGTGTATACAGTTATAGTAGATAAGAGTAGGTTATTATATGGTCTAATAGTGAATTCTAGTGGAAGATATAGGATACAGCAGATTATCACATCAATGTCATAGTCACCCAATATAAGAGATTTGGTGGAGCACACAGATGATCCGAGATGAATATAAAATGTCTTTATGTGAGATAAGAATTCTGGAGGATTATTATACTGGCTGATACAGGCAGGATTATTCACTATCCTCTCTGTCTGTAGAGATTCCGGCTGCCAGGAGTACAAAGTACCGGGTGATACTGATCCTGGGGGTCCTCCTAATAGTGGCCTTCCTTGTTGTGGTCATCCTCACCGGTCTCCTCTTCACTTACTGTGAGTATCTCTATTATAACCATCATTTATGTTGACTCAGTTATTGTAAAATGTTGCAACACTTATAATATTTTTAGTCTTCTTTGGCAATTCCATATCAGTAGTTCGATAGCCAGGCTGACTTATAAACAAAGTGGGAAGAATGGCACACCTCATTCACACTCACACACAAGTCTTCTATCTCTGGGTTCTCACAAGATAAGAATTACAAACGTCTATCTCGGTGGTACAGGGATCCAGTCACGGTACACAAAATGTATCCCCAATTAGACATGTGCACTGACAAAAAATTGGTTAATTTTCGTTTTAGTTTCATTCGTTTTTTTTGCTTTTTTCAGAAATTCGGAAAATCGAAAATTCGGAAATTCAAACATTCGAAAATTTGAAAATTCTGAAATTTCGGGAATATTCACACTTCAATTTTTAGGATTTCCAAATTTAGAATTTTTGGATTTCCAAATTTCAGGATCTCTGAATTTTCGGATTTTCAGAATTCCAAATTTTCGGATTTTCGGAACTCCGAATTTTCAGATTTTCGGAATTCGGGAATTCAAACATTTGAAAGTCCAAAAATGTGAAAATCTGAAAATAAGAAAGAAAATCAGTTTAATTAATTACTAACTATTAAATTAGTGAGTACGAATTTATCCGAAGTTACAAATTATCTGAAATAACGAATGCCACATCTAAACAAATGGAATGGAACAAATTAATAATAAATAATTAATAATAATAAAACGGTTTTATTATTATTTTTAGATTGTTACATTCCATTTGGTTCGATGCGGCATTTGTTATTTCAGATAATTCGTAATTTCGGATAAATTTGTATTCGTTATGTTCACAGACAAATTTGAAAGGGAATTCCAATACCTATAATTTAATAGTTATTTAATATTTAGAATTAAACATATTTTCTTTATATTTTTCTGATTTTCGAATTTTTTAATTTCCTTCAGAAAACTTCTGAAAATTCGGAATTACAAAAATCCGAAATTCGTAAATCCAAAATTCGGAAATCCGAAAATTGGAAATTCTAAAATCTGAAATTTCGAAATTCGTAAATTCATAAATTTGGAAATTTTGGAAATTCGTAATTTTGCAAATTTGGAAATTCGGAAATTCGGAAATTTTGGAAATTGAAAAATTTGGAAATTCGGAATGAACAAATTTGTCAAAATTCGTTAAACGAATTGGGAACTAAACGAATTGCACATGTCTATCCCCGATACTTTGGATGTTTGCTGGAGCTGTCACAGAAGACCTCCATGTGTGGTGGGAATCTGACCGAGTTCGCCCTTTCTGAAACCAGGTTTTTGACATGTGCAATGATATATATAATGTCTCTCTTGTTCCCTCTCCTAAGGTGCCCCTCCTATCCATCCTACAGGCCCAATTAATTATCATAAAAATGTCTTATCAGTTTCCTTCTATCTGCAGCCCATCATGTCATAACGCAGCATTGGAAAACAGAAGTCACCCCCTCCCCACCAACAGCAGATGGATAGTAGGGATGAGCCGGATGTCCGAGTGTTCGCCTGTTCACCGAACAGCGAACAATATGCAGTGTTTGGGGCAAATTCCAAAGCTGTCGCAACACCGTTAAAGTCTATGAGACACTAACTTGAAAAATCAGGGACATACTAAAACATTTAATGTGAAAAGTGCCTAAACCTCAATCAATTGCCCTGAAACTTTGCACATCCTAAGTTTTTACCTTTCCAAACCCATCCAAGAAGTTTCATGCGATTCAGTGTTCCACAAGGCAAACTAGGGACATTAAGCTTGTTTTTTGGGGAGCTTAATGTGGCTTTATGTACAAAAAAGACCTTAAATGTCCCCCAAACTTCACATAATATTATGAAAATGTCAGCTCATTTGGTTAATCACACCAAAAGTTATTCCCGTTAAGCTATATTTTACAATGCTAAAACATTTAATGTGAAAATGGCTTAATGTAGCTTAACGTGTAATAAAGTGCCTAAACCTAAATCAATTGCCCTGAAACTTTGCACAGGCTACGATCTCAACTTCTCAAACCTATCCAAGAAGTTTCCTGTTCCACAAGGTAAACTAGGGATATTAAGCTTGTTTTTTGGGGAGCTTAATGTGGCTTAACCACTTGAGGACCGCCGTATTGCCATTGTACGTCAGCACAATGGCACAGGCAGGCATAATCACGTACATCTACGTGATTGCCTTCCAGCGGGTGGGGGGTCCGATCGGACCCCCTCCCGCTGGTTACGGCGGTCCGATTCGGTCCAGGAGCGCTCCGTGATGAGGGGATGGCCGTTGGTTTTCGGCCACCCCCTCTGGATCGCTCCTGGCCAATGAGAAGCTTCCTCCCCTGTGTATTGTTTACACAGGAAGGAGGAAGTGATGTCATTCTCCTCGGGGCGGTCTTTTTGACCGGACTACGAGGAGAACAGTAAAAGTAAGTGTGCACCAACACTACACTGACATGTAGGTACACACAGGCACACAAACCCCCCCCGATCCCCCCCCGATCGCCCCCCGCCCCCCCTCCCCCCCCAGTCACAGTGTCACTGATTGCATTGATCATTTCTTTACTGATCAATGCATTCAGTGTCAGTTGTGACAGTAAAAACTGTCAGGACAGTTAGTGTTAGGTCCAGGGTAGCCCCCTATCACCCCCCAATAAAGATTTAACCCCCTGATTGCCCCTAGAGTTAACCCTTTCACCCCCTTTTGCCAGTGTCACTAAGCGATCATTTTTCTGATCGCTGCATGTGTCGCTAGTGTCGCTAGGTAGCTAGTTATTTTTTTAGGTTCACCGCCAGGTTTTTATATCGCTAGGTACCCCGATATACTACCCAATAATGTTTTTAACCCCCTGATTGCCGCTAGTTAACCCTTTCACCCCCTTTTGCCAGTGTCACTAAGCGATCGTTTTTCTGATCGCTGCATTAGTGTCGCTACAGTCGCTAGGTAGCTAGTTATTTTTTTAGGTTCACCGCCAGGTTTTTATAGCGCTAGGTACCCCGATATACTACCCAATAATGTTTTTAACCCCCTGATTGCCGCTAGTTAACCCTTTCACCCCCTTTTGCCAGTGTCACTAAGCGATCATTTTTCTGATCGCTGCATGTGTCGCTAGGTAGCTAGTTATTTTTTTAGGTTCACCGCCAGGTTTTTATATCGCTAGGTACCCCGATATACTACCCAATAATGTTTTTAACCCCCTGATTGCCGCTAGTTAACCCTTTCACCCCCTTTTGCCAGTGTCACTAAGCGATCGTTTTTCTGATCGCTGCATTAGTGTCGCTACAGTCGCTAGGTAGCTAGTTATTTTTTTAGGTTCACCGCCAGGTTTTTATAGCGCTAGGTACCCCGATATACTACCCAATAATGGTTTTAACCCCCTGATTTCCGCTAGTTAACCCTTTCACCCCCTTTTGCCAGTGTCACTAAGCGATAATTTTTCTGAACGCTGCATCAGTGTCGCTAGTGTCGCTAGGTAGCTAGTTATTTTTTTAGGTTCACCGCCAGGTTTTTATAGCGCTAGGTACCCCGATATACTACCCAATAATGGTTTTAACCCCCTGATTGCTGCTAGTTAACCCTTTCACCCCCTTTCACCAGCGATCACAGTATAAGTGTCACTGGTGACGCTGGTTAGCCAGTTAGTTATTTAGATTCCCCGTCAGGTTTTTATATAGCGCCAGGGACCCCCATATACTACCTAATAAAAATTTGAACCCCCTGATTGCCCCTAGTTAACCCTTTCACCACTGATCACCGTATAAGTGTTACGGGTGACTCTGGTTAGTTTGTTTTTTATAGCATTTTATATTCAAATCCGGAAGGCAGTGCTTGGTTTTCGGGGTCCCGTACGTGGCTAGGCTCCCAAAAAGTCCCCCACATGTGGTATCCCCGTACTCGGGAGAAGCAGCAGAATTTATTTTGGGGTGTAATTTGACTTCTGCCCATAGCATGTGTGAGCAATATATCATTTAGTGACAACTTTGTGCAAAAAAAAAAAAGTTTGTAATATTCCCGCAACTTTTGGCAAAATATAAAATATTCCATGGACTCAACATGCCTCTCAGTAAATAGCTTGGGGTGTCTACTTTCCAAAATGGGGTCATTTGGGGGGGTTTTGTGCTATTTTGGCATTTTATGGCCTTCGAAACTGTGATAGGTAGTGAGGAGTTAAATCAAAAATTTGCACCCTTAGAAATCCTGAAGGTGGTGATTGGTTTTCGGGGTGCCGTGCGCGACTAGACTCCCAAAAAGTCCCACACATGTGGTATCCCCGTACTCGGGAGAAGCAGCAGAATGTATTTTGGGGTGCAATTCCACATATAACCATGGCATGTGTGAGCAATATATCATTTTTTTTTTTTTGTCATTATTCAATCCCTTAGGACAAAAAAAATAAATATTCAATGGGCTCAACATACCCATCAGCAATTTCCTTGGGGTGTCTACTTTCCAAAATGGGGTCATTTGGGGGGGATTTGTACTGCCCTGCCATTTTAGCACCTCAAGAAATGAGATCGGCAGTCATAAATTAAAAGTTGTGTAAATTCCACAAAATGTACTCTAGTTTGTAGACGCTATAACTTTTGCGCAAACCAAAAAATATACGCTTATTGACATTTTTTTTACTAAAGACATGTGGCTGAATAAATTTTGCCCTCAATGTATGACTAAAATTTAGTTTATTCGATTTTTCTTATAACAAAAAGAAGAAAATATCTTTTTTTTTCAAAATTTTCGCTCTTTTTCCATTTATATCGCAAAAAAAAAAAATCGCAGAGGCAATCAAATACCATCAAAAGAAAGCTCTATTTGTGGGAAGAAAAGGACGCAAATTTCGTTTGGGTGCAATATTGCATGACCGCGCAATTACCAGTTAAAGCAGCGCAGTGCGAAATTGCAAAAAGACCTCTGGTCCTTAAGGTGTTTATTGGTCCGGAGCTGAAGTGGTTAATGTACAAAAAAGACCTTAAATGTTAACCAAATGTTCCCCCAAACCTCTCACAATAGAAGATTCTATCAATGCCAACATAGTCTGAAAATTTCAGCTCATTTGGTAAATCGCATCAAAAGTTATTCACGTTAAGCTAAATTTTACAATGCTAAAACATTTAATGTAAAGAGCTTAACATATCATAATGTGCCTTGACCTCAATCAATCGTCTTGAAACTTTGCACAGCCTAAGTTCTCAACTTCCCAAACCTATCCAAGAATTCCAGATCATTTGGTAAATCACCCCAAAAGTTATTCACATTTAACCATTTTTTTTATAATCCTTAACCAGTTGCAGACTTTGGGCACACTAGACACACCCAAAAAAATTTCATTAGTGTACACAGATCATGTCTAGTACATCCAGTCCTTCTGCTCTGCTGCCGGGACGCTTCCCTGTCTCAGTACCCAACAATTCAGCAGGAGCTGTCAAAAAAAAGAAGCAGGCTGGCAATGTTTATCAACAACCACATCACAGAAAGTTACATTGAAACATTTTATCAATTGTAACTTTCTGTGTTTTGCATTCGCAGATCAAAGGGATGAACTTCGATTTGCAGGTGAAGAGAGTTAAAGCAACCTTGACAAGTAAAAAAAAAAAAAAAACTCTAATTAAATGTAGAGGCGGCTCCTGAAGAGCACGCGCTATGCATTTTTTTCAAAGTTAAAGTTAATCCTGAACTACAGTTTGGTTTGGGTACAATTGTCTAAATTTAGACTTCAGCATCAGTCTGACTGGACTGTGATATGTTCAGCCTGGCCACAGGGGGCACTGTCTCTTCTGGCAGGTATGGAACTATGGTCTTGTTAGGTGCTTGAGTTACTCTCTCTCGGAGCCCGCCCAGTGGGAGTGGCGCTATCGCTGTGCTTTCTGGGAGAGGGTATTTAAGATGCGGACGTCACGTGGTTCGGCGGTCCGGTCCAGAATGATGTACTGACTTCATGGCCCTGGTCCTCCTGACCAGCCCCCAGGAAGGCTATGGCCTGGGGTGCGGATCCACCCGATTTTGATGCCTCTGGGCTGGCTAGCCTGAGGCAAGGAAACTAAAGGAGTATTCTGAGGTGGTTGGGTGCCGTCTCCAGTTTGGGAGAGACCCAGTGACCTCAAGCAATCCAGGGGCGGACTCTTCATAAGAAGGCCACATACGGGTTGGTTTCTTAGTAAGAGCCTGGAAGGGCTGAAGTACCCGAGAGAATCCGGTCTCGTGGATATTGCCAAGTTGGCTGAAAGATCCAGGTATCCTACGAGTGTTTTTCAAGTTTATTTTTCCCTACATGTTCTACAACAACGTCTGTGGCAGAGACTTGTTCCTGAGTAAGCACCTTGTTGGCTGCTAGACCTTGTGAGAGAGGGACTGTCCAACCTGAGTGATCATCCATTTGCGAATGGCTATTCTCTGGATGCAGTCAAAGTAAGCAAGTTCTTCAACATTTTAACTTTGACACTAATGCCGCGTACACACGACCAGACTTTTCGAGGGACTAAGTCTGACAGACTTTCGACGGAGTTCTGACGGAGTTCTGACAGAGTTCTGACAGAGTTCTGACGGACTTTCCGAATGAACGGACTTGGCCACACACAATCACACCAAAGTCCGACGGATTTGAACGTGATGACGTATGACTGGACTAGAATAAGGAAGTTCATAGCCAGTAGCCAATAGCTGCCCTAGCGTCGGTTTTAGTCCGTCAGACTAGCACACACACGAGCGGATTTCTGGGTCCGGCAGAGTTCTGTCGGAAAAATTTGAAACATGTTCCATTTCTAAAGTCTGTCAGACTTTTGCAAATCAAAAGTCCGCTGCAGCCCACACACGTTCGAATGGTCTGCCGGAATCATTCCGTCAGACTTTTGATGTTGAAAAGTCTGGTCGTGTGTACGGGGCATTAGAGTACCTGAATTCCTTTTCCAACCCTCTGATCCCAATTTAAGACACTGTTCATTGTCTACGTTTTGCAAATAAAATCCATTCAAGTGGATCTGTTGTCAGTGTCTCGAGTTACTGGACCATTTACCACGGGACACCCCTAGACGTGAAACGAGGAAAACGGAAGGCAACGGTAAGCCCAAATCTAACCAGCAGCTCCTTCGGGGGTAGTGCTACATAAATGTTCCTCTGTTGAACTCCTTATTAACCATTTAGTTTTCTCTAATTAGCACTGATTAACTCTATATTTTCCATCTATATTCTTTTCTATTTTATTAACTAATAGTTCAACTTTTTTCTGTTTTTTGTTTGCTTTGCTTATTAATATTTTTGACACCTTTTTACATATATATACAGAAAGAAAGAACAAAAATGCCCTTTGTTTAGTTTTATTACATTTAATTGTCTAAGGATTGCAAAAAAAAAATTATGTTGCAGGACAGTATTCACAAAAAGAAATCCTTGTTTGTCCTTAAAAAAAAAAAAAAAAATGCATGTATTACGTTGTTATCTTAAGTCAGGGGTTAGGCAAGCTCAGCACTCCAGCTGTGGTAAAACTACAAATCCCATCATGCCTCTGCTTCTAGGAGTCATGCCTGTGATTGTCAGGGTCTTGCAATGTCACCGCTGGATCTAAATGGGACTCAGGGTAGTGTTAGGGAGGCTGCTGCACACAGAAGACTTTGTATAAGCGTATATTGATTGGTTTGCACAAAAGTTATAGCGCTGACAAAATAGGGGATCGAAATATGGCATTTTTATTATTATATATTTTTTTTTACTATTAATGGTTGCGATCAGCGATTTTTATCCAGACTGTGACATTATGGTGGACACATCGGACAATTTTGACACATTTTTTGGGACCATTGGCATTTTTACAGCGATCAGTGCTATAAAAATGCACTGATTACTGTAAAAATGTCACTGGCAGGGAAGGGGTTAACACTAGGGGGCGATCAAGGAGTTAATTGTGTTCCCTCTGCATGTTCTAACTGAAGGGGGAATGGGACTTACTTGGAGAAATGACAGCTCGCTGCTTACATACACAGATCCAGGTTCTCAATGTGTCACGAGCGATCGCGGGTGCCCGGTGGTCACCGCGCCTGCCGGGCACTCGCCTAGTCTCCCGGGGGGCGAGCAGCAGGCGTGTGCGCAAGCCTCCGGTGGCGCACGCACGTCCCCGATGGCACACGCACGCCCCTAGTGGCCACAGCGCGAAGCGACGTAACATAGCGTCATTTCGGCCAGCCAAGCCATGCTGCCGCAGTAAAACTGCGGCGGCCGGTTGGCAATTGGTTAAGCTTGTTTTTTGGGGAGCTTAATCCGATCTGTCCACCACAATTTTGCAGTCCCGCTAAAATTGTCGCCATTACTAGTAACAAATAAATAAATAATAAAAATTCCATAAAAATACCATAAATCTATTTCCTATTTTGTAGGCGCTTTAACTTTTGCCCAAACCAATCAATATACGCTTAGGTTATTTTTTACAAAAAATATGTAGAATATATATTGGCCTAAACTGATGAAGAAATATTTTTTGACATTTTTTTTTGGGGGATATTTATTTTTCATTAAGGGGGCAAATCCTTCCAGGGCTGAATCAATAGCCTTTTATCTTTCCAACCCTATCCTGAATATGGATTTTGTTTTCCCACAAGGGAAACGAGTGACATCCAAAGGCAGGGAAGCCTGACATTTTGATCTCGGGCAGATCCTAGACCAGTGAAGGGCTGTGCGACCAAAGAAAGGTTTGGCACCAGTCATTTTAAGGACATTTTTAAATGCTTTATTGGAGAACTCAATAACTGACAAAAGGAATAGGGCTGAGAACATCCACAGCCAAACTAGATTAGAACATAACCCCAGACTCACCAGTCCCTTTCAGTATTCCACAGTGCAGAATCAATAGGAGCACAGGCTGGCACTGGGTATTAGAGAAACAGCTGAATGGGGAACAGACATAAGATCTTCATTAGGAGGGACACCAGACTTGCTCTTTAGGTCCTTTCCAGTAACAGATACCTCCAGTAGCCATCCAGCGTCTCTGGTTCTCCTCCTCAATCAGCATGTGATGCCTCTTCTAGGCTTGAGTCCTAGTCAAACCTTTTACACACTTGAGCATTCCCAACTCCAGGACAAGCCTGAATGTAGGCTGTATGAAGACTGAGCACATGGTCATTTTCCTAAGTATATATGCACTTCCCCAGCATGCACCACTGGCCAATAAACCCCTAGTGAATGTCTGGTGAGCCACACACACACACACACACATAATATTCCCCCATTGGCTGTCCCACAATATTGCCACTACACAGAAGGTGGTAGGGGCTTCACAAGCTTAATGTCACTCACTTGTTTTGTGGAAAACAAAAATCCATGAAACATCTAGGATAGGTTTGGCCAAGCTGAAAGCTAGGGTGGTGCAAAGTTTCAAGGCAATTGATTAAGGTTTAGGCATTTCATTGTAAGTTAAGCCCTATTAAGCTCCCCAAAATAACAAGCTTAAAGAGGAGAGCTGGTTTTGAAAAACATTTTTTAAAAGCAGGGCTGGACTGGGACAAAAATTTGGCCCTGGACTTCATCCAGACTGGCCCACTTTAATTTTGCAAACACGCAAAAAACAGTATATAAACTGTACGCAATTGCGCAAAAAAGCCCCCAGAGAGCCCCCTTACATCAGGGTCCCCAGAGAGGCCCCACTTACATCAGGGTCCCCAGAGAGGCCCCACTTACATCAGGCTCCCCAGAGAGCCTCCCCCTTACATCAGGGTCCCCATATAGCCTTCCCCTTACATCAGGGTCCCAGAGAGCCTCCCCTTACATCAGGGTCCCCATATAGCCTTCCCCTTACATCAGGGTCCCCAGAGAGCCTCCCCTTACATCAGGGTCCCCAGAGAGCCTTCCCCTTACATCAGGGTCCCCAGAGAGCCTTCCCCTTACATCAGGGTCCCAGAGAGCCTCCCCTTACATCAGGGTCCCCATATAGCCTTCCCCTTACATCAGGGTCCCCATATAGCCTTCCCCTTACATCAGGGTCCCCATATAGCCTTCCCCTTACATCAGGGTCCCCATATAGCCTTCCCCTTACATCAGGGTCCCCATATAGCCTTCCCCTTACATCAGGGTCCCCATATAGCCTTCCCCTTACATCAGGGTCCCCAGAGAGACCCTCTTACATTAGAGTCCCCAGAGATCATCTGCCTTGCATCAGGGTCCCCAGAGAGCCAACCCCTTACATCCGGGTCCCCACAGAGCCTCCCCCTTACATCCGGGTCCCCACAGAGCCCACATCCGGGTCCACAGAGAGCCCCTCCTTACATCAGGGTCACCAGAAAGAGGGCAGGTAGTGGGCCGGGACCCTGTGGTTGGGGACTCCTGGACTGACTCAGAGCTATAGCCCCAAAAGTCCCCCCCAGCGATGCCACTGGCTGTCACTGAAACCGGCCCACTGAGCCATCGGCCCACCGGGAAGCTCCCTATAGTCCCTATGGCCAGTACATGCCTGTTTAAAAGTGAGCAGCTGCAAACACTGTAGCTGCTGACTTTTAATAAGCACACTTACCTGTCCAGGGCGCCGCAATGTCGGCCGCCCGAGGCTGACCCGTCCCTCGGTCTCGGGTCCCGGCGCCGCCATTTTGCGTAAGGGAAACAGGCAGTGGAGCCTTGCGGCTTCACTGCTCGTTTCCTACTGCGCATGCGCGAGTCGCGCAGTGCTTTGTGAATGGGACACGCTGTGTTCTGGGACACACAGTTCCCAGAACACAGCGCGAAGTTGTGTGAAGTTTGGGGAAAATTGGTTAACATTTAAGGTCTTTTTTGTACATTAAGCCACATTAAGCTTCCCAAAAAACAAGCTTAATGTCCCTAGTTTGCCTTGTGGAACATTGAATGGCATGAAACTTCTTGGATATGTTTAGGAAGTTGAGATCTTAGGCTGTGTAAAGTTTCAGGGCAATCGATTGAGGTTTAAGCACTTTATTACATGGTTAGCTACATTAAGCTACATTAAGCCATCTTCACATTAAAGTGGAGGGCCACCCTGAAAAAAAAAATACATAAAAAATTTGGAAAAAATCTGAAAAAAAAATGATTTTTTTTTTTAACTTACCAGAAATGCCTGTTGCTAGGCACATCGTCCTAATCTGCCTCTTCCTCCTCCGCGGAGATCTTCTTTCTTCTCTCCTCCGTGCTGCGTCTTCTGGGTAATGGGCCGCGCTGTGTTCTGGGAACTGTGTGTCCCAGAACACAGCGTGCCCCATTCATAAAGTGCTGCGTGACTCGCGCATGCGCAGTAGGAAACGGGCAGTGAAGCTGCAAGGCTCCACTGCCTGTTTCCCTTAGCCAAAATGGCGGCGCCGGGACCTGAGAGCCGAGGGACGGGTCAGCCTCGGGTGGCCGACATCGCGGGCGCCCTGGACAGGTAAGTGTGCTTATTAAAAGTCAGCAGCTACAGTGTTTGTAGCTGCTGACTTTTAAATTTCTTTTTTTAAAACCGGCCCTCCTCTTTAAATGTTTTAGCATTGTAAAATATAGCTTAACGTGAATAACTTTTCGTGTGATTAACCAAATGAGCTGAAATTTTCAGAATATGTTGGCATGGATAGAGTCTTCTATTGTGTGACGTTTTGGAGGAAATTGGTTAACATTTAAGGTCTTTTTTGTACGTTAAGCCACATTTTGTACGTTAAGCCACATTAAGCTCCCCAAAAAACAAGCTTAATGTCCCTAGTTTACCTTGTAGTACACAGAATCACATGAAACTTCTTGGATGGGCTTGGAAAGGTAAAAACTTAGGCTGTGCAAAGTTTCAGGGCAATTGATGGAGGTTTAGGCACTTTATTGCACGTTAAGCCATTTTCACATGAAATGTTTTAGCATTGTAAAATATAGTTTTAACGTGAGTAACTTTTGGTGTGATTAACCAAATGAGCTGACATTTTCAGAATATTTTGTCATGGATAGCGTCTTCTATTGTGTGAAGTTTTGGGGGAAATTAGTTAACATTTAAGGTCTTTTTTGTACGTTAAGCCACATTAAGCACCCCAAAAAATCCCAGAAACGGGGATTTACTAAAACATTTAATGTGAAAATGGCTTAATGTAGCTTAACGTGTAATAAAGTGCCTAAGCCTCAATCAATTGCCCTGGAACTTTGCACAGCCTAAGATCTCAACTTCCCAAACTTATCCTATAAGTTTCATGTGATTCTGTGTTCCACAAGGCAAACTAGGGACATTATGCTTGTCCCTAGTTTGCCTTGTGGAACACAGAATCACATGAAACTTATAGGATAAGTTTGGGAAGTTGAGATCTTAGGCTGTGCAAAGTTCCAGGGCAATTGATTGAGGTTTAGGCACTTTATTACACGTTAAGCTACATTAAGCCATTTTCACATTAAATGTTTTAGTAAATCCCCGTTTCTGGGAAACAGAGACTTCCTCTTCTTCAGGGCTGTTGCTGTGTGCTAATATTGAGTAGGAATATATTCCAAACTGCTGTGTCTATGACACTGTATTAAAAATGGTTATTGTTTCCTCTTGGACTTGCCTCTTACCCTGTCACTGCAAGAGGAATCAATTATGGTGTCAGACAGAGGCAGACTGGGCCAGGTGGCAGGGTGGCAATTTCCCCGGGCCGATCTGATGCCCCTGAAAAGGCCACCGCAGCAGCAGCTCCGCTTTTCTAACAGAGTGACCCAGCCAGCCAACCCGTTTGTTCCATCGCTGGCCTCTAACTTCTGCACTGGTTGCTAGGATTGCCTGGCGTCTAGCAACCAGACATCACGGTCCTGAGGATGAAAGCGAGGCAGAGGCCCCAGCTTTCAGAGTAGAGGAGGATCTTTCTCCTCCTCTGCGTCTATTGCTGTTTGGCTCCACCCACCTCCTCCCTCCATCTTCTCCTGTCCATCTTCTCCTCTCCAGAGTCAACCTGCCTAGGGGAAGGGAATTGTCACTGAATGTGCCAGGAGCTCCTCTCCAGAGTCAACTTGTCTGAGGGAAGGGAACTGTCACTGAATGTACCAGGAGCACCTCTCCAGAGTCAACCTACCCGAGGGAAGGGAACTGTCACTGAATGTACCAGGAGCACCTCTCCCGTCACTGAATGTACTAGGAGCACCTCTCCAGAGTCAACCTACCTGAGGGAAGGGAACTGTCACTGAATGTACCAGGAGCACCTCTCCAGAGTCAACCTACCTGAGGGAAGGGAACTGTCACTGAATGTACCAGGAGCTCCTTTCCAGAGTCAACCTGCCTGGGGGAAGGGAACTGTCACTGACAGTTCCAGGAGGTCCTCTCCAGAGTCAACCTCCCTGAGGTGAAGTTGGGAGAATGAATTAGAACATATGTGTCAGGAGGAGGAGGTCACATCCTTAGAACCCTCAGCCAGGGTTCATGCTGGGACGTGTAGTCCTTTACTTTTGGGAATGTGACCCCCCCAAAAGTGAAAAACTACAGGTTCCAGCATGAACCCCTCAGAGCTCAGGATGTGTCACCCCCAAACTAGTGAAGGACTACAGGTCCTACTGCCCCAGCTTAAACCCCTCAGAGCTGAGGATGTGTCCCCCGACCCTTCAACTAGTGAAGGACTACAGGTCACAGCATGAACCCAGGAGATCTAGGGGGTCACATCCTTAGATCTTAGGGGTTCATGCTGGGAATTGTATTCCTTCACTTTTAGGGATGTGACCCTCCAAAAGTGAAGGACTACAGGTCCCATTGTGAACCCCTCAGAGCTTAGGATGTGTCACACATCCCCTCCCCCCAACTAGTGAAAAACTACAGGTCACAGCATGAAACCCTGACATCTAAGGGGGTCACATTCCTTGACTTTAGGGGTTCATGTTGGGACCTGTAGTCCTTCACTAGTGTGGGGGGTTATATCCTTAGATCTCAGCCACTAATGCTTGGACTTGTAGTCCTTCACTAGTTGCTTCAATTGGTTGGTTCAATGGGACACTTGACTGGACTCACCCGCCAGGCCAAGGCTGCCAGCCCTCCCTTGGTCATAGACACAGCAGTTTGGGATATATCCTCATGCAACATTAGCACACAGCCACATTCCTGAAGAAGGGGGATTCTCTGTTCCCCTGAAACACGTTGGCTTGACCATTTCTTGTTTTAGTTTTACTGACCTGAGCCCTGTATTTCCCACAGCGAAGATGCACTGTCCCTCTCCCCGGGGTTCCCGACTCTTGATTGGATAGATTGATAGCAGCGCAGCCATTGGCTCCCACGGCTGTTAATCAAATCCAATGACGTGGGTGCCGGGGAGGCGGGGCCGAGTCCTATATTCTGCTTCTATGCATGCAAAAGCTGGACTTGGGGTGCGCCCAGAAGTTAACTCCCCGGGAGACCGCTTCTCCTAGGGGGGGTTATATGATGTGGGGAGGAGCTGATAGTGCCGCCGAGAATTGGGGCCACTCTGTGCAAAACGAATGGCACAGTGGAAGTAAGTATGATATGTTTTAAAAAAAACAAAGCTTTGCAATCACGTTAAGACCACAACCAGAGGTAGCAGCCTAAGCCCCCAAAAAGGCTCACCGCCACCCCTCTGTTCAGTTGGGCCAGAATCACCGGGAGTGAACTCTCCCTACCTTCCCCCACCATCATCCAATCACAGACCCTCACCTGAGTCAATCCAGCCTGATCTTCAATCCTAAAGAACCACCATTCATTTATTGGTGGCATTGCTGCCCCCAGTAACTGACACCCGGAAACCTCACTGGATCATTGAAAATAAAAATAACAGTCAGAGATTAAAAAGAACCATGTTGTAGCTGCTAGCAACAAAGTGTAATACACTACCACCTCATCAAACAATATAATACAAATTTGCAGCACTAGAGAAAACATATAAAGTGCAATAGTAATAAAATTCCCAAGTGCAACACTAATAAATTAAATGTGACATTTATTTTAAAAAAGCATTGGGCGGAGCTATGTGCGTGACGTCACACCACCACATCGATTCCATGGTGTGTTGGCGAGAAATGTGAGTGCACAGCAGCGTTTCTTTCCTTTTTGCGTAGTTTTTATATACCATTCTGATGCTTTTAATTGACGATATCATGTGTGGTTGAGGGGGGCACTACGCCAAGAGTTCCGGACACTACAAACTGACAGGAGTAGTGACAACAGCATCACTACTCCTGTCACAAGCCGAATCCGGGGAGCAGAAGAGAGCTGGAGGAGGTGCTCTCTCTCCCCTCCAGCTCTTCTTTGTGGGTCCTGCTGCTGATGATAGCTTCTGCATCAGGACTGTCAGATCAGGACTATGTAGAATTTTTAAACCTGTAAAGTCCCGATCTGACAGCCAGTTGTCTCCAGCCACAATCCCATGTAGTAGCCAGCATCTCTCCCTGTCGGCTGCCTGGCAGAAGTGTTAAGTCTGCTTTCTCTAGGTACCTCCTGAATTCAAAGGTGTCCAGGGGGAAGCCTGGGGGGGGGGGGATACACAGCCACTGGTGCACTGCAACTGAGATCTATGTGTTGATGGAGGGTGGGAATTGCAATGGGGACATGGGGGGGGGAGTAAGAAACTGGAGATGAGAGTGTACTAGGGGAGAAGAGGATTAGTGAAGGTTGGGGGGTATATGCTAGGAGGGGGGATTCTGTAAGGAGGGGGTATTTGTATTAAGGGAAGGATTTGTTCTCATGACGATTTGTGCTAGGAGTCGGGATTTGGGGGTATTTATGCTGGGGGGCTTTCTGCTAAGAAATTAATTTGTTTTTTGGTGGGGAGGGGATTTGTGTTAGGAAGGGGGTCTTGGGTGGATTTGTGCTGGGGTGGGGGATGCATGCTCATGGGGAAATTGGAGGAGGGGCTTTGTGCTAGGAGGAGAGATTTGGGGAGAGAGAGAATTGGAGCTGGGAGGGGCATGGGGCCAATGATTTATGCTGGGAGGGGGATTCAATAGGGAGGGGGATTTGTACTGGGAGGAGGGGGAATTTTTGTTTAAAGCGGAGGTCCACCCTAAAGTGAACCTTCCACTCATCGGAACCCTCCCCCCCCCCCCGGTGCCACAATTGGCACCTTTCAGGGGGGAGGGGGTGCAGGTACCTGTACAGTACAGGTATCTGCACCCACTTCCAGGATAGCTCTCTGCGGAAAGGGGCGTAGATTACGCCCCTTTCCGAAAGTCCCCCGCTGCCTGCTGGGAAACACACAGATCCCAGAGGCAGCGGGGACCGTCCTTATTGCGCAGCGCGACTCGCGCATGCGCAGTAGGGAACCGGGAAATGAAGCCGAAAGGCTCCACTTCCTGATTCCCATACCCAAGATGGCGGCGGCAGCACCCGAGACACGATCGGGAGATCGGCTTCGGGTGCCGACATCGCGGGCGCGCTGGACAGGCAAGTGTCACTATTTTAAAAGTCAGCAGCTGCAGTATTTGTAGCTGCTGGCTTTTAAAAAAAAAAAAAACGTGGAGTCCCGGCGGACTCCCGCTTTAAGGAGAAGTTCAGCTTGCAAAAAAGTATAAGTTTAGGAGGTTAGCGTGCAGAGTATTAACAAAACAATTGACCTACCGAGTAATTCATGTGTTGTTGCCAACATCCCTGGTATATAGACAAAAATAATAAGTACCCCTCCCCCAGTACTAGTGGGACTTTAGAGGCAACGATGAGGACACAGATATATATAAATTATAAAAATGTTATTACAAATATAAAACAGGTGTATACATCATCAATAAAAACATATGGTAAATACACATAGAAGAGATGACTGTTGTGGCATTCTTGATGATGTTCCTATGTACCCAACGCGTTTCAGGACAAGATGAGTCCCTTCATCAGGGTCATTTATACTTAGAAGATCACAAAGAGTATTATATTTTATAGGAGAGCAATCATATTAGTCAGGACATAAAGCAGGGAGGCAGACATGTTACAACATAGCAAAAGGCATCAAAATAACAACATACCAGTAAATCAGTCAGAGAATCTGCTTAGTCTAGCAACAAAAATGCTGTGCCATATAGGAAAGAGTCCTGTGAACCCTCCAGAGGGGTAAGGTAAATGGACAGTTGGGCCCCCCAGATTCCACACAAGGATCCCAAATTGACCCACAGCCATGGTGAGGGTGATGTCAAGTAACAACACCTAGGGTTCCTCCAGAGGTGGCTAAGGGTTCTTTGAGAGGTGGCTAAGGGTTCCTCCAGAGGTGGCTAAGGGTTCCTCCAGAGGCGGCTAAGGGTTCTTTCAGAGGTGGCTAAGGGTCCCTTGAGCTGTGGCTAAATGACCTATCATGTGATGGTGCCTGCATAGTTCCAGGTCCAACAGCACTTGGCATAGCCAGAGCCATGTCTGTAAAGGGAGCATTCTTCCCACTGTCCACCACCGATGGAGGAGGCAATTTCCCAAAGACCACCAATGGACTACTTTTAGCAGGGGTTCCCTGGGACCTGAAAGTGATTGCAAGGGTTCCTTTGGGCTAAAAAGGTTGAGAAAGGCTGGTCTAGAGGTATGGAACAAAGGAAAAAAAAGAGAAATCAATTACTGGATAGATCTCTGGTTGTGAAATGAACAGATATCTATTTCCTATGAGGACACCAAGTATTACCTGATCGGTGCAACGGTGTCCTCCAGGATATGTCCGTTCAGCCGAACACGGCTAGAGTGGCCCAACAGTCCTGTATGAGGTTCAATGTAATGTCCATACCTTTCATACAGATTGTGGCAGCGTGGCGTGTCCATAGGTCCCAGCAGCAGCACCTCATCAGCTCAGGGCCACCGCCTTAAATGGGATTGCGGTTAGTGGCATGATTGCGTCATGCTCGCGCATGCACGTACAACTGAAGAGAGCCGGCTCACGCATGTGCCGTACAGATGGAGCAGTCTGTTGTAACTATCGCCCATATGGCAGCCAGACGCTAATGCATAGCAACGGTAATGAAATGTACAGTATATTTCTAGGACTTACAAATTCCATAGTAAGGATGAAAAACAGACGACTTCCATCCAATCTGCTGAATATGCCTTAAAGTTTTTAAACAACATTTGCATATGTGAGTAATAAACATGGAGAAAACTCACTCATACGGTTTTCCATTTCCTTTTCAGACAAAAGTATAAAAGAAGAAATGACACATCTGAAGAATGAAGGTGAGTATAAAATTCTGAGTTGCTTCTGTAATTATTTCTTTATGAATAAACAGCAGTGAAGTTTAGTAAGGCCTCATGCACACTGGACATTTTCTCTGCTGCTCCCAGGGGGAGTTTGCCATTTTCTTTTCCTACCTCTAAATGTCCCTGCATGCTACCCTACAATATGTTAACATCTAGGCGTTTAGGGCAGTTTGAAGGCCGGGGCTTTAGTGGCAGAAAACAAAAAAACACTGCCAGTGCGTCCAGGAGCAGCAGAGTTTTTGGGGAAAATATGCTTGACTCGCCTAAACGTGTGTAAACGAATGTCAATGTGTCTAAATGTACCTAAAAGCTAGGGGTTTACATAGGTTGAATAAAAGACACCCCAGCAAAGTATGATCCAATTTGCTACAGCAGGGGAAAAAGTATACCATATCTCTCTCATATCTCTCCGCCCTCCGACAGGGACAACTGACCCATGTGCCCTGTGTGGCTCACGTCCTTAACCTGGTGGTGCAGCAGTTCTTGGGCGGGTACCCGGGCTTACAGGATGTCCTGAAGCAGGCCAGGAAAGTCTGTGTGCATTTCCGCCGATCATTTAATGCCTGTGTTCGGCTGGCTGAGCTCCAAAAGGAGTTGAGCCTGCCCAAGAACCGCCTTATATGTGACATGCCCACCAGGTGGAACTCAACGTTGGCCATGCTGCAGTGGCTGCACACACAGCAGAGGGCCATCAATGAGTACCTGTGCGACTACGGCACCAGGACAGGGTCAGGGGAGCTTGGTTTTTTCTCACCACGCCAGTGGGGCATGATCAGGGATGCATGCACTGTCCTGTCCCCATTTGAGGAGGCCACAAGGAGGGTGAGCAGTGACAGTGCATGCATCAGTGACACTGTACCTCTTGTCTACCTCTTGGAGCATAAGCTGCGTGGAATAATGGGCAGGGCACTTGAGGCAGAACAGAGGCAGGAAGAGGAGGACTTCCTTGCCTCTCAAGGCCCCCTTTATCCAGACAGTGTTTCTGCTGTGCCACCCATCACACAGAAAGAGGATGAGGAGGAGGAGGAGGATGATTGTGTCAGCATGGAGGTGGATGCTGGCACTCAGCATCAGCAGCAGCAGCAGTCTTGTAGGGATGATTTACAGTCCCAAGAAACACGTGGACTTGTACGTGGCTGGGAGGAGGTAGCTGCGGATCATGTTGTCCTTAGTGACCCAGAGGACTCCGGACCGAATGCCTCAGCTAACCTACGCTGCATGGCCTCCCTGATCCTGCAAAGCCTGCGGAAGGATCCTCGTATTCTTCAGATCAAGGAGAGGGACCATTACTGGCTGGCCACTCTCCTTGATCCACAGTACAAGGGTAAGGTTGCCGACCTTATCTTGCCCTCGCAGAGGGAGCAGAGGATGAGACATCTCCGGGAGGCCTTGCAGAAAGGTCTATGCAACGCGTTCCCAGAGACTGGGAGGTTACAAACTCCTGGTCCTGGACAACGTGTTGCTGAGGCATCGGTCAGAAGGAGCGGTGGAGAAGGTGGCCGTCTGACCGATGCTTTCAGACAATTTTTTAGTCCGCAGCCCCAAGGTATGATCGGTTCCAGCAACCATCGCCAGCGTCTGATTTACATGGTGCAGGAATACCTAGGGGCAAGGTCAGACTTGGACACCTTCCCCACCGAAAATCCTCTGGCTTACTGGGTCTTGAGGATGGATCACTGGCCAGAGCTTGCACAGTATGCAATTGAGCTACTGGCCTGTCCTGCATCCAGCGTTTTTTTCGGAACGCACCTTCAGTGTTGCTGGTGGCTTTATCGATCACAGGGTGCGCCTGTCCACCGACTCAGTTGATCGACTGACCTTCATCAAGATGAATACGTCTTGGATCACCCACAGCTACCAAGCACCTGAAGCTGATGTAACCAAATAATTTTTTTTGAAATATCACATCCCTTCAAGACTGCCTATGCTGATGCTGAGTGACTGTCCTGTTATGTTGATTGTCTATCCTCTTCCTCCTCCGCTGATATGTTGGAAGAACATTTTTGGTTCTGGGTGATGCCACCAGCCCAATTTTTCAGCCCCTGTTTAACAGGGGCATTTAATTACAATTTTTGATGCAATGCTTTGTAGCAGGACTCATTCCTGCACCACAACTAGAGTATATGGGAGAGGTTGTAGTGTCGGGGCACTAGCACCAGTGCCTAAGGCCCAATTTTTCAGCCCCTGTTTAACAGGGGCGTTTAATTACAATTTTTGATGCAATGCTTTGTAGCAGGGCTCATTCCTGCACCACAACTAGAGTATATGGGAGAGGTTGTAGTGTCGTGGCACCAGTGCCTAAGACCCAATTTTTCAGCCCCTGTTTAACAGGGGCGTTTAATTACAATTTTTGATGCAATGCTTTGCAGCCGGGCTCATTCCTGCACTACAACTAGAGTATATGGGAGAGGTTGCAGTGTCGTGGCACCAGCACCAGTGCCTAAGGCCCAATTTTTCAGCCCCTGTTTAACAGGGGCATGTAATTAAACTTTGTGATGCAATGCTTTGTAGCAGGGCTCATTCCTGCACCACAACTAGAGTATATGGGAGAGCTTGTAGTGTCGTGGCACCAGCACCAGTGCCTAAGGCCCAATTTTTCAGCCCCTGTTTAACAGGGGCATTTAATTACAATTTTTGATGCAATGCTTTGTAGCAGGGCTCATTACTGCACCACAACTAGAGTATATGGGAGAGGTTGCAGTGTCGTGGCACCAGCACCAGTGCCTAAGGCCCAATTTTTCAGCCCCTGTTTAACAGGGGCATGCATCTACAATTCTTGATATAATATTTCACAGCAGGGCCCGTTCCTGTGCCCACCGAGAGTAACTGTGAGGACTTATAGTGTTGTGGCACCAGCACCACAACCACCAAAGGCCCAATTTTTCTACCACTGTTCAACAATGGCATGTAATTACAATTCTTGATATAATTGTTCACAGCAGGGCGTTACAGCGCCCACCAAGAGTCACTTTGAGAGCTTACAATGTTGTGGCAACACCAGCACCTTGTTTCGCCATTTCTGCAGAGCATATAGGGCAGGCCCCTACTTTCAAACATCCAACTAACAAACATCTCCTACTTGCAAATGGAAGGAGACAACAGCAAGTGAGATGAAAAAAGACGGATGGCAAAACAAATTATACAGGGGTGATAACCCTTCCCTATGTTTTCCAAAAAGCTTAAAAATAGATTTTTTGACTGGAGCTACACTTTAAAAATGTACCAGTTCAAAATTACAAACAGATTCTACTTAACACAACAAACCTACACAGTCCCTGTCTTGTTTGCACCGCTTGTATACTGCTGTTCTGAGTATATAGGGCCTGGGGGCCACACGTATTTCCTTTTTTAATATGGGTACGGGGTTCCTCTTAATATCCGTACAAGACCCAAAGGGACTGGTAATGGCTGGCAGGGAGGGCTACCCATGCCATTTTTCTCAATGATTTTCCATATTGCAGGAACCAGATATAACATTAAAACCGCAAGCAGTTTTAAATGATGTTATTTCCGTTAAATGTCATTTAGTGCAGGGACTGTTCTAAACACGGGAAACACGTGTCACTTCACAGGCATACTATAGACACCCCCCAGGCACAATATTTAAAGGAATATTTCACTTTTTTTTCACTTTAATCGTCATTAAAATCAGTGTTCCCGCCAAAACAGACATTTTTAAAAACATTTTAGGCATTGACCCAAGTCCCCTGGGGCAGGAGCCAGGTCCCCAAACCCTTTTTAGGACAGTATCTTGCATATTAGCCATTAAAATGAGCACTTTTAATTTCGAACGTTCGAGTCCCATAGACTTCAATGGGGTTCTAAAGTTCGTACAAATTTTCGGTCCGTTCGAAAGTTCTGGTGCGAACCGAACCGGGGGGTGTTCGGCTCATCCCTATATAGTAGGGTTGGAGATCCCAGATGAGGACCAAGGAGAAGTCCACCATTTTCTTTGATGTGGGTCTTTCAAGTGCTGTTGCCAACGGACTGCATGGCAGACCATCGTATGTCTGGTCAAGCATGTTGTGCCCCAGTTGCTGCTGTACTGGCCATGCTTGATCCTCTTCAGACATAGGTTGCAAACAGCAATGGTGCGATCTGCTGCACGCGTGTCGAAAAAGGCCCACACCAAGGAACTTTTAAAAGTCTGCAGGGAGCCAGCAGCACCCTTAGCTTGCGGAGCTCTGCGGTGCGATTCAATAGTGTGGTTGCCATTAAGCTGCCCCCTAGAGGACATTCTGCCTCATTGGAGTTGTGCTGCCTCCTCATCTCTTCTCTCAGGCACCCAAGTACAGTCAGTGACTTCATCATTCCCTTCCTCCTGGTCACTGGAGCAAACTTGGCAGTATGCTGCAGCAGGGGGAACATTACTGCCAGTTTCTTGTCCTTCTTGGGCACCTCCTCTATCTAGGCTCACGTTACTCCCTTCCTCAACCTGGGAACCAACATTGGAGCCTTCAAATCACTGCGCATCCTCCAGCAGCATGTACCTGACCCTATGGTCAAATAATTCTAGGAAATCCGTGCTTGATTGAGGGGCTATGGAAGGAGTGACTGTGGACAAGGAGCCGGTGAAATAGGCCGCTTTGGCAGTTTGGAAGGCAAACTACTCTGAGACTGGGTGACAGAGGATGAGGACGGCTTTGTTATCCACTCCTCCAACTCTTCTGCATGTTTGTGCTCCCACGGCCACCTGCAGAGGATGCACCATGTTCACGACCAGCACTGTAGACACAGAGGCTGCTTGCCCCCTTTTAGTGGCCTGTGAGTGTCTGCCTCTCGGTGGCCTTCCGAACTTGATGCTTATTTTGTTTTGCAACACCGCACTACACTATATTAGATACTGTGTACACCGCCTGAAGTGTATTAGAAACAGTACACCACTGAATGCACTGTAGATATAGGCTACACTGGATGCAGAATATATATATATATATATATATATATATATATATATATATTAGTCCCTGGGTTACAAACAAGATAGGGACTGTAGGTGTGTTCTTAAGTTGAATCTGTTTGTAAGTCGGAACAGGTAAAAAAAATTAAGTGTAGCTCCAACCAAAAAAACTATTTTTAAGCTTTTTGGATAGCATAGGGAAGGGTTAACACCCTTATAATGTTTGTTTTGCTCTTTATGCCCCCTCAAATGATTTCACCTCACTTTCTGTCCCAATGACAATAGGATTTTAAAAATGTTGGGTTGTTGTGGAAACAAGCCTTGGTAATAAATCATCAGTGGGGGTACATTTTTGCCATAATAACTCTTACAGGAGTGAATTTCCCTTCCTAGGAGTAGATTTCCTCTCATTCCTGTTATCTCCTTCCGTTTGTAAGTAGGAGTCATTTGTAAGTTGGATGTTTGTACTAGGGGACCGCCTGTGTATACACACACAAGACATACACATATACTGTATGTATTTACACTATACAAGCTGTACACTCACTACTTTACATTGTAGCAAAGTGTCATTTCTTCAGTATTGTCACATAAAAAGATAGAATAAAATACACATTACAAAAATGTGTGGGATGTACTCACTTTTGTGAGATATACACATATACACAGTATCTCATAAAAATTAGTACACCCATCATATTTTTGTAAATATTTTATTATAACTTTTCATGTGACAACACTGAAGAAATGACACTTGTCTACAATGTAAAGTAGTGAGTGTACAGCTTGTATAACAGTGTAAATTTTCAGTCCCCTTAAAATAATGCAACACACAGCCATTAATGTCTAAACCACTGGCAACAAAAGTGAGTACACCCTTAAGTGAAAATGTCCAAATTGGGCCCAAAGTGTCAATATTTTGTGTGACCACCATTGTTTTCCAGCACTGTCTTAACCCTCTTGGGCATGGAGGTCACCAGAGCTTTACAGGCTGCCTTTGGAGTCCTCTTCCCCTCCTCCATGATGACATCACGGAGCTGGTGGATGTTAGAGACCTTGCGCTCCTCCACCTTCCATTTGAGGATGCCCCACAGATGCTCGATAGAGTTTAGGTCTGGAGATATGTTTGGCCAGTCCATCACCTTTACCCTCAGCTTCTTTAGCAAGTCAGTGGTCGTCTTGGAGGTGTTTGGGGTCGTTACGTTGGAATACTGCCCTGCAGCCCAGTCTCTGAAGGGAGGGGATCAGGCTCTGCTTCAGTATGTCACAGTACATGTTGGCATTCATGGTTCCCTCAATAAACTGTAGCTCCCCAGTGCCGGCAGCACTCCAGCAGCCCCAAACCATGACATTCCCACCACCATGCCTGACTGTAGGCAACACTGGCCTTTGTACTCCTCACCTGGTTGCCGCAACACACGCTTGACACCATCTGAACCAAATAAATGTATCTTGGTCTCATCAGACCACAGGATATGGTTCAAGTAATCCATGTCCTTAGTCTGCTTGTCTTCAGCAAACTGTTAGCAGGTTTTCTTATGCATCATCTTTAGAAGAGGCTTCTTTCTGGCATGATAGCTATGTAGACCAATTTTATGCAGTGTGCGGCATACAGTCTGAGCACTGACAGGCTGAATCCCCACTATTTTAACCTCTGAAGCAATGCTGGCAGCACTCATATGCCTATATCCCAAAGACAACCTCTGGATATGATGCTGAGCATGTGCACTCCTTTGGTCGACCATGGTGAGGCCTGTTCTGAGTGGAACCTTTCCTGTTTAACCGCTGTATAGTCTTGGCCACTGTGCTGCAGCTCAGTTTCAGGGTCTTGGCAACCTTCTTATAGCCTAGGCCATCTTTATGTAGATCAACAATTCTTTTTTTCAGATCCTCCGAGGGTTCTTTGCCATGAGGTGCCATGTTGAACTTCCAGTGACCAGTATGAGAGAGTGATAGCAATAACGCCACATTTAACACGCCTGCTCCCCATTCACACCCGAGACCTTGTGACACTAAATAGTCACATGACACTGGGAGGAAAAATGGCTAATTGGGCCCAATTTGGACATTTTCACTTAGGGGTGTGGTCACTTTTGTTGCCAGCGGTTTAGACATTAATGGCTGTGTGTTGAGTTATTTTGAAAGGACAGCAAATTTACACTGTTATACAAGCTGTACACTCACTACTTTACATGTGACAACACTGAAGACAATGTAAAGATATAATAAAATATTTACAAAAATGTGAGAGGGTGTACTCATATACATACACATACAAACACACACAAGACTATGTATGTATGTGTATGTGGTATGTGTGTGTGTGTGTGTGTGTGTGTGTATGTGTGTATATATATATATATATATATATATATATATATATATATATATATATATATATATATATAATTCAGTTGCGAAGCCTTGGGCCGGCCTGCCTGTACCTTAAATACCCTTACCCAGAATGCACAGCGGGTAGACCACTCCCACCGGGCTGTTTCTAAGTAAAAGGGGTACCCAATGCATTTAGCCTGTTGCATTTCCAACACTTACCTGTGGTGACGGCAACACCCACGGCCAAGTGGAAACTAGCACAACCCACCTAAACTGGTACAGAAACCAGAACTTTGACATAATTAGTCTGAGCCCAACTGCAGCTTCAGACAAACTTATTTTTTTACAAAAATAATAGTGTCTGCTCATTAGGAGCAAGGTGCTACATTATAATATATATATATATATATATATATATATATATATATATATATATATATATATATATATATATATATATATATAAATATATTAGGGCAGAGTGTTGCCCTGCCAGGGTCTAGAAGGAGGATGTGACCCAGAATTCTCAACCAGACAGGTTGAGGGGCACCAGCAGGGCTCAAGTCCTGCGGGAACACATGGGAACGGAGTTCCTGTACTTTTTCCACAGCAGGACTCAGTTCCCATTAGCATTCCCAATAGTCCTGCAAGACTTTGAAGTATATGAGCTGTGTGGCAGGTGATACACCAGCAGCCGCCGACACAGCTCCCAATAGTAAGCGCCTCACACCAGGGGTGCACTGACCATTCAGGCATGGCCAGTAGGGGGCCCCACGACAGCTTCCGCTTCGATCTACCTGTCAATCACAGCTAGCTGACGGGTAGATCAGGTCCCTGCTGCTAAGAGATTGTCAGACCTCTCGTGATGCGCTTCTCCCCGCCAGCCCCTCCTGATTATATGTCTCCTCATCTCCCCCCCCCCCCAGTCTCCTGCATACTTGCCCTGTGTGTCCCGCTGAATCCCCCCCTCCTCTATCTTCAGTGCCATATGATGAGAGAACCCAGAGGAGGAGCACAGCTATTCTGCTCACAGGACATGCAGGGAGAGAGGTGAGCTGAGGGAGGAACATCAGTTTGGAGTGGTAAGCTGAGCACAATACCTGGCAAAGTTTAATGCCAGGAGGGAAGTTTATGTGGAAATATGTGAAGGGTTGGAATAGCAGCGAGTGTGTGTTGGAGCCCTGCAGAGTTTGCAGCCCCCCAAGCTAACATACATCTCCTAAGCAGGAACACATCACTATCTCCCCAAGCATTCTGTCCAGATAATGTGCAGTTAATTAACCTGGTGTTATCCAAACTCTGTTCAATGAAAAGTGTAAATTCACCACATAAACACTCTATATACAAAATAACATTCCCCATTAAAGATCAGAACACGATGTTCACATTTGCATGGAAGCCCAATTGAATGAATGCTGATTATTCAGAGAATTACCGTATTTATGTTTATTGAGGATTGATTTGTTTTGAACAGTTAAGCTTCATACACACAATACGAAAATTGGATGAAAAATACCACTTTTGAAGCGTTTGTGCATATGAGGGTATCATTTTATTATTTTTTTGGTGGGCGAGTGGATCTTGGGTGGGAGTTCCCACACTTTTTTCCCCAGGACTTGACCCCTAGATTCTCCGCAACATACTCATACATGGCCTGGGTCCCTGGAATGGGCAAGGGATAAGTCTGGCCCCTGGGCAGGGTTGTGAGAGGAACAAGGTCAATGACACAGTCAAAAGCCCCGTGAGTAGGCATGAACCTTAAATTTGACTCAAACATTGGGTTTTCATTTTTTATAAAACTAACCGAACATATGGGGCGTTCGTGGAAAATTTGAGCACCACAAAACGCTTCATAATGCACTGCGAGATCGGAGTGCATTGCTGTATGATAATTGGCCAAAGCATGCACCTGACCTACATGCTTTGGCCAATCACAGTGCACTCTGCTGAGAGAGCCATAATTGGCCAAAGGCAGGGTGCCTTTGGCCAATCATGGCTCAGGGGGACTAAGTCCATGCTCCACACTATATAAGGCTGCATGCACGGCGGCCCTGTGTAGTGTTATGGTGTAGACAGGGAGATAGTGTGATTTAGATTAGGCAGGCAGGTTATTCAGTTAGTGGCAATGTATTTGATATATAAACACACCAAAGGTTGGGGTAACAAGCAGGCAGGGATAGTCCCAGAACAAGCCAAGATCGGTAAACAGAAACAGACGCAGAGCATGCAGCAAGAAGCACACAGAAAGTCAAACACACAATATTGCTTGGGCAAGGCAGGCTTGAACAGTATGGTGTTAAATAGTGTATCCTGTAGAGGCTAGGGTGGAGCCACGCTGAGGGAAGATTACTTAACCATGCAGGTGTGAGAGTGCAGGACCTAAGGCTAATACACAGACCAGAGGTAAGCAGACAGACAGGGCATGAAGGTATTATTGCAGATTCATGGTGCATGGCTCCTGCCATCCCTGTGTTGAGGTTCGAGGTCTGTACACCTGATGTGTCCATTGTGATGGGCTCCTGCCATCCCTGTGTTGAGGTCCGAGGTCTGTACACCTGCTGTGCCCATTATGAGGGACTTCTGCAATCCCTGTGCTGAGTTACCAGGTCTGTACACCTGTTGTGCCCAGTATGAGATGCTCACAGCATCCTTGCACTGAGTTCCTAAGTCTGTCCATCTGCTTTGCCCATTATGATGGCTTCCCACCATCCTGGCGACACTCAAAGTTCCCAGGGAGTCAGGAATAAAGCTGGGAAATTATGGCAAGAAGATCTCTGTTAGAATATCCAACACATAAAAGAAGCCAGGGGTTGATGATTGGACATATAATGCATTTTATTAATGATTGTTTTTCACTTTTTTTTACTATCTTTGTCCATCTGAGCTACTTTAATTAATACAATGCGGCATGGCCCTCATAATCCTCTTTTCCTGTTCCCTCAGGCTCTACTGATCGAACATGCAGTGAGGAATGGATACACTATGAACTCAGCTGTTACTACATGTCCTCAAACAGACAATCATGGAACGTCTCTAGGAAAGAATGCCAGAACAATATGGCTGACCTGATGGTCATTAATAGTGAGGAGGAGATGGTGAGCATAATGAATTGATCCTGGTCAATTTCCATATCTACCCCTCTCACAAAAATGAGTACACCTCTCACATTTTTTTAAAATATTATCTTTCTTCTATCTTTTCATGTGAAGAAATGACACTTGTCTACAATGTAGTAGTAGTGAATGTACAGCTTGTATAACAGAGCCCTCGGATAAGCAGGAGGGCTCTGTGATTGGCCCTCCTGATCACACGACGGCCGTGTCCAATCACGGCAATCATGTGATGTAAACAAACAGCAGGTTGCTAGGCAATCGGCTCCTCCTCTCCTCACACGGAAGTCATCGCTGAGGAGAGGAGAGCAGATCGCTGCAGCCGGCTGATGATCAGTGAGTATGAGCTGTTTTTACAGCTTTTTACTCACTGATCACCAGTCTAGTGTAAAACACACAACACACCACACAGTATAAACACAATGTCCCCACACATGTCCCCAAAACATACATGTCCCCAAATAATAAAAACACATGTCCCTAATAATAAAAACATAACCCCCACATATGTCCCACTAAAATCACATGTCCCAATGATTATCTGTACACATATGTCTGTGATCACACAAACCAATTATTATACACTTAACCAATTTTTTTTACCAAAGACTGGTTGAAAGATGTGCGGGTAGAGACAGGCCCCCGGATGTTCTAGTGGTGCATGCGGGTGGGAACGTTCTTGCAGTCCGGAAGGTCAGGGACCTGATCGCGGACATTAAGTCCGATTTCACGAGACTGCGGTTCCTTTTCCCGGGTACTATATTGGTCTGGTCGGACATTGTAGCCAGGACGGTATGAAGGTGGGCTAGGTCCATTGCCAGTATCAACAAGACCCTTATCAGGGTCAACAAAGTGGTGGGAGGTTTGGGGTTTAGAATGGCGGGATCGTCATTCGGCATTGGGAGCTCGAATGTAATGTGTGGCTGTATCTTAGGAAGGACTGGGTGCACCTCTCAGACGTAGGCATTGATCTATGGTCCTTGGGGTTGCAGGATGGCATTCAGAAGGCCTTGCGGGTGTGGGGTTGCCCTAAAGGTTGAGGGAAGTCAACCTTTTGGGCTGCGGCGTTGTTTATCTGGTGGTCTTTGACAGTTGGCGGTAAATCAGAGGTCATCTGAAAGGGGTGGGGGGCCCATTGCTAGTATGGGTCCCTCAGGTGTATTCCAGAACGTTGGATGGAATACTGGTATGGTTATCACTGCCGGAAGTTGTCTCCGAATGGTCACAGCTGGAGGCCTGGTTAAGTTTTTAAATGGGTACCACAGTGAGTTGGTTGTTTGGTAAAGTTATGGGTCACCGTCAGAGATCACCAGACCGGGCATGTTGTTTATATGCTATTTATACCTGATGGTTGTATATGGTTATATTTATGGTTATTTATATATATATATATATATATATATATATATATATATATATATATATATATATATATATATATATATATATATATCTATATATATTTGATTGGAGTGTTTGAGTTATGTTAATAAAGGCTGTTATGGCCATTTTACTCCAAAAGTAAGGTGTGGTCTCATCTTTCAAGGGTAAGTGGTAAGGGGGGTTTGAGTAGAATGCATAACAGGGTGAGTGAGTGGGACCTTTAGGCTACACTGGTCATGTTCAAAATCCCACATGCCCGAGCTCGCCAGGAAGCCGACACTACACACGGCTAATCACAGGCAGTGAGACATTTCCTGGTCCGCAGCTGCACAGATCAGGAATGTCTCACTGCCTGCGATTAGCCGTGTGCAGTGTCGGCTTCCTGGCGGGATTGGGCATGTGGGATTTCAAACACACCCAAGCCCATCTCTAATGGTTGTAGTAGTAGACAGTTGACCTCCCTGCAGGTTGCTTAGCAGCAGTGCAGCCTTCTCTGACATGCTGAACGTGATGCAATCCAGGCGATGCTCCTAGTCAAATCCTAGTGTAAAATACCATAGTGATTTTATTGATCAAAGCCCACACCTTACAGGCATAGAACCACATGGCTGCTGAGCATACGGTTGATGTGGTTGTACTCTTGATGCTAATAAATACTGTATTTATTAGATCTGACTGGGAGCATCACCTGGATCACATCCCGATCAGCATGTCAACAGAGAAGGTTATACAGTATTACTGCTGCTAGGTGGCCAGCTGGGGGCTCAGCTCTCTACAACCAATAGTGACAGCTTTCCCCTGCATATACCCATAATGTCACCAGCAGTAGGTCCTAATAGACTGCCGCCGCTGCCTTGGAGACAGATGCCAGACCAGTGCTGTCAATAGCAGGGGCAGGACAGCAAGAGGAGGCTGTGGAACCCCACAGTGGCAGAACACCAGGGCCTGGTGGCAAGACAACCTTTGCAATCCTGATAGTTCTCCCACTGCTTTGGACCCCTATGTTTTCTTGGTATGCTGGTGACATATATCTCTTGTTTTCTGCCACCCTGGGGGGCCCCAATACAGTAGGAAGGGAGCTCTCTGCAGAACATGTGAAAGGGCTCGTAGTGAAGGGCCCCAGGAGATATATATATATATATATATATATATATATATATAAAATTGTATTTTATAGTTGTCCCCCCACTTTTGTCTTTGTCCCCCCCCCTAAATATGAAAGCTGGAGACACCACTGCGGGGCTGCATGAGTGCTGCCGGCACTGGGAGCTACAATTCATTGAGGGAACCATGAATGCCAACATGTAATGTAACATACTGAAGCAGAGAATGATCCCCTGCCTTTGGAGACTGGGCCGTAGGGCAGTATTCCAACATAACGACCCCAAACACACCTCCAAGACAACCACTGCCTTGCTAAAGAAGCTGAGGTTAAAGGTGATGGACTGGCCAAGCATGTCTCCAGACCTAAACTCTATTGAGCATCTGTGGGGCATCCTTAAACAGAAGGTGGAGGAGTGGAAGGTCTCTAATATCCACCAGCTCCGTGATGTTGTCATGGAGGAGTGGAAGAGGACTCCAGTGGTAAACTGTGAAACCCCGGTGAACTCAATGCCCAAGAGAGTTAAGGCAGTGCTGGAAAATAATGGTGGCCACGCAAAATATTGACACTTTGGGCCCAAATTAGACATTTTCACTTAGGGGTGTACTCACTTTTGTTGCCAGGGGTTTAGACATCAAGGGCTGTGTGTTGAGTAGGGTTGAGCGAACCCGAACTGTAAAGTTCGGGTTCGTACCGGACTTTTGGATTTTTGGGTCCTGAACCCGAACAATTGACTGTATGTTCGGGTTCGGGTCCGGTGTTCTGCAACGTAATGGCGCATTTTAAAAAGCCCTGCAGCAGCTAATCGATATTTGTTTAACTGGTGTGCCCTTAGAAGCCATCACAGCCATGCCTACTAATGGCATGGCTGTGATTGGCCAGTGCAGCATGTGACTCAGCCTCTATTTAAGCTAGAGGCACACAGCACAGCACGTCACTCTGCTTTAGACAGTGTAGGGAAAGGTTCCTGGCTGCTGCTACTGCGAGGGAAAGAATTACATGATAGGAGTTCTGATTCTGAAATCTATTCTAATTAGTCAGCGATCTACATTGATTTAGTTGTGTGGGTGCAGTGCACAAGCTTTGCACACTGCACTGAGATAAAAGAAAGACAGTGTAGGGCAAGGTTCCTGTTGAGGGAGAGAGAATTATCTAGAAGTCCAGATTCAGAAATCTATTCTAATAACTCAGCGATCTACATAGATTTACCTGGTTGGGTTGCAGTGCAGTCTTTTTACACTGCCATGAGCCCAGTGCCAGAGAAAATCTAACTTTTATATGCAAGCTTAGTGCACCAGCACTGCATAAGTTACTGTGAGATATACCCTTTACACACTGTGGGTGTATTCTGCTCTAGGGATGGCCAAACTGTTCGCCCGGCGGTCGTTTTGCGGCGAATTTTGCGTGTTCGCGATTCGCCCGATCGGCAGACTATTGCCGCTGTTCGCCTAGCGGACATATGTGTTTACAGTGTGTAAGAACTTTGACCCATGATGACACATCCATCATGGGGTACAGGACAGCCAATGTCATTATAGGGAGAGGTTGCTGTGTGGAGCAGGGAGAGACTGTAGTGACACAAATCGCTAGCTATTAGGTCCATAAAAGTCCTTTTAAGGACTCGTATGGTATAGGTGTAGTACAGTTTATAGGGTTCAGTGCACTGCTGTGCTGGTGATTGTAGCAGCCTGTCTTTTGTCAGTGCAGGGAGAGACAGGACGCTGTGTGCAGCAGTGACAGTCAGTTTAATCGCTAGCTATTACTATTAGGTCCTACAAAGGTCCTTTTAAGGACTGGTATAGGTGTACAGTATATAGGGTTGTACATGTATAATATACTTTCTTCCAAATATAGAAAGAATATTATACTTGACTGCTGCCCTATTCTGCAGCAGTCCTTTATCAGTGTAGGGACTGAGGTACAGTCTGCAAATTACTAGCTACTAGGTCCACAAAGGTCCTTGTAAGGACTGGTATAGGTGTAAAATATATAGGGTGCTGGTACACTGCTGCTGATTACTGCCCTATTCTGCAGCAGTCCTTTATCAGTGTAGGGACTGAGGTACAGTCTGCAAATTACTAGCTACTAGGTCCACAAAGGTCCTTGTAAGGACTGGTATAGGTGTACTATTTGGTGTGCAGTATATAGGTGTGTAATACACGTATAAAATACTTGCACATATAGAAAGCATAGTATAGTGCATTTCCACTGTGCAGCATTGTGACTGCTGAGCGGTTCTGCAGCGATACTACAAAGAGTGACAAACGCAATAAAAAAAAGTATTATAACTGGTGTGATAGACCAGTGGCCCCCAAAAACAACAGATTGAAGCGGGGTGTTACATACCTTCTTCCACATACATACTGTACTTCTCTAGAGACTTTTATCACAGGGTCATTTAAAAAATGACAGGCAGAGGAAGAGGCAGGCCCTTCCGCAGGGGTGGTAGGGGTAGGGCAGGAGCAACAGACTTGAGCCAAAGTGGCAAATTGCAGAAGGTGTGTGCGATTACGTCAAAGGACGCACCAGACTTGGTTGAGTGGCTCACTCAGTCTTACTCTTCTGCACCCTCCTCATCCTCTCAATCTGCACCCTCTTCTTCACTCTGCTATGTGCACCCCCAAAGACACTACCACCACCACCATATACCTTCCGCTTGAGTCACAGGAATTATTTTCTGATCCATATCAAGACATTTCCGACACGCAGCCACTCTTGGCATTGGATCAGGAAGAGTAGGTAGCAACAACCGCCGCTCGGCAGTCTGATGACCGTACCCTGATCAGGCCAAGGAGGAGGTTGGTCCCCGGTGTTGCTGCCTACTCCGAGATCTCTAATTATAGCTGTGGGGAAGGTGACGATGTTGATGACGTGTCTAGTGATGCCACGTGGGTGCCCAGAAGAGAGGAAGAGGAGGGGAGTTCAGAGGGAGATATGGACCAGCAGATAGGGAGGAGAAGCAGGAAGAACTTAGATTGCACAGGGGGGACAAAGCAGAATGTGAATGTATCAGGAGCGAGGCATCAACCATGTATGGTCACATTCCACGCTCCCAGGACGCCGGAACATGGCTCCGCAGTGTGGGCTTTTTTTTAACGTGCCCATTAATAACAATAGCGTTGCCATCTGTAATCTTTGTCAACGCATAAGTCGCGGTAAGCCCAACACTCACCTAGGGACGACCGCCTTAAGAAGGCACATGAGCTGCCATCACCGAGCCCAGTGGGAGCAACGGAACACACAAAGCCACACTCCAGGCTCTCACCGTCCAGCCTCGTCTTCTACTTCTCCTTGTCCTCTCTCCTCACAATTGTCCTCCACTCCACCTTCCATCACGCCAAGCTCACGTTTTTCTGCAAAAAGCCAAATGTTCGAGCGTAAAAAAATGATGACGCCGGATAACCCTCTTGCCCAACGGTTGACGGCTGGCTTGTCAGAACTGATAGCCCGCCAACTACTGCCATATAAACTGGTGGACTCGGAGGCCTTTCGAAAATTTGTGGCCATTGGAACACCACAATGGAAGGTCCCAAGAAGGAAGTATTTCTCACAGAAGGGCATCCCAGAGCTATATGGCCATGTTCAGTGGCAAGTGAATGTATCTCTGGCGCCAAGATGCATCTGGCCACAGACACGTGGTCTAGCAAACACGGGCAGGGAACGTATATCACTTTTACTGCCTACTGAGTGAACCTTCTGACGGCCGTCAAGCATGTAACCGGTGGCATCCATGTAGATTTGGTTTTACCGCCACGGATTGCATGCAGGCCTGGCTCTTCTTCCCCTCCTCCTCCATCCTCCTCCCTCTAATCCTCGGCTGACTCCTCCTTTTCCGCTGCTAGCGTCTTTTCCGCTGTGCCGCCCAAGCTCCCCAGAACCTATTCGACATGCCAGGTGAGACGTTGCCATGCCGTGCTGCGTTTTTTGTGCCTGGAAGCCAAGAGCCACACTGGCCCTGCACTCCTTTCAGCTTTGCGTTCACAGGCAGATCAGTGGCTAACACCTCTCAATTTGACAGTTGGTAAAGGGGTGTGTGACAACGGTGCCAATCTGCTTAGCGCATTGAAACAGGGCAAAATTACGCACGTGCCATGCATGGCACACATCTTAAACTTGGTCGTGCAGCGATTCGTTGTCAAATACCCTTGGGTCCAGGACATCTTGCGGCAGGCAAGGAAAATCTCGGCCCATTTCAGAAGATCTTACACGGCCATGGCTCGCCTTGCTGACATTCAGCGGCGACACAATCTGCCGGTCAGACGTCTTATTTGCGATTGCCCGACGTGATGGAACTCAACCTTCTATATGCTTGATAGGCTGCTCCAGCAGAAACGAGCAGTTAACGTCTACCTGTATGAACTCTGCGGCAGAACAGGTTCTGGGGAGCTGGGTTTTTTTTCACTGCACCAGTGGCTGCTCATGCGTGACGCATGCAGACTTCTGCGCCCATTTGAGGAGATCACCAAACTGGTCAGTCGCAGCCATGGCGCCATCAGTGACATGGTACCTTTTGCCTTCTTTATGGAGCGTGCATTGCGTCGTGTCATTGATCAAGCCATGGAGGAGCATGAGCAGGAAGATGAGGAAGTCGCAATGCTGGATGAATTCCCAGGGGGGCTACTCTATCTGAGACAAGTCAACAACAGGAGTCTGAAGAGGAGTCAGAGGAGGATGGTGCCAGGGCGGATGAGGAGGAGCAAGAAGAGCATGCTTTAAACCTTTCTGGGATCCCTGTTGTGCGTGGATGGGGAGAGGAGACTGAAGAGGACGACATTATCCTGGATGATGATCAGGAGCCTGGCCATCACACCGCTTCCAGTTTAGTGCAAATGGGGGCCTTCATGCTCCAGTGTCTTAGCAGGGACCCTCGTATAAAAAGCATAAGGGTCAAGGACCAGTACTGGGTGGCAACGTACTTAGACCCCCGGTACAAACACAAAATGGCGGAAATGTTACCACCGTCACAGAGGGCTGTCAGAATGGAGCACTTCCAGGCCTTGCTTTGAGAAATGCTGCATTCTGCTTCTGCATGCGCTGGCAGAGGAGCAATTCCCACTCCTAGAGAAAGAGTTGCGGGTACCAATCCAACAGCGCCTGCAAGAAGAGGGCGGTTTTAAGATGTGTTGGTGACTTCTAATATGAGGTTATTCTTTCAGCCGACCCATCTACAGGTGTCATCCGGATCCAGCATCAGGGAACGCCTAGACCGACAGGTGTCCGACTACATTGGGTTAACGGCCGATGTGGATGCTCTGAGAATGAACCCCTGGACTACTGGGTGGGCAGGCTTGACCTCTGGCCAGAGCTTGCCCAATTTGCAATGCAATTGTTGGCTCGCCCCTCGTCCAGTGTCCTGTCTGAAAGGACGTTCAGCGCAGCAGGGGGGATCGTGACCAATAAGCGCACTCGCCTAGCTCACGACAGTGTTGACTACCTCACATTTCTAAAAATTAATGAGACATGGATCTCGGAGGAATTCAACACATGTGACCAGTAGACCATGTATATCTCTAGAAACTATTTATTTAATCGAGCACACAGACCTTTTTTCTACATTTGGCTCACATCCTTGTACAAAAAAGGCACACCGTACTACATGCCCGTACCCTCCTGTTTGAAGAGGTTGAGCGGTGTCATATTTTTGGGGCCCAGCAGCGAGTTGCTGGTATCAGTGCTGCTGTCAGTGCTCTCTATCTCGGTGCTGGTGTCAGTGCTCTCTATCTCGGTGCTGGTGTCAGTGCTCTATATCACGGTGCTGGTGTCAGTGCTCTCTATCACGGTGCTGGTTTCAGTGCTCTCTATCACGGTGCTGGTGTGGTTTCAGTGCTCTCTATCTCGGTGCTGGTGTGGTGTGAGTGCTCTCTATCACGGTGCTGGTGTCAGAGCTCTATATGACGGTGCTGGTGTCAGTGCACTCTCACGGTGCTGGTGTCAGTGCACTCTCACGGTGCTGGTGTCAGTGCACTCTATCACGGTGCTGGTGTCAGTGCACTCTATCACGGTGCTGGTGTCAGTGCACTCTATCACGGTGATTGTCATCCTTCTCACAGGCGTCCGAGCAGCGTAAGTCGAAAGAGATCTTCTGTGCAGTTTCAAGAGCGTTACCACGATCAGCGGCGTGCACGTGCGTGCGGGAGCGCGCAGCCGTTTGACTCAATTGGCGCCAATAGCGCTATTTAAACTGGATCCTTGCTTCACTGCCTTGCTGCCTGATCAACAGCGTTCCCGTGTTTCCTGGTAACCTGTATCTGAACCTGAACCTGTATCCGTATCCTGATCCGTATTGAACCCGGCCTGTTCCCGACTCTGCTGTTTGCTGCCTGCCCCCCGACTTTGGCTTTGTACCCGACTACTCTTCTGGATTCCGTTTCTGTACCTGATCTGCTCGCCTGTGCCTGACCTGGACTGTTACACCATCCATCATCTGTAAGTTGCCTGTTCACCGCTGCTGTACTACAGGACACCTCCCAGTCTTCCACCATACCCGGCTGTTACTCCCTCTGCGCTTGTTGCCTTCTACCTCTTGCTGCAGACTACTGGACTCTTCTCACTTCCCGTAGTATCCCGTTTGCACCTGCATCCGCTGTCGGACTACAGAACCCCTCCCGTTGTTCGCTGTACCCTGCGATCACTTGCATCCCGTTGCCGGACTACAGGAATCCCTCTGCTGTCTACTGAACCTTACCTTTGCCTGCATTCCGCTACTGGACTACAATACACCTTCTCCATCAACGGTCTGCTGCTTCTTACATCTACCATCCAGTCAGGCACTTGTGCCCCTCTGTGCTCCCGAGCCCCTGTCATCACTACCAGGGTCTCTCGAGTCAGAGGTCTACAAGAAGCCACTCCCTGCACTCCGGGCTCTGCCTTAAGGTACGTGACAGTGATGGTGTCAGTGCACTCTATCACGGGGCTGGTGTCAGTGCTCTATATCACGGGGCTGGTGTCAGTGCTCTATATCACCGTGCTGGTGTCAGTGCTCTATATCACGGTGCTGGTGTCAGTGCTCTATATCACCGTGCTGGTGTCAGTGCACTTTATCACGGTGCTGGTGTCAGTGCTCTATATCACGGTGCTGGTGTCAGTGCTCTATATCACGGTGCTGGTGTCAGTGCTCTATATCACGGTGCTGGTGTCAGTGCTCTATATCACGGTGCTGGTGATCATCTCCTGCACCCTCTTTATAGCCTACCCTGACCTTTCCTCTCCTCCATTGCCTTCATGCGCTCCTGAGTCCTGAATTGTCAAAATGTCACATATAAAAAAAGAGTGCTTGTAGTTGTCGATCCCAGATTCACTTCATACATGTGTTATGTCAGCGGCCATGTAGTGGGACTATGTGTGCACAGCTAGTAATTATTTTGTGGCTGGAAATATGATCTGTAAGTTTTTAAAGTTCGCCTGCCATTGAAGTCAATGGGGCCCGCCGCGAACTTTGCGGTTCGCAAACTTTCGGCCGCATTCGTGGTTCACGAAACATCCCGTCGGAAGTTCGTCCATCTCTATTCTGCTCTTCCAAAAACACCCATTTAGGGCAAAGAAATATCTTTTGCAGTGTTTTCTGCATATGTGGAGGTTTGAGTTACACAATTTATATATTTTTCTTCTATTGTGCTATTCAAAAAAAAAAAAGAATTTTTTTTTGAATACCATTTTCGGCATTTCTGTAGCTCAGAGATACACCGTTTACATACTATGAGTGTATTCTGCTATTGCAAAAACACCCATTTAGGGCAAGATCCTAAATTTTGAAAATATAAGGAGAATGTCAATTCAACATCTTTGCCCTGGGCGCTGTATGACCTGGTCCTGACACTGCCAGGTGGGCAGTCCTTACAGAAGCCTGGCACTGGGCTTCTTTAGTGTTGTGTTGGGTCTGTGTGGCTCTGTGTGGCTGTGCCATTTCACCTCACCTCAGGGTACACTGCACACTCTGATGCAGGTCCCTTACAGAAGCCTGGCAAATCAAATGCCAGGCTTCCCTAGTGTTACATCTGTGCAGCTGCTCCCTTTCAAGTTTTGGCACATGCCAGCACAGGCTCCTGGAAATGCAAGAGGGCAGATAGACATTACTTACGTCATATCCCTGCCACTCCTAAATGAAGAAATCTGTGTGTGTGTAAAATAGATGATATAAGTTCATCCAAGAGGGCCTCCTTACATCCTCCAGAGTGTCCCCTTAGTATTTCTGTACTAAGGGGGCACTCTGATGAATGTAAGCACTCTGGTAGCTTTAAGGGGGCACTCTGAATTTATTAAGTTAGTACCTTTAGAGTGCCCCCTTACATATTCTGCAAGAGTGCTCCCTTATGTTCTGTTCCTCCAGATTGATCCCTAAGTTAGTGCTCCCTTATGTTCTGCTTCTCCAGAGTGCCCTCTTATGTCCTGCTCCTCCACAGTGCCCCTTAAGTTAGTGCCATCTTATGTCCTCCTGCTCCTCCAGAGTGCCCCTTAAGTTAGTGCCCCCTTATGTCCTCCTGCTCCTCCAGAGTGCCCCTTAAGTTAGTGCCCCCTTATGTCCTTCTGCTCCTCCAGAGTGCCCCTTAAGTTAGCACCCCCTTATGTCCTCCTGCTCCTGCTGAGCTAGGCCTCCACTTGTGCAGTGTGGTGGGTGAATATAAGCAACACCCCTCTGCTTGATCTAAAGGCCCAGACTGGAAGTTCTATAGCCGGCTAGCTCCGGAACTGCGCATGTGCAGTTCAAAGTCACAGACACTGATTTTTTTTTGTCTTTCTAAAGCGCTTCACGATTTGCGGACCACAGGCGGCCAAAACCTAACAAGGAGGTTTCTTTTATGGGCCCTTTTCTCCTGTCTATGCATAGGTGAAAAGTGCCTGTTTTGGCAGCACTGCCCCCCCCCCCCCCCCCCATGATAGCAGAACACCAGGGCCCCATTTACAAGTGTGACCTTGATAGTTCAGCTTTGTCAACACGGTCGGAGAATCCGTCGGAATGTGTCCTATTGGACCGTGTTGTCGGATAATCCGACTGTGTGTGGTCTGCATCAGACTGATTCCGTTGGAATATCCGTCGGACCCATATTTCCCGACCAAATGGTTCGATCGGACATACTCCGATCATGTGTAGAGAATTTTGATCGGACCAAGTGCCACGCATGCTCAGATCAAATTCCTACACCAAAGCTATTGGCTACTAGCCTGAATGTAGTCCAGTCGTAACGAAATTACGTAATCACGTTCTGAAAGATCAGATTTTTTGACAACTTAGTCCGAGCGTGTGTATGCAACAGTTTCGGACAAGATCCGACGGACAAAATCCGACGGATTTGGTTGTCGAAATCTCCGACCGTGTGTACAAGGACTTCCACCACTGGGTCAAAGCCAAAATTTACTGCAGACAGGACTTCTCCCAAAGAGGCAGCAAAGCATGAGGAGGAACGATTACTAAATACATGGACTAGTAGTGATCTTAAGAAGATGTATGAAAATAATTCTTGAAGGCTTTGATCACCTGCTGATAGATGAATGTTCTGGTAAAGGAAGTAAAAAGTGAAACTTCAGCCACAATGTTTCACCACTTGATCTCTGGATGGTTTTACCCCCTTCATCACTAGGTTAATTTACAGTGGTGTGAAAAAGTGTTTGCCCCCTTCCTCATTTCCTGTTCCTTTGCATGTTTGTCACACTTAAGTGTTTCGGAACATCAAACCAATTTAAACAATAGTCAAGGACAACACAAGTAAACACAAAATGCAATTTGTAAATGAAGGTGTTTATTATTAAAGGTGAAAAAAATCCAAACCATCATGGCCCTGTGTGAAAAAGTGATTGCCCCCTAAACCTAATAACTGGTTGGGCCACCCTTAGCAGCAACAACTGCAACCAAGCGTTTGCGATAACGTGCAATGAGGCTTTTACAGCGTCCTGGAGGAATTTTGGCCCACTCATCTTTGCAGAATTGTCCTAATTCAGTTACATTAGAGGGTTTTCGAGCATGAACGGCCTTTTTAAGGTCATACCACAACATCTCAATAGGATTCAGGTCAGGACTTTGGCTAGGCCACTCCAAAGTCTTCATTTTGTTTTTCTTCAGCCATTCGGTGGTGGACTTGCTGGTGTGTTTAGGATCATTGTCCTGCTGCAGAACCCAAGTTCGTTTCAGCTTGAGTACACAAACAGATGGTCGGACATTCTCCTTCAGGATCTCTTGGTAGACAGCAGAATTCATAGTTCCTTTTATCACGGCAAGTCTTCCAGGTCCTGAAGCAGCAAAACAGCCCCAGACCATCACACTAGCACCACCATATTTTACTGTTGGTATAATGTTCTTTTTATGAAATGCAGTGTTCCTTCTACGCCAGATATACTTGGACACACACCTTCCAAAGAGTTCCACTTTTGTCTCATCGGTCCACAGAATGTTGTCCCAAAAGTCTTGGGGATCATCAAGATGTGTTGTGGAGAAATTGAGACGAGCTTTGATGTTCTTTTTGCTCAGCAGTGGTTTTCTCCTTGGAACTCTGCCATGCAGGCCATTTTTGCCCAGTCTTTTCCTGATGGTGGAGGCATGAACGCTGACCTTAACTGAGGCAAGTGAGGCCTGCAGTTCCTTGGACGTTGTTGTGGGGTCTTTTGTGACCTCTTGGATGAGTCGTCGCTGCGCTCTTGGGGTAATTTTGGGCGGCCGGCCACTCCTGGGAAGGTTCACCACTGTTCCATGTCTTCGCCATTTGTGGATAATGGCTCTCACTGTGGTTCGCTGGATTCCCAAAGCTTTGGAAATGGCTTTATAACCCTTTCCAGACTGATAGATCTCAATTACTTTCTTTCTCAATTGTTCCTGAATTTCTTTGGGTCTCGGCATGATGTGTAGCTTTTAAGGATCTTCTGGTGGACCTTACTGTGTCAAGCAGCTCCTATTTAAGTGATGCCTTGATTGTGAACAGGTGTGGCAATAATCAGGCCTGGGTGTGGCTAGAGAAATTGAACTCAGGTGTGGACAAACACAGTTATAGTATGTTTTAACAAGGGGGGCAATCACTTTTTCACACAGGGCCATGATGGTTTGGATTTTTTTTCACCTTTAATAATAAACACCTTCATTTACAAATTGCATTTTGTGTTTACTTGTGTTGTCCTTGATTATTGTTTAAATTGGTTTGATGTTCCGAAACACTTAAGTGTGACAAACATGCAAAGGAACAGGAAATGTGGAAGGGGGCAAACACTTTTTCACACCACTGTATGTGCTATTCACCCCTGTGCTACTTTAACTTGCAAATGTTCGGTCATGCAACATTGTACCCAGATTTTATTTATATCATTTATTTTCACACATATAGAGCTTGCTTTTGGTGGTATTTGATCACCACTGAGCTGTTTATTGTTTATTATATAAATTAATAAATATCGAAGAAACAAAAATAAAATAGAAACCTAAAGAGAAAAGGTTTTGGCTGAAGTTCTAGCCAGGCAAATAGCATGTTTAGAAGGAGGTCAATAATTAAATCCTAAATACACTTTTTATCTTACTACAGGTTTCCTTTAAGGAAAATTACCTTTTTTGTTATTAATACCCTTCTGGTTCGATGGGTCATGTGATCCCATTACACCCATGTAAAAAGAAAAAAAAATGAAAAAATCGAATTTTAGTTATTTTTTTGGTTTTATTACAAACGTCCAAGTCCTGCTTCTTAACCTCTTTTCACGCTGAGTTGTTGGACTTTCCGAAAACATAAAAAAAAAATAATATTGGTCTTTTTTTTTTTTCTCTGTTTCTTGTTTACATCAATAACTTATATTTTGGAAACAACTAGGCGGAGAGTAGCAAGAGAAACATGGAGATGGACTGACCTCTTCCCAATAAAAATACTCGTTTTTAGTAGACATGTTTACATCGGAAAATTTCATTTTGATTGTGTTCATTAGGTTAATCATTTATTTTATTTTGTTTTTCGTTGTGTTGGTCCAGTTCATTTCAGGATTTGTTTCATTGCTTCAGGATTTGTTCTTTATATGCGTTAAACCGGATGGGTTTAAAAAGCTTTCTATTCCACCTGGTATAACTTTGGACTGATAGCTGTCGTTGCTAAGGAGCAGGCGGCCACCGCATCCTTAACTACCATGGCCCATCTGCTGTCAGCAGGATTCCCTACTGACAGCAGGGTGTAAAATAAAAGAATTGCTGGTTTAAAAAATAAAATAAACAAAACAGCATGCCCCCCCCCCCCCCCAGACCCTTATTCAAGCATTGTGCACTATACAAGTATTTCATTCATTCATTGGAATGCTCTACCAATCAACATCCGCCTGGAAGAAAACCACCTGGCTTTTAGGAAAAAACTCAAGACCTTCCTCTTCTAGCTGATGATCAAAGCTCGCCACAGCGCCTAGAGGCGATTCAGTTCACATTGTGCGCTATACAAGTATTTCATTCATTCATGCAGCCCCCTCTCCTTAACCATGCCAGACCACGTGCTCTTAACATGAGGGGGTGCCCCCCCCCAAAGCACCTTGTCACCATGTTGATTTAGAAAAACTGCCTTTTCCCCACAACCTTGGGCAGTGGGTTGTGGTGGTGCGAGCTGGATGGCTTATCGGAATCTGGAAGTCCCTCAGATCCAGGCCCCACCATATGTGAATGAGCAAGGCTACATAGTACTCATTCACAAAAAAAAAAAAAAAAAAAAAAACACTGACACAATTTTTGAAAAGTCCTTTATTTTCAAAAAATATATATATCTAAAAACATGTCCCCCCAATGTCTATCACAATAAACGCCAACCTGTATGAAAAAACCCTGAAAACCCTGCCGCTCAAAGAACAGGGACGTCCTGTCCAGAGACACTCGCCAAATGACAGGTAAACGTGGGGGTGGAGTCACCAAGTGACGTCACTGGTTGACCTCACCCAAATGTTTACCTGTCATTTGGCGAGTGTCTCTGGACGGGACTGGTTGGGTTCGGCAGGAAAAAGTTTTTTTTTTTTTGTGCAAGTAAGTCACCTCCCTGCATCCCCACAAATACCAGGCCCAAAAGCACCCCCCATGTGGCTTAGTATAGCCTGGTATGGTTCACCCCCCCCCCCCCTCTTTCCTGCTGGGCTACAGGAGTCTGGTATGGATTTGGGGGTGGACTTTGCGCCATTTTTTTTTACATCTTGTAGTGGGGTTTCCCTCAAAATCCATACCAGACCCAATTGGTGGCGGGACCCCCGCGCGTTTTTTTATTTTATTTTACGTTTTTAACCAACACTTCTTTCGTTTAAGTTCTGCTGTTAGTGGGGAATCCCGCTGACATCAGATGAGTCAAGGCTGTTAAGGACCCGGCAGCCACCAGCTCCTTAACAACCAGCTATTCACAATGAATTTGTATCCTAGAAAAAAATTGAAAATGTGACATTGTCCCAATGAAAGAAATAAAAGGCATGCATTTGTTATTTTTCATTGTAAATATTTTCTTCTATGTTCATTTGGAAATTCAGATACATCCCAATCTCCAAAAAACGAATCTGAATGAACCCAATTGCACATGTTTAAGTTGTCAGGCTCTTACGCTGACACTCTGGCTTCACTTACCTGAAATAAGAATTAATGGAAGGATGCCAGTGGCCATTTTTAATGGGATATTGTCAGTGGCAGCCCCTTGTGTTTCCCTCATAACAAGTTTACTTTAACCTGTTGTGGACCACCCACCATAGATTGACTGCGGCAGGGCAGCCGCTCTGTGCCAGACCACATACCTGGTACATGATCTGGCACTCCTGGGCCTGCTCCCACAGTGATTGGACACATCACAGACCAGCCAATCGTTTAGGAGAAAGGCAGAACGGCGGTCTGCCTATGTAAACAAGGCAGACCACCTTTCTGTGAGAGGGGAATGTGTTGATCCTGTGTACCTGCTAAGCAGGAACACAGATCTTTACATTCCCCCAGTCAAAGCACTCCTAGGGAGCACAGCTAACCCTTTGATGTTAACCCCTCCCCATTCAGTGTCATTAGTACAGTGACAGTGCATATTTTAGCACTGATCACTGTATTGTGTCACTGGTCCCCAAAAAGTGTCCAAAGTGTCAGTTAATGTCTGATTTGTCCACAGTCCCGCTATAAGCCAATGATCACCACCATAACAAGTTCTATCATTTGTCTTTCTTAAGATGTTTCTGCGTGACAATGCATTTGGCAAATACTTGTGGATCGGCCTAACGGATGTGGATGGAACCTGGCAATGGGTGGATGGAACGCCTTATGATCCAAATACAACGTAAGACAATGAAACCTCAAATGTCTACACCTTTCTCACACACTAAGATCTGGTAAAACAATTGGCTTCTTTGCTCTGAAGTACATGTTGCAACTTTAATTAATTTCACCCTACACTTTACAACACTTTTTCACCCAGAAAATCAAAATGTACACATTATCAGTATGGATCTATGAGCCAGCCCCTCTGAGCAGAGTGCCCCAGTGAGGATGTGTAGAGGGACTGACACTGCAATAAAAGGTTCCAGAGGAGTGCCAGCATTTCTCCAGATCGATGTATTTGACGTGCACCATTGGGCCACTCAGGCACTGCCCGAGGGCCCCTGAGCCACTAGGGGGCCCCATCAGAGTTGCCAGCCTCAGTAAAACCAGGGACAGTATATAAAAATCTGTGTTTTTTTTACATCTGTCTCTGAAATGTCCCTTACCAACATCCCTTTGGTCTAAAAATCCCGAGATTATAGCTGCCCCACCTCTCCAGTACCTTCTCAGCCAATAGAAACATGTCTGTGTATACTGTGTGTACATGTATATGTATACTGTGTGATTGTATACTGTGTGTGTGTGTGTTTATGTATACTATGTGGCCCCATAATCTCAGATTGCCTGGGGGCCCCATAATCTCCTATTGCCCGGGGGCCCCATGAGTTGTCAGTCCACCCCTGGACGTGCATAATCTTACTTGTCTCTTGGTGTGAGTGAAAGGTCAGCACTCTAAAATCAAAAGTCTGTGGTGGAAATTTTAAGCTTCTCCTATAAGCAAATAATTATGTTGCTCCTAAAAGCACAAATACCGCACTCTTGTACAATGCCGGGAATGCGCACTTGTATATCTCCAAGTAACACAGACAGATGCTGGTATCACATTGAGCTTAGCTTAGCAGAATCCTCCATGGAATGCTCTACTGCTTTTATTTATACTGTAAACATGAATAACAAAAGAAGGTGGTGACATCAGAATCAGCCAGACATTTGTATTCTTTCAAAAGAACCAATCACACACATGTATGTATTCAAATAGAATTCCAGTAGTGATGTGTGCAGAGCCATGCGGTCAGCTTATTGTGAGACACAAAGTCTAACTACATGGCTCTGAACACGATCGTGTGCACATTCCCACTGCTACCAATGACACGAGCTGTACTCTATCATTGCTCAGTGGGCCATGAATTTTGTATGGCTATGCTATGGTTCCCATGTATGCAGATCTGCTTGCTTGGAGCGTTAATGCAATCGCCATGAGGTGGCCAGTCTCCTGGTGTGGAATACGTGAACATCCCTAAAAGAGCAAACAGATTTGCCGTGTCCACGGGAAGGTTTCCGCAGCCAATGGTCTTCCACCAATGTCTGTATGTGCAAACATGCTTGCATGAGTGTATTATAGCAAAACTGACACTGGGGCACATCTGACAACATACATTAATAAAAATTTACACAACACGTCCATCAAACACAAATATTAAATTGTCTGGATGGATGTGAAACTTTTCCATTAATATCTGTGAATTTTTTGTCAATGCTTAGGATATCCTTAGTATTTTCCATTTCTAGAACATACTGACTTACTGTCATATGTAGACACACAGAGAAAGCAAGTGGTAAGTGGTAAGGCTTGCTTCCTATATTTTCCTTCACTGTACTGAAATCAAATCCTATGTTATTTCATTGAGGAAGAAGGGATGTCACTGTGATGTCACTTCCTCTTCCTCTAGCAAGTGACACATCCTGGAGGTAGTGTGAAGGTGAGACCACAGGAAGTCACGTTCTTACAAAAGATCCTACACCTCCATTAATTTCAAAGCTTAACCGCCATTGGAAGATGGCTGTAAATGTCCCGGCAGCATGTGAACCCTCTACTTGTAGATAAAATGAGAACAGAAGCAAGTCATTCAGTAAACTCTTCACCAGACGCCTGCCACAAAAAATCCTTCCTCCTCTCTCTCTACAACAACCTCCCTCTGTGAGCTCAGGTGTCCCCAATAGGTAGGAATGAAGGGAAAGCACCATCAGGTGATCTTTTCTGTGCCATCCATGATCCGGTATCAGCCTAAAGGACAGGCTCAACATATAGTACTGGAGTATTTCCAATGCCCACTTTATTAGTAGACTCCCTTTCTACAATTGAAGAAGAGCTTCTTTTTAGCTCAAGTAGACAATAGGGTGATAAATTGGACTGGAGCAAATCTTAATTATTTCATTCACTCGGGCTTTGCATACTCATGCAGCTTGGAGACTTCATTTTAATTTCAGAAATCATTACAGAACTGCCAAGTTCCATTTTGCTCATCCCTGCTTTTGTCTATAAAAGATCCAGAATATGGGGCACTCTTACCCCATCAATAATTCTTGATTCAACCTAGGCCTCACCCCAACTTTTATTGAGGCAGTTCTTGTGAGGGTGGACAGAGTCATGTGGGCTTCTGCGTAGTTCCTCACCTTTCCATGTACACAAAGGGTGTCCACTAATTTTCCAGATATCAGATTTCTCTGCAAGGAGTTGGTTTGGAGTAAGGTAATGACAATCCCAGAGTTGAGGAGTGCGACAACCTACTGTCCATTAATCTTCACCACATATTTGTGTAGGTTTAAAATCTTAACAGTACACCCATATTAATATTATTATTATTATACAGGTTTTATATAGCACCAACAGTTTACGCAGTGCTTTACAACTTGAGGGTAGACAGTATAAATACAATCTACTTTAATATAATAGGAATCAGTGGGCCCTGCTCATTAGAGTTACACTGAGCTTCAGTGACTCAAGTCACATTCCATCGCCTTGTTCAGTCTTGGGTTTCAAATGACCCAGTCAGTGGTTTGTCCAGAAACTATCCTTATTGGTTTCTCTATTGTGCCCCCAGCTTTTTAAGGGTTAGGTGGTGGGGTGCCTTTGGCTGAAGTTCTATATGGACACACTGCAGTTATCTGCTGACACCCTTGGGCAGGAGTCTACTGCTCCTCAGATCAGCTCCTTGAATAGCAAAGGCTCTGCTAAGAAGTGCTCTATACAGTTGTATCTATCCTCCTAAGTGGCCATTTCTTCCTGGGATGGAGATCAGCCTGGGCAATCAGTCTTAAAGGGGTCAGCACCTCAGGTTGCAGCCAGTCCTCGAGCAGGTGCATCAGGGTATACAGCTGCCCAGATTCAGGCTTAGTCTTATCAAAGTGTCAGGTACAGACAACACTTGCCCTCATTTTTAAATTTTGCCTAGTCTGGCTTATGTTTCAGCTTTCAAAACCTTGTAGTTGCGTGCTAATTCTGGGGCTGAAATAAGCTATCTGGGCATTTGGAATCAGAGAAGGGCCAATAAATCCACCCAATCTGTTATAGGTAGGCCTTCTCTCATGGTAATCTGCTGAAAATGCCAGATACACTTCAACACCAGTGGCCACAATCATTTTATTTGCAGATCCTACTGCACATCCATCCGGAGGTCAACTGGCATACCAGAGCCATCTTGGAGTCTTCCAGATTTATATACCACTACATTCTGTGGGACACAATTTGTCCAGCCAGCAAATGGTTAGTCTTTTGTTAGGCTGCAACTAGGCACATACTCGAACATTATGACAGACTTACCCATCAAATGGGGCCCTCCAATGCTGTGCTGTCACCACTCCTGCTGGAGTGGTATGGGCGCTTACATCTTCTCTCGATATTCATTCTGGGTTTTGTCACTTTAGCTGCTTGAATGGTGCCACTCGCGCTCATGTGCATGGGAGTCAGATCACCACGACACACAGTGGGTGCCCTAAATGTGGTGTGAGCTGCACATGGGTGGCTCAGATTACATTAACTATGTCAGGCATTTATACAGAAGGGATCAAATGAGTGAATAAATAGTGCAAAAAAAAAAAAAAGTGGCAAGTGCATTGATGAGGCAGGCCTTCTATCCAGTATAATAATTTCCCCTAGGCTAGTCAAAAGGTCTGTTCATGAGGAAGTTAGTGACATGTCCTAGTGTCAGTGAAAAAAAACACAATGGCGTATCGCTTCCATAGTGTTATTATTCTGCCACTCCAAGGGGGCACATTACAGGAGATGATTGCCCCAACAGCCCCTGGCCAGAAAAATGCAGCTTATTCCTACCAATATGTCATTAGAACTTAGGATCCCTCCCACTGTTCCCACTTTATTACATTGGTAAAATGCTAACCAGCTCCCCCCACTTAACAAGAGGTGCAAGCTTTCTTACCCCCTGAAAATGGATAAGAACAGATACTACACTTGATTTTATCCAAAAGGCCAATCGGGGAAAGAGTTGGGGGAGAGAACTCCTCACATAGCCAATCGGGTAAAGATCTGGAGGAGAGAACTCCTCACTTAGTAAATCATGGGAAGATATATTAATGACCCAACACCTGGGAACTTAAGGGCTTGGACAGAGACACAGCAGAACTATTGTCTAATACTGTTAGGAAAAGATAAGAATAAATATATTTTTCAAAAACAAATAGCCTTTGGGGAAGGGGAAAGGGTAGGCCGGATGCTGGCCCATCTAGTTTGAACAAATTCACCATCATCGGTAGTACCGATTATTACTACTAGCGAGGGTAGGTCATCCACATACACACCGGAAATAGTGGACAGATTTAGGAATTACTATGAAGACCTATATAGGTCCAATCAGGAGGAAAAGGGGGGAAGAAACGGACAACTTCTTTCGAGACCTGATGATCCCCTGTCTCTCTGACGAGGACAGGGCTGCACTGGACAGTCCTGTCACGCTAGAAGAGATACAGCGGATCGTCCAGGAAATTGCGAGTCAAAAATCCCCAAGACCGGACGGCCTGCCCATTGAAATTTATCGCCATTATGGGTGGATGCTTCTTCCCGAACTGCTGAAGGTCTTTAACTGGTCGGCGGCGAAGGGAGAGCTCCCCTTATCCATGATGGAGTCCACAATAATAGTGATCCCTAAAGAAAATAAATATCTGCTTGACCCCGCCTCATATAGACCCATTTCTTTACTGAACTCTGATACAAAAATGTTGGCAAAGGTCTTGGCGGCTAGACTAAACAGAGTTGCACAGAAACTTGTTCATCCCGATCAATCAGAATTTATTCCTGGTAGGTCTACCAGTACAAATATAAGAAGATTATATTTAAATCTTCAAATCCCTATGGATGAGGAGGGCAACAGGGTGATCCTCTCTTTGGATGCCACCAAAGGCCTTTGACACCTTATGCCCCATATACACTATCAGTTTTTCTGCTGAGTTTTTCCTTCAGATTTACCAAAACCATATAATATGAGGTCAAACCTTAGGAGTTTCAATTTGTATGCAATCAGGCAGGCCCTTGCACTACATGGTTTTGGTAAATCTGAAGGAAAAACTCAGCAGAAAAAAATGATAGTGTGTATGGGGTTTTAGAGTGGAAGTTTCTCTGGAGAACCCTTAGTGAATTCCAGATAGGACCAAATTTTGTTAATTGGGTGAAGTTACTATATGGGTCACCTGAGGCGAGGGTAAGAGTGAACAATGAGCAATCTGCCAGGTTTCGATTGCTGAGGGGGACGAGACAGGGGTGCCCTTTGTCCCCCCTTCTCTTCGCCCTCACGATCGAGCCCTTGGCTGTGTCTCTTAGATCTTCTCTAGGGATAAAAGGATACAAATGAGGAGAGGAAGAAGACAAAGTAATATTATTTGTGGATGATCTCCTCTTATTGCTTAGAGACACACAGGACTCACTAAGGGAGACTATGTACAAAATTAGAAACTTTGGCCATCTCTCAGGATTGAGGAATAATTGGGAAAAATCTACTTTACTACCAATCGACCCAATAGATAGTCTCCTGCCCAGAGAGGCGGAACGGTTACAAATGGTGAACCAAATAAAATATCTTGGTATAAATATTGCGAGAGACCCCAAGCAGTTTATAGCAAACAACCTAGTTCCATTATTAAACAAATTTTAAAGATAAAATTAAAATCTGGAAAAAACTCCCACTCTCTGCGGCAGGTCGCTGCAACTTAATTAATATGATATTCCCGCCACAGCTTTTATATGTCCTGCACAATTCCCCTGTATGGATCTATAAAAAATGGTTCCGTAAGATCGACATTTTATTTAGAGAATTAGTTTGGAAAGGGGGCATGTCAAGAATTAGCCTTAATACCCTACAACTCCCAAATAAAGAGGGAGGAGTTGCCCTCCCACATCCTTATAGTTATTTTCTGGCGGCGCAGCTCCAACATATGGGTGGTTGTGAAGCTGAGGGAGAAGGTCGAGAGAGGAAGATTCTCTTATGTAATTCTTTGCACAATTCACCAGTGGAAGCACTGGAGGTGGGGACCTTCCTGCGGGGGCTGCCCACTCTTGACTTGATGGCAAGAGTGTGGGATGTGGCAAAAAAAAACTTTGGGATATATTCCCCTCTATGGGAAAATAGGAAGCTGGGCGAGGTGCAGAAAATGGGGACAATTAGAGAATGGGAAAGATAAGACTTAGGCCGCGTACACACGCGGGGACTGTTCGCTCAACTTTGTCCGTCAAACAGTTTCAGCGGACAGTCCGCTCAAAATTAGCATGGACGGACTTGGCCACACACGACGAACGAACAGTCCGCTGAAACCGTGCGCGATGACGTGAACGGCACGTACGACGGGACTAGAAAACGACGTCCTATACACTGCAATGCAAACTTCGGCGTGTAAATCCTTTCTGAGCATGCGCGGAACTTAGTTTGACGAACAAGCCTACACACGAGGGGACTGTTCGCTGAAACAAAGTTTCAGCGGACAGTTTTTCGGAATTTCCGAAAAACTTTGTTCAGCAGACTGTCCGCTGAAACTGTCCGCTGAAAGCCCACACACGGGCGGACTGTCCGCCGAAACACTGTTCAGCGGACAAAGTTGAGCGAACAGTCCCCGCGTGTGTACGCGGCCTTAAAGCTCATTTCCTAGATCTACCATGATGGAAAGTTAAAATCCTTTTAGGAATTAAGAGATCAATTTGCAGTCCCCAATAAATCTTTCTTCAGATATCTGCAGGTAAGACACGCTTTGAGAGAACAGTTTAAAGGAAGGTCAATAGAATGGTGCAGCATTCCAGTTTTACAGAATGTTATGAAGGCCAATTCACGGAAAGGCTTAATATCCAAAATATCCCCAAGCCTACATAAAGGGAGTCGTGAAGGGCTGCAAGTAAGACCCTATAGGAAGAAATGGGAAAAAGACGTGGGATCTATATCGGAACCACAATGGGAAAGGATTCTGGAACTCGCCCCATGGGTATCGCTCTCCCCACCCCAGAAGATGTCACATTTATTCCTACTATACAAGGCTTATTACACGCCACAAAAGCTTTTCTGGTTTGGTCGAAGACAGGACAATACCTGCCCTAGATGTGGCAGGACAGGGGGGGACCTTATCCATATGTTTTAGAGATGTCCAAAACTCTTTCGATATTGGAAGGAGGTGGTGGACTATATTGCCCAGGTGTTTGAAGTGCACATTGACATGGACCCGATTCTATGTGTCCTGGGGTGGATAGAGGGAGAAGGTAGACCAAAATATACCCAACTAGCAATCCTGAGATGCCTTTTCCAGGCAAGTAAACTTATTGCCCAGAGGTGGCAATCTCCCACCCCTCCATCTAGTAGGGAATGGGAACATAGTATGGAAATGGTGGTTCTCAAGGAAAGGACGTCATACATTAAACAAGGAGCTTTTAAGAAATTTGATAACATCTGGAAGATGTGGAATGAGAAATAGCAATGTGGAGGTATAAATATATGTAAGGGAAAGGTCTGATATAGTAGATGGAGGGAATAAGGATAATAAACCTGCTGAGTGATGAATGGAGTGGTGAATGTTAGAGGTATCGGAAGCAAGGAAGAGTGGTACGAGAGATTGGTGGTGTAGGTGGGACCAAGGGAAAATAATAATACAAATAAATGCAATTGTTATGCAGGGGGAGACCAGACCCTTCTTCTATACTTTCCCTTTTATAATTTTACATGTAAGCCCCCATACACACGGTCAGACATTCTGCCAACCAAATCCGTCGGATTTTGTCTGTCGGATCTTGTCCGAAACTGTTGCATACACACGGTCGGACAAAGTTGTTGAAAAATCCGATCTTTCAGAACGTGATGACGTAATTTCGTTACGACGGGACTACGTTCAGGCTAGTAGCCAATAGCTTTGATGTAGGAATTTGGTCTGAGCATGCGTGGCACTTTGTCCGATCGGAATTCTCTACACATTATCGGAGTATGTCCTATCGGACCAGTTTGTCGGAAAATATTTCCAACAAGTTGGAAAATTTGGTCCGATGGATATTCCGACGGAAACAGTCCGATGCATACCACACACAGTCGGATTATCCGACAACACGGTCCGATAGGACACATTCCGATGGATTCTCTGACCGTGTGTACGGGGGCTAAGAGGTTTATGATTGTTTTGTAAAATTTGAAAAGGAATTAATAAAGATATAAAGTTCAAAAATTAAAATAAAAAAATCATGGGAAGACTTGGAAGAGAGAACTCCTCACTTCGCCAATCAGTGAAGGACCTAGAGGAGGGAACTCTTCACATATCAGATCCTAACAGTGCCAATCATGGAAGGACCTGGAGGATAAAATTCCTAATATAGCCAATCATGGAAGGAGGAGAGAACTCTTTGCATTACAATTAATGAGAGTGGGGGAAGAACTCTGTGCATAACCAACTAGGGCTATGTATTTATGCAGTTGGCCTGCACTGATCTAAACTTGGTATATTATGGAATCAGATTGCAATGTGTGTCAGTTCTCTTAAGCCTGGTACACACAGACCGAATATCGGCTGGCATTGATCGCTTCAACAGAAACCAGCCTGTGTGTACATCAACCTGTCCAACAGAAGCCAGTAGAACAAAAAACAGTGCTGGCAGCCAAAGACTACGAGCGCTGACCAGTGAGTTCTGGAGGGGGGTCCCCATGTCAGAACACAAAAACTTAGGGGGGAGATCACTGTACTAACATAGCACAGTTAGTAGTAGAACCAGCTCCTCCCAAGCTACTCCTTTTCTTTGTGTGCTTAGTCCGCTTGGTTGAATGAAAAAAAAAACCTAAAGTGTGTACCAGGCTTTACAGTCCATCACAGTTGTTACGATCACACCTTGGAAACTAATCTGATTTTAAAGCATGTCTAAGTCCAAAGAACAAAAATGTAATATGCGCAGCTTACAGTCTTTAAATGTGGTGGCTGCATTCGTTTCCTTTTTCAGGCTTTTCTCCTTAATTTTCACCTGGTGATCCTGACAGTGTCATACTTACTATCCTAGGGTGACAACTCCCACTCACTGTTACATTTATATGGAGAAGCAATGTTGTCACCCTGAGATAGGACTACAGGACTAGTGATGGCCCGAACCTCCGACGGGACGTTTCGCGAACGCGGACCGCGAACGAGGCCGACCGTTCGCGAAACCAAACGTTCGCCGCGGGCCCCATTGACTTCAATGGGAGGCGAACGTTTCAAACCTTTAGGTCGAATTTGCAGCCACGAGGTAATTATTAGCAGGGAAAACATAGTCCCACCACATGGCCAATGACATAATACATGTATGAGGTGAATTTGGGATCGATAACTACAAGCATTCTTTTTTTTATTTGGGAAATTGTTCTGACAATTCAGGACTGTGGAGCGCATGAAGGCAATGGAGGAGACGGAAGGTCAGGGACCAGGGTAGGCAAAGAAGAGGGTGCAGGAGATGATCACCAGCAGCGTCACATACAGCAATGACACATGCACCGTGATAGAGGCATCTGACAACAGCACCATGATAGAGGGCACTGACATCAGCAGCGTGACATAAAGCATTAATACCAGCACCGTGACATACAGCATTGACAGCAACACCGTGATAGAGAGTACTGACATCAGAAGCGTGACATTAAGCACTGACATCATCACCATGGTATACAGCACTGACAGCAGCACTGTGATAGAGAGCACTGACATCAGCAGCGTGACATACAGCACTGACAGCAACACCGTGATAGAGAGTACTGACATCAGAAGCGTGACATTAAGCACTGACATCAGCACCGTGATATACAGCACTGACAGCAGCACCGTGATAGAGAGCACTGACATCAGCAGCGTGACATAAAGCATTAACACCAGCACCGTGACATACAGCATTGACAGCAACACCGTGATAGAGAGTACTGACATCAGAAGCGTGACATTAAGCACTGACATCAGCACCGTGATATACAGCACTGACAGCAGCACCGTGATAGAGGGCACTGACATCAGAAGCGTGACATACAGCACTGACATCAGCACAGTGATATACAGCACTGACAGCAGCACCGTGATAGAGAGTACTGACATCAGAAGTGTGACATTAAGCATTAACACCAGCACCGTGACATACAGCATTGACAGCAACACCGTGATAGAGAGTACTGACATCAGAAGCGTGACATTAAGCACTGACATCAGCACCGTGATATACAGCACTGACAGCAGCACCGTGATAGAGAGCACTGACATCAGCAGCGTGACATACAGCACTGACAGCAGCACCGTGACATTAAGCACTCACACCAGCACCATGATATACAGCACTGACAGCAGCACCGTGACATTAAGCACTCACACCAGCACCGTGATATACAGCACTGACAGCAGCACCGTAAGCAGCCCCAGGAGTAAGTCAGCACAGCACAGGGATGGTGTGATCCCCTCATAATAAGAACCCCCAGGAGGAAGTCAGCACAGCACAGGGATGGTGTGATCCCCTCATAGTAAGCAGGCCCAGGAGAAACTCAGCACAGCACAGGGATGGTGTGATCCCCTCATAATAAGAACCCCCAGGAGGAAGTCAGCACAGCACAGGGATGGTGTGATCCCCTCATAGTAAGCAGGCCCAGGAGAAACTCAGCACAGCACAGGGATGGTGGGATCCCCTCATAATAAGAACCCCCAGGAGGAAGTCAGCACAGCACAGGGATATCATAAGCAGCCCCAGTAGAAATATGACACCGCTAAACCTCTTCAAAGAGGAGGGTAGGGGCATATAGTACGGTGTGCTTTTTTGGGACAAGGAAGTGAGCCAAATGAAGAAAGAAGGTCTGTGTGCTTGATTAAAAAAAATTGTTTATAGACATATACATGGTCTACTGGTCACATGTGTTGAATTCCTCCGAGATCCATGCCTCATTCATTTTTCTAAATGTGAGGTAGTTAACACTGTCGTGAGCTAGGCGAGTATGCTTATCGGTCACGATCCCCCCTGCTGCGCTGAACGTCCTTTCGGACAGGACACTGGATGAGGGGCAAGCCAACAGTTCGATTGCAAATTGGGCAAGCTCTGGCCAGAGGTCAAGCCTGCCCACCCAGTAGTCCAGGGGTTCATCACTCCTCAGAGCGTCCACATCGGCCGTTAACCCAATGTAGTCGGACACCTGATGGTCTAGGCGTTCCCTGATGCTGGATCCGGATGACACCTGTCGATGGGTCAGCTGAAAGAATGACCTCATATCCGAAGTCACCAACACATCTTCAAACCGGCCTCTTCTTGCAGGCGCTGTTGGATTGGTACCCGCAAATCCTTTTCTGGGAGTGGGAATTGCTCCTCTGCCAGCGCACGCAAAAGCAGAATGCAGCATTTCTCGAAGCAAGGCCTGGAAGTGCTGCATTCTGACAGCCCTCTGCGACGGCGGTAACATTTCCGCCATTTTGTGTTTGTACCGGGGGTCTAAGTACGTTGCCACCCAGTACTGGTCCTTGACCCTTATGCTTTTTATACGGGGGTACCTATTAAAACACTGGAGCATGAAGGCCCCCATTTGCACTAAAGTGGAAGCGGTGTGGTGGCCTGGCTCCTGCTCATCATCCAGGATAATGTCGTCCTCTTCATTCTCCTCTACCCATCCACGCACAACAGGGATCCCAGAAAGGTTTAAAGCACGCTCTTCTTGCTCCTCCTCATCCGCCCCGGCACCATCCTCCTCTGACTCCTCTTCAGACTCCTGTTGTTGACTTGTCTCAGATAGAGTAGCCCCCCCTGGGAATTCATCCAGCATTGTGACTTCCTCATCTTCCTGCTCCTGCTCCTCCACAGCCTGATCAATGACACGACGCAATGCACGCTCCATAAAGAAGGCATAAGGTACCATGTCACTGATGGCGCCATGGCTGCGACTGACCAGTTTGGTGATCTCCTCAAATGGCCGCAGAAGTCTGCATGTGTCGCGCATGAGCAGCCACTGGCGCGGTGAAAAAAACCCCAGCTCCCCAGAACCTTTTCTTTCGCAGAGTTCATACAGGTAGACGTTAACTGCACGTTTCTGCTGGAGCAGCCTATCAAGCATATAGAAGGTTGAGTTCCATTGCGTCGGGCAATCGCAAATAAGACGTCTGACCGGCAGATGGTGTCGCCGCTGAATGTCAGCAAGGCGAGCCATGGCCGTGTAAGATCTTCTGAAATGGGCCGAGATTTTCCTTGCCTGCCGCAAGATGTCCTGGACCCCAGGGTATTTGACAAGGAATCGCTGCACGACCAAGTTTAAGACGTGTGCCATGCATGGCACGTGCGTGATTTTGCCCTGTTTCAATGCGCTAAGCAGATTGGCACCGTTGTCACACACCACTTTACCAACTGTCAAATTGAGCGGTGTTAGCCACTAATCTGCCTGTGAACGCAAAGCTGAAAGGAGTGCCAGGCCAGTGTGGCTCTTGACTTCCAGGCACAACAGACGCAGCACGGCATGGCAACGTCTCACGTGGCATGTGGAATAGGTTCTGGGGAGCTTGGGCGGTGCAGCGGAAGAGACGCTAGCAGCGGAAAAGGAGGAGGCAGCTGAGGAAGAGAGGGAGGAGGGTGGAGTAGGAGGAGGAGGAGGAGAAGAGTCAGGCCTGCATGCAATCCGTGGCGATAAAACCAAATCTACACGGGTGCCACGGGTTACATGCTTGACGGCCGTCAGAAGGTTCACCCAGTGGGCAGTAAAAGTGATATACCTTCCCTGCCCGTGTTTGCTAGACCACGTGTCTGTGGTCAGATGTATCTTGGCACCGACACTGTGTGCCAGAGATACATTCACTTGCCGCTGAACATGGCCATATAGCTCTGGGATGCCCTTCTCTGAGAAATACTTCCTTCCTGGGACCTTCCATTGTGGTGTTCCAATGACCACAAATTTGCGAAAGGCCTCCGAGTCCACCAGTTTATATGGCAGTAGTTGGCGGGCTATCGGTTCTGACAAGCCAGCCGTCAACCGTTGGGCAAGAGGGTTATCCGGCGTCATCATTTTTTTACGCTCGAACATTAGGCCCACGGAAGCCTGCCTTTTTGCAGAAAAACGTGAGCTTGGCGTGATGGAAGCTGGAGTGGAGGACAATTGTGAGGAGAGAGGAGAAAGAGAAGTAGAAGACGAGGCTGGACGGTGAGAGCCTGCAGTGTGGCTTTGTGTGTTCCGTTGCTCCCACTGGGCTCGGTGATGGCTGCTCATGTGCCTTCATAAGGCGGTCGTCCCTAGGTGAGTGTTGGGCTTACCGCGACTAATGCGTTGACTGCAAAGATTGCAGATGGCATCGCTATTGTCAGCAGCGGACACGTTAAAAAAAGCCCACACTGCGGAGCCATGTGCCGGTGTCCTGGGAGCGCCAGATGTGACCGTACATGGTCGATGACTTGCTCCTGATACATTTGCAGTCTGCTTTGTCCCTCCTGTGCAATGTAAGTTATTCCTGCTTCTCCTCCCTATCTGCTGGTCCATATCTCCCTCTGAACTCCCCTCCTCTTCCTCTCTTGTGGGCACCCACGTGACATCACTAGACATGTCATCATCAACGTCACCTTCCCCACCCCTATAAGTAGAGATCTCGGAGTAGGCAGCAACACCGGGGACCAACCTCCTCCTTGGGCTGATCTGGGTACTGTCGTCAGACTGCTGAGTAGCGGTTGTTGCTACCTCCTCTTCCTGATCCAATACCAAGAGTGGCTGCGCATCAGAAATGTCCTCTTGATATGGATCGGAAAATAATTCCTGTGACTCAAGCGGAAGGTATGTGGTGGTGGTGGTGTTGTTGGTGGTAGTGTCTTTGGGGGTGCACATAGCAGAGAGTGAAGAAGAGGGTGCAGATCGAGAGGATGAGGAGGGTGCAGAAGAGTAAGGCTGAGTGAGCCACTCAACCAAGTCTGGTGCGTCCTTTAAAGTAATTGAACGCACCTTCTGCAACTTCCCACTTTGGCTCAAGGCTGTTGCTCCTGCCCTACCCCTACCACCCCTGCAGAAGGGCCTGCCTCTTCCTCTGCCTGTCATTTTTTAAATCACACTGTGACAAAACTCTTAGTCCCTATACCAATGAAGGACTGCTGCAGTATAGGGCAGCAGTCAGCAGTAGTGCACCTCAACCCTATCTATTGTGGACCGATAGCGGTCCTTACAGAACAGCAGACTGTACCGCACTCAACCCTATGTACTGTAGCACCCTAGACCAAGTTACCAGTCCTTATAAGAACTTTTGTGGACCAAGCAGGTTGTGTGTTAGTGATTAGCAGACTGTACGTCAGTCCCTATACCAATGAAGGACTGCTGCAGTATAGGGCAGCAGTCAGCAGTAGTGCACCTCAACCCTATCTATTGTGGACTGATAGCGGTCCTTACAGAACAGCAGACTGTACCGCACTCAACCCTATGTACTGTAGCACCCTAGACCAAGTTACCAGTCCTTATAGGAACTTTTGTGGACCAAGCAGGTTGTGTGTTAGTGATTAGCAGACTGTACGTCAGTCCCTATACCAATGAAGGACTGCTGCAGTATAGGGCAGCGGTCAGCAGTGGTGCACCTCAACCCTATCTATTGTGGACCGATAGCGGTCCTTACAGAACAGCAGACTGTACCGCACTCAACCCTATGTACTGTAGCACCCTAGACCAAGTTACCAGTCCTTTTAGGAACTTTTGTGGACCAAGCAGGTTGTGTGTTAGTGATTAGCAGACTGTGCGTCAGTCCCTATACTGCTGAAGGACTGCTGCAGTATAGGGCAGCGGTCAGCAGTGGTGCACCTCAACCCTATCTATTGTGGACCGATAGCGGTCCTTACAGAACAGCAGACTGTACCTCACTCAACCCTATGTACTGTAGCACCCTAGACCAAGCTACCAGTCCTTATAGGAACTTTTGTGGACCAAGCAGGTTGTGTGTTAGTGATTAGCAGACTGTACGTCAGTCCCTATACCAATGAAGGACTGCTGCAGTATAGGGCAGCGGTCAGCAGTGGTGCACCTCAACCCTATGTATTGTGGACCGATAGCGGTCCTTACAGAACAGCAGACTGTACCGCACTCAACCCTATGTACTGTAGCACCCTACACAGACCAAGTTACCAGTCCTGATAAAGAGCTTTGTGGAACAAGTGAGTTGTGAATGATTAGCAGACTGCAGCAGAAGGGCAGCAGTCAAGTATAATATTCTTTCTATATTTGGAAGAAAGAATATTATACGTGTACAAGCCTATTACCGTACCACTGATACCAGTCCTGAAAAGAACCTTTGTGGAACTAATAGTAACAGCAAGTCTTTAAACTGACCCTCACTGCCTGACAACACTGCTTCCTTCCTGTCCCTATACAAAGTGGCAAAAAAGAGTAGACTGGAACGATTAGTGGTTACTGGAACAGCTCTTTTGTGGACCTGATAGTAACAGCTAATGATGATGATGATGATGATGATGAAAGACTAATCTGGCTGTCCTTGTAGCACACACCGTCCTTTCCCTTTCTCTAAACTGACAAAAGACACTCAGGCTGCTGCAAGAATCAGTAGCACAGCAAACCTATATACACCTAAGGCCGCGTACACACGGGCGGACTGTTCGCCCAACTTTGTCCGCAGAACAGTGTTTCAGCGGACAGTCCGCTCGTGTGTGGGCTTCAGCGGACAGTTTCAGCGGACAGTCTGACGAACAAAGTTTTTCGGAATTCCCGTTAGACAGTCCGCTGAAACTTGGTTTGAGCGGACAGTCCGCTCGTGTGTAGGCTTGTTCGTCAAACTAAGTCTCGCGCATGCTCAGAAAGAATTTACACGGCGAAGGTTGCATTGCAGTGTATAGGACGTCGTTTTTCTAGTCCCGACGTACGTGCCGTTCATGTCATCGCGCACGCTTTCAGCGGACTGTTCGTTCATTGTGTGTGGTCAAGTCCGTTCATGCTAATTTTGAGCGGACTGTTGGTCGTACTGTTTGACGAACAAAGTTGGGCGAACAGTCCGCCCGTGTGTACGCGGCCTTACACCTATACCAGTCCTGAAAAGAACTTTTGTGTACCAAATAGCTAGCGTTTTATCTGTCCCTACTCCACACAGCAACCTTTCCCTATAGTGACAGAAGAAAGCATGTAAAATGGCCGCCGGATCGGGTGTATTTATAAGTTAGGGGGAATGTCCAAGTGTCCATGTGCTGTCATGTCTCAGTTGGCTGTCCTGTACCCCATGACAGACGTGTCATCATAGGTCAAAGTTATTTTACACATTAAACACGTAAGTCCGCCGGGGCGAACGACGGGAAAAGGCGAGCGAACGAGCGGACCGCGAACGATCGAATTTCGCCGCGAAACGACCGCCGGGCGAACCGTTCGGCCATCACTATACAGGACATCTAACCTTCTCCTTATCTACATAATATAGGGAAGTGGTTAGTTCAGAAGAGACCTGGGAAGCCACCACATGAAAGGACTGGATCTGCAATGCATTATATTTTTGTCTTTAGCTAACACCAAAATATCTGTATGACCTGTTCCAGGACTGAGAACAATCACTATTGTCTCTCCTCTCCTTCAGGTTCTGGAAAGCTAATCAGCCTGACAATTGGGCGGGTCATGGTCACGGAGGTGGAGAAGACTGTGTAGCGACTGGGTACGATTGGAACGATGATCATTGTTTGTCCAAACTCCTGTACGTCTGTGAGAAGAAGATATCCTGCTAATGAACTGAACTGTTAAGCATCAGAGGACACCTGATATCTCTGTCTTCCTTTATTCTCCTCCATTATACCACAGCCATATAGAATATGCTGCAAAAATAATTCTGAAGGTTATACTGAGATTTGCAGTTCCTCTAAACTGGCAGGATCTCAAAGTGTCCATATTGCAGTTTACACTTACAGTATAGAAGAAACTTCTACTTGTTATTAACTAATCTTAGACACCCCCCCCCCCCCCCCTTACCCTTTCTCATACCCATCCCCCAAGTCCCTCACCTAAATCCCTACATATCTTATATCCCCCTCACCATAACCCCTATACCTCCCCTCTCCTTTTATCCATTACCAAACTACCACATAACCCACCTCATCCTTATCACTGTCATCTATAACACTGGGTTCCACCACCACCCCTTCAATGAGAACTCACAATAGTAGCCCCCACTCCATCCCATAACCTCATAAAGCTGATGACCACCCTCTAATCCTGGCCAAAAGCTCATCCTTATCACTGTCATCTATAGCACTGGGTTCCACCACCTCCCCTTCAATGAGAACTGACAATAGTAGCCCCCACTCCATCCCATAACCTCATAAAGCTGATGACCACAATCTAATCCTGGCCAAAAGCTCATCCTTATCACTGTCATCTATAGCACTGGGTTCCACCACCTCCCCTTCAATGAGAACTGACAATAGTAGCTCCCACTCAATCCCATAACCTCATAAAGCTGATGACCATCCTCTAATCCTGGCCAAAAGCTCATCCTTATCTCTGTCATCTATAACACTGGGTTCCACCACCACCCCTTCAATGAGAACTCACAATAGTAGCCCCCACTCCATCCCATAACCTCATAAAGCTGATGACCACCCTCTAATCCTGGCCAAAAGCTCATCCTTATCACTGTCATCTATAGCACTGGGTTCCACCACCTCCCCTTCAATGAGAACTGACAATAGTAGCCCCCACTCCATCCCATAACCTCATAAAGCTGATGACCACAATCTAATCCTGGCCAAAAGCTCATCCTTATCACTGTCATCTATAGCACTGGGTTCCACCACCTCCCCTTCAATGAGAACTGACAATAGTAGCTTCCACTCAATCCCATAACCTCATAAAGCTGATGACCACCCTCTAATCCTGGCCAAAAGCTCATCCTTATCACTGTCATCTATAGCACTGGGTTCCACCACCTCCCCTTCAATGAGAACTGACAATAGTAGCCCCCACTCCATCCCATAACCTCATAAAGCTGATAACTACCCTCTAATCCTGGCCAAAAGCTCATCCTTATCTCTGTCATCTATAGCATTGGGATCCACTACCTTCCCCTGCAATCCACTCACCATATTAGCTCCCACTCCATCCCATAACCTCATAAAGCTGATAACTACCCTCTAATCCTGGCCTAAATCTCATCCTTATTAATGTCATCTAGAGCATTGGGATCCACCACCTTCTTCTGCAATGGGAACTCACCATAGTAGCCCCCCAATTCATCCCATAACCTTATAAAGCTGATGAACATCCTCTAATCGTGGCCTAAAGCTCACCCTTATCACTGTCATCCATAGGCGTGTGCAGCCTATTACATTAGGGTGTGCACCCCAAAGTTCAAACACATATACATACATATATATATATACACACACACACCGGTCAGTGGAATATCTTCCATTTTCCTGCTGACACACAGAGGCAGGGTAGTCTTTAAAGCATCATGGGCCTCTGGGCTAAGTAATACACGGGGGCCCCTACCAGGGAGACAGCAACACAAAGTGTGTGTGGCAGGGTGAGGGAGATTAACTTTTACTGACATGACTATAAATGCGGAAGAGGGATAATGGGTTAAAATTTCACTAACATAACCATGAATATAAAGGGGGGTCAGTGGCAGTGAAAGTTATCCCCCATGCCCCAATCCTGCATCCATGTCCTTTCCTCAATCACAGCTCTCTCCCCCATTGTGATCACTTACAGTACATGATCACAGGCTCCCATGCCCCAGTGCTTTTTTTCTTAGAGAATAGGTAAAGGAACTCAACAACGCTCCCACCGCACCATTTACCATCAACATCACCAGCACCACCTCCCTCAGGAAGTCAGCATGCTACATTAAATGGTAGGTGTGGTCAAACTGCACTAATGGTGGGGGAGGGTCTTAATGAGGCATTGTTAAATACCATGAGTGTTGATGAATGCGTTTTGTATAAAGTGTAGGGTTCACAAGTGCACTACACAGAGTGCCGAGTTCAGAAATGTACTATGTACTATGTACAGAGTGCAGAGTTCAGGAGTGAGCTAGGTATGGGGTGCAGAGTTCAGGTGTTCATTACATACAGGTGCAGAGTTCATGCATGTGCTAAGTACATGGTGCAGAGTTCAAGCTTGGGCTACATACAGGTTGCAGATATCAGGCATGTGTTATGTACAGGGTTCAGATTCCAGGCATGTGCTATGTACAGGGTGCAGATTCCAGGCATGTGCTATGTACAGGGTGCAGATTCCAGGCATGTGCTATGTACAGGGTGCAGATTCCAGGCATGTGCTATGTACAGGGTGCAGATTCCAGGCATGTGCTATGTACAGGGTGCAGATGTCAGGCATTTTCTGTGTACAGTTTGCAGATTCCAGGCATGTACTATGTACAAATTGCAGATTCCAGGCACGTGCTATATAAAGGGTGCAGATTCCAGGCACGTGCTATATACAGATTGCAGATTCCAGGCACAAGCTATGTACAAGGTGCAGATTCCAGGCACGTGCTATGTACAAGGGGCAGATTCCAGGTTTGTGCTATGCCAGTATACAACCTCACAACCACAGAGCTCTCCTCTCCCCCACAAAAGAGAATCATCTATACAGTAACTCAGTGGCAGGTCAGGCTCTTGACAAGGGCTTCTGTTGATGCATGATTCAGGCTTGAGTGAATGTGTGGATAATCCGCCCTGCCTCCTTCCCTCCTCTGTTGTATATACAGAGCAGGGAGGGTTTTGTGTGTGCCGACTACCTAAGGTAGAGACCAGCACTGGGGGTGGCAGAAGCTCTGGACGATAAAAAACCCTGCCTGCTACTGCCCACAGTGAAATCTTTCTGTGCTGGTACATGGAGAGCGTTCCGGCTAGGGTTGCCACCTTTTCTTCAAGTCAAACCTGAACACTTTAGCGGCGCACAGCAATGTTTTTTATACTATAAATTGTACATATATTTTGCTATTAAATAACATTTTTAATCATACGAAGTTAATAACAAGAGTCCCCCTTTACATCAGAGTCCACAGAGTTCCCCTTTTACATCTGAACTTGCAGAGTTCCCTTTCACTGTAAGGGGGGAATCTGCAGACTCTGATTTAAGGAAGAACTCTGGGGACTCTGACATAAGGAATGCTCTGGGAATCCTGATTTAAGGGGGAACACTGAGACCTCTGATGTACGGAGAAGACTGATGTAAGGGGGAACACTGGCCTCTGGTGTAAAGGGGGACTCTGATGTATGGGGTGCTCTGAAAACCCTGATTCACCTTACCTCTCTCAGAGGCAGGAGAGAGACTTCAGTCACAGACAGGGATGGATGGTGAACTCACTCACCCCTTGGAAGTCAGCACCTCTCAGCCAGATGTATCTGAGGCTGCTGGACTTCAAATTTCCAGCCCCAACTTTCCTTTTCTGAGGCACGGTGCCAGGGATTAGAGTGTGGGCAGCCACAGAGGGGTAGGGGTGAGGGGAAGAGGTGCAGATCGAGCTCTCTCTCTCCTCTCCTGTCTGTGTGTATGGGGGGGGGGGGGGGGTTCTTAGTGCTGGCTTTGGGCAGTGTGAAAGAGTGTAACAGACACTCTAAGTTTAGACAACTGCAGCCAGCAACCCTGCTTGGAAGCCATAGTTCAGTCTAAATAATGTGTCCGGGTTTCAGGCAGTCTGAAACCTGGACACATGATTCCAAACCCGAACTGTCCGGGTGAATCCTGGACAGGTGGCAACCCTAGTTCCGGCACCTGCTGACACTGCGTGTTGTGATCAGGGTGATTAGGTCTGAACATAGATATCAGATATTATAGCCGCCTATTGCAGCCAAGAACTAGGCAGGACTTGTTTGGCTGCAAAACTGTAACTCTTTATTTGAAAACTCACAGAGAATGTATACTACATAGCCAAGTGAGGCTGATTACATTATCATATGCAAACACAACTCTATACAGAAATATAATTAACATGCTAATTAACTCAGCACTTAAACCAGCCTAGGTGGAGTGCACAGAATGCTAGCAGGCAAACAATAGGTGACAATATTAACCATGGGACAGACAAGCTTAGCACGTAATACCTTAAAAAAACAGGCAATAGCCAGAGACCACAAGTAGCAGACTGTCTGGCATCAAGCTCACAAAGTACAGTACACATTAGTACAAGTATAAACACATCCCTCAGTAGTTTGCTAGCAGACAATAAGGTGTGTTAATTAGCACAATTAACAATGTGTGGTAGACAGGTGGTTGAGTTGATGATATCAAAGTAGAAGTCCACCCTAAGTGCTGGTTCACACAGGGGCAACTCAGATCCGACTTCAAGTCGCCCCAAGTCACCTCAGGTCGCACAACATGTAGAAATCAATGTAAGTGAATGAGAGCTGTCTTAATGCACACTACTGAAGTCCCTCCGACTTCAGAAAAAGTTCCTGTACTACTTCAATCCGACTTGTAGGCGACTGGTACCCATTGATTTCAATGGAGGTCGCCTCCAAGTCGGATCTCCGTCTATACAGAGGCGACTCTCAGAGAATTATCAGCTCTCAAAAGGAGTTCCCCCCTGACAGCTCATTCTCTGATTGGCCACGGCAAGTCGCCTGGCCTGGGGCGACTTAAAGTAGTGTTGTAAGTCGTGTCCAAGTCACGTCAAGTCACGTCAAGTCAAGTCAGGTCAAGTCAGGTCAAGTCAGGTCAAGTCAGGTCAAGTCAAGTCAAGTCCAAGTTGCCTACAAAAGTTGTGTTGCCCCTGTGTGAACCGAGCCTAAAATCAACACTAAAATCAATGCATCTATAGTCATCCACGATCTAACACTAACCTATCTAACCCTGTAAAGAAGAAATCAGTATACATACGTTTTCTGAAGCCGATCTGACCCGATCCCATGCTGAGCTGTGGGCTGCAGGTGCAGAGGACACAGCCGACAACGGAAGCCCCATAGTAAGTCTGTGGATGATGTCACTCCCAGCCGTGTGTCCTCTGCAGAGCTGGAGATCGGGCCGGAACAGCTTAAAAAAAAAGATATGCATAGCGATTTCTTCTTTAAAGGGCTAAATAGGTTAGTGTTAGATTGTGGGTGTCTATATATACAGGGATTTTAATTTTAGGATGGACTTCTACTTTAACATTTGCTATGAGGCTGACTACATGGAGCAGTCTTTATTGGTAATGAGGCAGCTAGGCCCTAAACAGTGAGCCCGGGCCTAGAGCCCCAGAATCTGTGTGTCTTGGGGAGACATGGAGTCGAGTCCAAATTAACATTACTTTAAGGGCCCCCCCAGCATACACCTCACAAAGAGTATTGTTCCCTTCAAGGCCAGGGCCCATAGTCAGCATCAAGTGGCTAGTATTCAATCCCCTCCTAAAGCCCCTGTCCCGGGTGAGTCTGTCAAAGAGACAATTCCTACTTGTGATATTTAGATATTGGAAGCCTATACTCCTTCTTTTCTTGTAGTTGATGCCTTCTTTTATTACATTTCTTTTACATGGGGGTGGGGATTTTGGTGGGGGTTGGTTTTAATAGTTCACATAAGGAAGTTAACATTGTTTTGTGCTTCCAAGTCAGCCCACAGGAAGTGACAAGAATTAGACATGTGTGGTTCGTTTCGTTACAAATTGAAATTCGTACAAAATGTTTGTTATTCGGAGATTTGGATGTCTCCAAATCTCCAAACAACAATAGTACGGTGTTTCAATGATTTATAAATCAATTATAATGAAGCAACAAAATTCTTTTTTTTTTAATTTAGATGTTTGAAGCATCTAAAATATGAAGGATCCAAATTGATTTGTGAATAGCTTGCTGTTAAGAAGCAGGTGGCTACCGTGTCCTTAATGACTACGACTCATCTGCTGTCAGCGGGATTTCCCACTGACAGCAGAATATAAACAAAACAGCCCAATATAGCTGCTTGTTAATCACTTCAGCTCCAGACGGTTTTACCTCCCTTCCTGACCAGGCCATTTTTTGTGATACGACACAGCGTTACTTTAATTAGTTATGCACCAGCCGCCACAGTTGTATTGCGGCAAGCTGGCTCCCCTGTGCAAATCGTCATCATTGTACGTCGGGAGTGTACACGGCGATATGTGGGCGTGCGCGCGTCCATTCGCTAGGGAGGAGCCAACCAGCAGGTCTAGTGGACTCGATGTCCATCGGCCACCAGTGATATCTCCAGAGACAGGCAGAACGGGGATCTGTCAATATAAACAAACAGATCCCCATTCTGTCAGGGGAGTAGAGTGAGATCTGCTGTTCCTAGTGATTAGGAACAGCGATCTCTTTCCTCCTCCAGTCAGCCCAGCCCCCATACAGTTAGAAACACCTCCCAGGCAACACTTAACCCCTTGATCACCCCCTAGTGTTAACTCCTTCCGTGCCAGTGACATTTATACAGTAATCAGTGGCAATTTATATCTCTGATCGCTGTATAAATGTCACTGGTCCCGAAAAAGTGTCAAAAGTGTCTGATCTGTCCGTCGCAATGTTGCATTTCTGCTAAAAATCGTTGATCCCCGCCATTACTAGTAAAAAAAAAATATATAAAAATGCCATAAATATATCACCTACAGAAGCGATAACTTGCGCAAACCAATCAATATAAACGTATTACTATTTTGTTTACCAAAAGTATGTAGCAGAATACATATCGACCTAAACTGAGGAAGAAATTTTTTTTTTTTACATTTTTTTGGGGGGGGGGGGGGGGAGGATATTTATTATAGCAAAAAGTAAAAAATATTGTTTGTTTTTCAAAATTAAAGTTTTTTTTGTTTATAGCGCAAAAAATAAAAACTGCAGAGGTGATCAAATACCACTAAAAGAAAGTTCTATTTGTGGGAAAAAAGGACAAAAATATTGTTTGTGTACAGCGTCGCACGACCGTGCAATTGTCAGTTAAAGCAATGGAGTGCCGTATCGCAAAAAATGGCCCAGTCATGAAGGGGGCAAATCCTTCTAGCCCTTAAGTGGTTTACTGACAATTGTGCGGTCAGGTGACACTGTACACAAACAATATGTATGTCCTTTTTTTCCCCACAAATAAAGCTTTCTTTTGGTGGTATTTGATCACCTCTGCAGTTTTTATTTTTTTGCGCTATAAACAAAAAAATAAGACCATTTTGGAAAAAACAAAAGCATTTTTTACTTTCTGCTATAAAACATCCAATAAAATAAAAAATAAAAAATAAATCTAATTTCTTCATTAATGTAGGCTAATATGTATTCTGCTACATGTTTTTGGTAAAAAAAATCCCAATAAGCATATACTGATTGGTTTGTGCAATAGTTATCGTGTCTACAAATTATGGAATAGGTTTATGGAATTTATTTATTTTACTATTAATGGCAGCAATCGGTGATTTTTAGTGGGACTGCGACATTGCAGCGGATAAATCAGACACTAATGCCGCGTACACACGATCGAATTGTCTGGCGTACTTAGTCCGGCAAACAATCCGGCGGATAGTCCGGCGGACTTTCTACCAAACGGACTTGGCCACACGCGGACGCACGGAAAGTCCGGCGATTGTTGGCGCGATGACGTACAGCACGTACGACGGGACTAGAAAAAGGAAGTTCAACAGCCAGTAGCCAATAGCTTCCTTTTCGTACTTGCTTCTGAGCATGTGTCATTCTTAGTCCGCCGGACTAACATACTGACGAACGTATTGTCTGCTGAAACCCACACGCTGAAAAAGTCCGCTGAAGCCCACACACGATCGGATTGTCCGATGAAATGTGGTCAGGCGGACTAAGTCCGCCGGACAATTTGATGGTGTGTACGTGGCATTAGTGATATTTTTTGGGAACCGGTGACACCAATACAGTGATCGGTGCTAAAAATATGCTCTGTCTCTGTATAAATGATAGATAGTAGGGAAGGGGTTAACATCAGGGGCGATAAAAGGGTTAAATGTGCCCCTAGGGAGTGATTTCTAAGTGTGGAGGGGATGGATACACTAGAGGAAAACAGAGATCCGTGTTTCTGCTGAGCAGAAACACAAGATCTCCATTTTCCACTCTGACAGAACAGTGATCTGCATTGTTTACATAGCCAGACCACCGTTCTGTCTCTCCTCAGAATGCCGGACCCGCTGATTGGCTCTCGCTGTGTCCAATCACATCTAGCCTCAGCTTGTTCAATTAAACTTTGGCAATAAAACCTGGAAGCTGATTGGTTTCTATACAGAAGTGAGACTGCTTTTGCACTATCCAGTTTTAGTAAATAAACCGCTAGCTAAATAACTGCTAGCCCATCTGCTGTCAGTGGAGTGAATGCTGGCTGCAGACCCGAAAAAAAAAAAAAGAGTTCCGCGTGCAACTTTTTCCTCCCGGTGACTGACAGCTCCGGTTCCCACTGATGGTAAATAAACAAAGGGGACAGGAGACTCCACCCCTTTGTTTATTTACTTCAGCACTGGGAACCAGAGCTGTCAGTCAGCGGGTGCCTAACAACGCTAAATAAACAAATGGGCGGGGTCATCCACTATCACTATTGACCCAACCCTTTATCGTTGGTGGGAACCGGCACGTCATGGGTTTCCCCTTAAAATCCATAGCAGACTGAAGGGCCTGGAATAGATTTTGAAGGGGACCTCACACATATTTTTTGGCAGACCAAATGTTACGTACCTGCCGGATGAGCCTGACGTGCAGTGGGAAGGCTGTTCTAGTACAACCCCGGCTCAAGGGCCACCGATGTTGCAACAGTGGCCGCAAGAGCCTGGCGCTGTATGGGTGCCTGGTTCGTCTTTGGTCTTGTCAGTTCAGCTAGTGCAACAGGAAACAGAAAGCAGGCTGGTAAGCTGGGGAGACACTAAATACGTAGTCAGACAAGCCGGGTTTGGTAACAGATGATCAGATGTAGATATAAACGACAGGCAGAGAATGGTCAGGATGCAGGCAAAGTTCGGCAACAGGATGTCAAGCAGTGTAGAGCAGAGCGTGGTTACAAGGCAGGCCAGGGTCAGGATAACAGAGATCAAGCGTAGTCAAACAAGCCGGGTCAAACACAGGAAACAGATCGGAACACAGGAAGTCACAGGTACAGGAACAGGAAGTCACAGGAACAGGAAGTCACAGGAACAGGAAGTCACAGGAACAGGAAGTCACAGGAACAGGTTTGAGCTGCAGACCAGACAGTGAAGACACAGTGCTGCTGAGGTGTTTAAATAAGGCAGCCTGTTACCAATCACTGAAATTAGTCTGCACTATTTTAACCGCTAGTTGGCAGATCCATGACACCAAATGGCCTGGTATGGATTTTGAGTGGGGACCGCACGCTTTTTTTTGTTTTGTTTTTTTAATTTCACGTCTTTATGAACTAAACTAATATAAAGTTGCAAAAGAACTTCCGAAAATTTGAATCTGAATTTCGCTCCGTTTATTAATTCAGATGCACATGACACCAGTCAACATTATGTTGGACCAATTCATTTTTCGGAATTAATTTCATATCTTGGACATTCATTTTGCATATTCGGAAAAGCTGGATGTTAAGGGGCGAGTGGCCACCATGGGATTCCTTGCTGTCAGCAGAATTTAAACAAAATAAATGGCAGTTTAAATCCCCCCCCCCCCAATTCATAGCAGACCCTTATCTGCAGCTGTCAGTAAAGGGGGGATGGGCGCCCCCATCCTGAATCATACCAGGCCACATGCCCTCAACATGGGTGGGGTGCTCAGGGGGGGGGAGGGAGTGCTCCCCCCGAAACACCTTGTCCCCATGTTGAGGACCTCTTTCCTACAACCCTGGGGGGTGGCTGTGGGGTCCGCAGGCAGGGGGCTTATCAGAATCTGGAAGCCCTCTTTAACAAGGGGGTCCTCAGATTCTGGCCCCCTCTATGTGAATGAGCGTGGGGAACATTCTCCAAATTCCCAAAATGTCAACGATCAAATACAAAGTATATCCATGTGGGAATAGCCAGGTGAGATGTCCAACGTAAAATCCTAATTGGGATAGAAAAATGTTCGTGAGGATCACAAAAATAAGCTGCCAACCTCAGATCCCACACATTGGATCATTTTCAAAGGGTTGTGAGGTCTGCCACCCGTGTGAAAGAGTCCTAGCAAAATGACAAAATCTGAACTTGGGAAGAATCAGTAGCAGCTTTTTATACTATGAGCTCTTTTATTAAAAAAAATGCCTGGACATAGACTTTATGTTTGGATGTCGTGGGAAATAATAATTGACAATGCAAAGCTTCTGGCCTCCTTGTAAAGAGGGACTCTATCTGCCATTTGGTATGAAGCCCCCATTTTCCTGATATCCTTAGACAGGTATTCTCCTCTATGCTTCTTGAGCACATGTTACCCTTCCCCTACATTTGGAATGTCAAGCCATATTGAACATCTGTATGAACTCTTCCTGGACTCTGATCTTGGTAAGAATGGATATTTATAAGAATCGGAGTAACAGTTTCCTTCTGGAATTGAATATGATCATTTTATTGGTTATATTGTATTTTGTTTACAAATGATGCACCCTTTCTGGGCCTTATCTTCTATCTCTACTAAATTACTAATCTTTTAAACCTGTGTACAAAGAACAATCCTTCGATTGGGGATCTCAAACTGGCGGCCCTCCAGCTTTTGCGAAACTACAAGTCCCATCATGCCTCTGTCTGTGGGAGTCATGCTTGTAACTGTCAGCCTTGCGATGCCTCATGGGACTTGTAGTTTCCCAACAGCTGGAGGGCTGCCAGTTTGAGACCCCTGCCTTAAATCAATAGCCTTGTTTGAACATTTTCACCCATGTCTTAAATAAAGCTTCAACTTGCATAGCAAAGAGTCTTCATTCCTAAAAGGGAAGGTGTCCACCTATCAAACTTTGGGTGCCGAGAGCTGAGATGATTCATGTGTTAGGATACTGACCACACCTGAAAAACATATCTTGGACAAGAGAAATTCAATCTTGTCTATACCAGCTTCAAAATGATGAACTGTAATGCGGTCACCCTGCACAGCATCAAAATAAACACACAGATGATGGACTAAGTTTATTATTCCAACAAAATCACAGATATTTCACCCAGGTCCCCTGACTGACGCATTTTGCTCCCTAGTTGAGCTTATTAGTAGAGCTCTATAGTTAGGTTCCACTATTGGCGCGAAATGCATCAATGAGAAGACCAGGGCTCAGCATCTAGGATTGTGCTGGAATAATAAAATAGGATTTTTATATACAGCTTAGCTGTAAAATCCTTTTCTTGAGAGAACATCACGGGACACAGGAGCTTCATTACATAGTGGGTTATATAGGCACCTCTGGTGATTGGACACTGGTTAACCCCAATTAAGGAGAATTCCTCCCCTATATAACCCCTCCCATATGGGAGGTACCTCAGTTTTGTAGCAAAGCAATAAGAAACCAAGTAAAACCCAAGAGGGGCGGGAGCCCTGTGTCCCGTGATGTACTCTCAATAAAAGGATTTTACAGGTAAGCTGTATATAAAAATCCTATTTTCTTGATCATATGTCACGGGACACAGGAGCTTCATTACATAGTGGGATGTCCCATAGCAATGCTCAGTTTGAGGGGAGGGAGACACAGATCAGAATCATAGACCACCATGTGCCGGAGGACCTAAACTGCAGCCTACAGTACGCTGTGCCTGAAGGCGATATCCTCTTGCCCTCTGACATCCACCTGATAGAATCTGGTGATTGTGTGGACTGATGACCAAGTTGCAGCCTTACAGATCTGAGCCAGGGAGGCCTGGTGATGCACTGCCCAAGAAGCACTTACAGACCTAGTAGAGTGCGCTTTCACTTGAAAAGGAGGGATTTTCCCTTTAACACTATAGGCTTGAGAAATAATCTAATCCACCTTGAGAGAGTGGATTTTAACGCCGCCTGGCCCTTCCTAGGGCCCTCCGGCAAAATAAATAAGCAATCAGTTTTTCTTAACTGAGCAGTTGCCTGAAGATAGGTACTGATTGCTCTAACCACATCCAAAGTGTGCAAAGATTCTTCTTCTGCGGACTGTGGGTCCGGAAAAAAGGATGGTAGGATTACATCTTGATTCAAATGGAATCCTGAAACCACCTTAGACAGAAAGGACCTATTAGGACGCATTACTACCCGGTCCTTATGAACAATTAGATACGGTTCCTTGCTGGAGAGAGCTGCTAGTTCTGACACTCTTCTAGCCGAGGATATGGCTATTAAGAAAACCTATTTTTTAGTCAAAAGAACTAATGAAGCCAGATGCTAAGGTTCAAATGGTTGCTCTTGCAATGCCGAGAGAACCAAATTCAGATCCTATGGGCATACCGGAGGTTTGACTGGTGGCTTTAACCGCATAGCCCCCTGGATGAAAGCCCGCACAAGGGAATGTGATGCAAGTGACTTCTGGAAAAATACTGACAAGGCCGAAATCTGCACCTTGATAGTGCTTACGGCCAAATTCATCTCCAGGCCTGACTGGAGGAAAGCCAAGATCCTGCTAATGACATACTTTCTAGGATGCCATCCCCTGGGTTCACACCAGGAAACATATGCCTTCCAGATCTTGCAGTAAATAAGCCTGGAGGCCGGCTTTCTGGCATTGACCAGAGTAGAAAGGACTGGTCCTGAAAGCCCACGATCCCTCAGAATGTGGGTCTCAGCAGCCAAACCGTAAAGCAGGATGGTAAATTGGACCCTGCGAGAGCAGATCTGGCTGGAGAGGAAGGATCCAAGGCCTGCCTACTGCCAACTTCATGATCTCTGCATATCAAGGACGCCTGGTCCAAGCCGGGGCTACCAAAAGAACCGACTTTGTTTCCCTCTTGACTCTTCCCAGGAACCGTGACAGAAGCGGGTACGGTGGGAAGGCATAAATCAGATTGTACTGATCCCAGGGAACTGTCAGAGCATCTGACCCCTGAGCAAGTGCATCTCTTGTCCTTGACACAAATTTGTCCAGTTTCCTGTTGAATCTGGACGCAAACAGATCTACGTCCAGAGTGCCCCACCTGTGACATATGTTCTGAAATATGTGGGGGTGTAGAGCCCATTCTCCTGGGCATAACTGTTGGCGGCTTAGAAAGTCTGCTTGCCAATTTTCCACTCCTGGAATGAAGACTGCAGAAAGGGATGGAACATGCCCTTCAGCCCAGGCAAGAATGCGATTCACCTCTCTTTGTGCAACCAGACTCCTGGTGCCACCCTGGTGATTGATATAGGCCACAGCTGTGGCATTGTCGGACTAAACATGAACAGGGAGACCCCGTAGTCTGTACGACCAATTTATGAGAGCCATATAAACTGCCCGGATTTCTAAAACATTTATGGACAATAGCTTCTCGATCGCAGACCATTTCCCCTGTGAGCACGTCTCCTCCAACACTGCTCCCCAGCCTGTCAGGCTGGCATCCGTAGTCATAATCTTCCATGGAAGAGGAAGAAAAATGTTGCCTCTCAGCAGATTCTTGGTCTGTAACCGCCAAACGAGACCCTTGCGTGTCCCTGGGGACAGGGACATAGGAATGTCCAAGGCCTGGGGCTTCCTGTTCCAAGTCGCAAGGATGCATCTTTGCAGAGGCCTTGAGTGGAACTGGGCGAATGGAACGGCCTCAAAGGAGGCGACCATTTTCCCTAACAGTCTCATACACAACCGAATGGGGGAAGATCTTCTGCCCAGTATTAGGCATACCAGATCCCCTATAGCCATGGCTTTTGGCCTTGGTAGAAACACCCCGCCCTGGGCGGTGTCGATGACCATGCCCAGATACCCCAACCTGGTGACAGGCTGTAGGGACAATTTTTCTAGGTTTATAATCCAACCTAGGCGTTCCAGGTGTTCTAACGTTCTGGTAACACTGTGATTCAAGAGTGCTTTTGTTTTCTCTATGAGAAGCAAATCGTCTAGATAAGCCATCACAGTTATACCCTGAGCTCTTAGGTTGGCCAAGAGAGGGTCCAGAATCTTTGTGAAGACTTGAGGAGCCGTAGCGAGACCAAACGGCAAGGCCACAAATTGAAAATGGCGCCGATCTACCGCAAACCTTATATATTTTTGGTGTGCGGAAAGAATTGGCACATGAAGATATGCATCCTTGATATCTATTGATGCTATAAACTCTTCCCCTTTCAGGGAGGAAACCACAGAACGTATTGACTGCATTCGGAAAGACCGGATGCGCAAAAACTGGTTCAGATCCTTCAGATCTAGGATAGGTCTGACACCTCCATTTGGTTTTGGAACGGTGAAGAGATTTGAGTAAAAACCTGAACGCTGTTCCTTTGGGTCCACTTCCACTATCACCCCCTGGGATAGTAAGTGATCTAAGGACAAAGTAGCGGTTTTTGCTTTATCGGATCCTTGGGGATCCCTGACCTTAGGAAGCGAGAAGGTGGAATTTCCTGAAACTCTAGCCTGTAGCCCAGAGATATCGAGGAGACTACCCACTCGTCCCGGATATCTTCCCACCAGGCTTCTGCAAACTGCAGGAGCCTTCCCCCCACTCGGCCGAGTGGGGGCGCCCCTTCACAAGGAAGCTTTTGGGCTCTGCTTGGCAGGCTTTCGCCCCCAAGTCTTTCTCTGCCCCTGGGCGTGACCTTGGGTCTTTCCTGTAGAGGAAGGTTGGGAAGGCCGTTGCCACTGCTTAGAGCTTGATGCTCCGGGAGAGAGAGAATGCCTAAATGATGGACGTTTGCTCTTTTTGATTGGAAGAGAGTAGATTTACCCCCTGTAATCTTTTGGACAAATTTATCTAATTCTTTCACAAATAAGCGTTCCCCCTTAAATGGGAACCCAATCAAATACTTCTTACATGACAGCTCAGCTGGCCAATTTTTTAGCCATAGGGCCCTTCGCATGTGTACCAACAGGAGAGACAAACGAGATGCTTGTTGGACAGAATCCAAAATCGCATCAATCATAAAACACAGAATTTGAGGAATTTCTGCATAATTCTCTACTTGGGAAGGAGGCCAAGCATCCACTTAACCTGTTCCTTGAGGAACTGACGCAACCCAACAGTTGCGACTGTAGGTTGCACTACAGCGCCAGCCAGGGAAAAGGAGGCTTTTAATAACATTTCCAGCTTCTTATCAGTTGGATCCTTAAATACCTGAGCATTATCCAAAGGACAGGTCAGGTTTCTATTCACATAAGAAACAGCCGCATCGACAGATGGGACCCCCTATTTCTTGGTGAAACTTTCCTCCAGAGGATAATGCATAGAAAACCTTTTAGGAGGAGCAAACAATTTATCGGGATGTCCCCAATCCTCATACAACAATTTATCCATTAAGGGATGAATTGGAAAGGAATAGGCAGTCTGTGGGGCTTTCCTGACCCCCAGGGAAGAAACAGAGGATGTAGCGGCCTCAGCAGCAGGCATTCTGAATGTGGTACACACCAATTCAGCATAATATTGAACCTGTTTTCTGAGTGCCTGGGAGGAGGGGACTCTCTCCTCTTCCTCCGATTCATCCGACTGCTCTTGATCCCTATTCCATGATAGGGATCTCTCCTCATTGTCAGAGGTGTCATCTGAAAGAGGAATCTCAGCAGAGGGAGGGGATCTACCCCCTTTCCTGCTATCTTTTAGGGAAGCTGAAATAAAATTCATGATTCTCCCTTCAAAACTCTCCAATGTAGCCTTAAAGAGGAAGTAAACCCTGATGGGTTTACTTCCTCTTTCATTCCCTGCAAAGGCAAAACATAATGGACTACTATGCATCGCATAGTAGCCCATTATGTGTCACTTACCTGACACAGGAGCCAGCGAAGTCACCGCGGTCCCCTGTACCTAAACCCGTATAGGTTTAGGAGATATTTCTTGGACCTACAGGTAAGCTTTAATCTAGGCTTATCTGTAGGTCAGAGTGGTTTGTAAGGGTTTACAACCACTTTAAGGGAGTCTTCAGTGACATACACTGGGGCTGAAACATTAGGAGAGGCTGCAAAACCTGACAGGGGCACTGACTCATCCTGTGAGGCTGGCTCCAGTCTTGCAGGGGGGGATGGTAAACTACAGGCATTTTTAGGACCCCTAGACATAGGCGGTGATTTACCTCCCCTTGAGACCCTCTTACGAGGAGACATAGTCCTAAGCTACAAAGCAGAGGTACTAGTACAAAGTGAAATCACTGTTGTTCTCCAAGTCTCACAATAAATATATATGCTTAAACTGCACAACCTGATGCTGAGTAGGTGTCTTAGGTTTGCCTGGATCCAATCCCTTAGGATGCTTACTGCTCACAGCTCCTGTGTCTTCCACTTACAGCCCCCTGGCGCTCTGGACTTTTAAAATTGCCGCTTTGGTGCCTGCGCAGTAAAGCGCCGTACACGGCCCGCAACCACATCCCCCCTCCATCCATTAGCACGGGAGCGTGCTCAGCGCGCGTGCGCGCGTGAACGAGGACTGCCGGTCACCCAGGGGGGAGAGGATCACCAACGGAGCCGCGCGGGACCCCCAGACTACGTGGGACCCCTCTCTTACCTCTACTGTGGCAGAGACTGCAGCGGAGACGTGAGCCATCTGAGAAAACAGGGCTTAACTGAGCGTGTGTATCTGAAGGCATGTAAGTATGCATCAGGCTGCTCTTACTCGCTCTAGTGGTGGAAACCAGGTAAGACATACAACTACTCACATGAAGAAATCCATAATATATGATTTATATAGGATTAACTTCTCTAACCTGTCCTCGCCTTCACCCATCATGGCGGGCAGAGTTGTGCCAACCTTCAGGATTTTTAGGGTTCCTTCTGGGAGGAACCTCTAACCTGGACCTTGTAAAAGACTCTGCCAGAAACTTTTGTGCCACTAAGTAAATAGTACACCAAGTCTGGTTTTCCCAGAGCCCAGTCTTCCAACAGGAGAGGACTTACAGGCAAAACCTTGTTTCTTCAGATGACGAGGCCCGGGTACCATATCATCTTGGGAGTCAAATATCGGCCCGAGATATGGATCCGGTTATCATAGCCCTTAGACCCCCGCAGGGACCTGCACAGAGCTTTCATCTGAGCACATGTTTTACGTGACCAACCACCTTAGACACTGGTGAAAAAACTGAGGTACCTCCCATATGGGAGGGGTTATATAGGGGAGGAATTCTCCTTAATTGGGGGTTAACCAGTGTCCAATCATCAGAGGTGCCAATATAACCCACTATGTAATGATGCTCCTGTGTCCCGTGATGTATGATCAAGAAATGGTGGTTTATGGCAGATTTTGGGAGAAGCAATGTCATGGAAATTTTTATTAATGTATGTTGTTAGATGTCTCCCAGTGTCAGTTTTGCTGTACAGGCATACCCCGCTTTCTGTACCCTCACTTTACGTACACTCGTGACTACGGACACATTGTTTTCTATGGAAAACCTTGGTCAGCTTGACATGACACTGCTTCCGGTTTTTAACATTAGCATCTACGGGATATATTTGTCAGTTTGACATGGCACTGCTCCCAGTTTATCCGATTTTGGGGTCGGCCAGGTTGCCTAGGAAATCAGTTATACCTGTAAATGACTATTGCAATGCAGTACATGCATTGAGAAGAGAAAAAAGGTATTGCTTCACTTTAGGTACATTTTTGTTTAACATACATGCTTCGGTCCCATTGTGTACTTAAACGTGGGGTATGCCTGTAATATGCTCATGCAAGCGTATTCGCACATACAGATAGGGATGAGCTTCGTGTTCGAGTCGAACGTACGTTCGACTCGAACATTGGCCGTTCGGCGAATTCCGAACGTTTTGGCCGTTCGCGTCAAAATTCGAGTGACGCGCGCGCGGACCACAATGCACTGCGTTGGCGCAGTGCATTGCTGCCCGATGATTGGCCAAGCATGCACTGTGACCCCGCATGCTTGGCCAATCGCAGCGCCGGCAGCGAGGAGAGCCATGATTGGCCACAGGCATCCTGCCTGTGGCCAATCATAGCTCAGGCTGTGTAGTGCACGCCCCACACTATATAAGGCCGCCTTTAAGGCGGCCTCCTGTAGTGTGTTACTTTGCATCTGAAGCAGTGGGTGTTCTGTGTACCTTCAACACAGTACACACCAATCGTTTTTGGCTGATTTCCTATCTTGCTGCTGTGTAGTGGTTGTTGTCTGTGCCCTGACTGCAGTATACACCACTATATTCACCTCACCTATATAGCTAGTGATCTAGCTTTAACCACTTAACAACTGCCCATTGCCGATTAACGGCTTCAGGGCGGTTGTTTAACTCAGAGAGGCCGTTAATTAACGGCCTCCCAGAATTCTGCTCTCGCGTGCCCCGAGGTGTGCGCACTCGAGAGCATCCGTGACCGCCGGGTCCATAGGACCCGGCGCATCACGGTAAACGGCCGCTCATAGCGTCCGTTTACCACGTGATTGCTCCGTCAAATGACAGAGTGATCACTTGGAAACAAACCGGCGTCATGTTATGACGCCTGTTCCTCCCTCCCCTTTCTGTACCGATCGGTACAGCGGAGGGGAAAGAGATCGGTGTCAGCAGCGATGTGGGCTGCATCTGCAGTGCCCACATCGCTGCTCACCGAATTTAACCCCTCAATTCCCTGCCAATACTCTGCAATACCAGTGCATACTCTGCAGTACCCTGCCATTACTCTGCAGTACCCCGCCATTACTCTGCAGTACCCCGCCATTACTCTGCAGTGCAGTACCCCGCCATTACTCTGCAGTGCAGTACCCTGCCATTACTCTGCAGTGCAGTACCCTGCCATTACTCTGTAGTACCCCGCCATTACTCTGCAGTGCAGTACCCCGCCATTACTCTGCAGTGCAGTACCCTGCCATTACTCTGCAGTGCAGTACCCCGCCATTACTCTGCAGTACCCCGCCATTACTCTGCAGTGCAGTACCCCGCCATTACTCTGCAGTGCAGTACCCCGCCATTACTCTGCAGTGCAGTACCCTGCCATTACTCTGCAGTGCAGTACCCTGCTATTACTCTGTAGTACCCCGCCAATACCCCGCCAATACTCTGTAATACCCTGCCATAAATTGCCATACCCAGCCATACTCAGAGATACCCAGCCATACTCGGTGATACCCTGAAATACCCAGCCATAGACGCCCCCCACCCCTCACCGCCCTCCGGTGCTTCTACCAACTCGCCAGTACGATCAAAGCCAGAATCTTTTTTTTATTTTTTATTTCAGGCTTCCCAGCCTAGAGGTGAGATGTGGGGTCATATTGACCCCCCAGATTTCACTGTAAAGAGGACCTGTCACCCCATATTCCTATTACAAGGGATGTTTACATTTCTTGTAATAGGAATAAAAGTGATCAAAAATATATTTTTGGGGAAAAAAATGTCAAACTAAAATAAATAAAGTAAAATGAACAATAAAAAAATAAAATAAAAATTAAAGCGCCCATGTCCCCATGTGCTCGCATGTGCCACACATGTGAGGTATCGCCGAGAATGTTAGAGCGAGAGCAATAATTCTAGTCCTAGACCTCCTCTGCAACTCAAAACATGTAACCAGTAAAAAAATATTTAAAGCGTCGCCTATGGGGATTTTTTAAGTAGCGACGTTTGGCGCCATTCCACGGGCATGTGCAATTTTGAAGAGTGACATGTTTGATATCTATTTACTCAGCATAACTTCATCTTTCACTTTATGCAAACATTGGGCTAACAAGTGGTTAATAATAGAGCTTGCAGTCAGTAGTGTTAGGAGATAGTGCGTGCTGTCTGCGTGCTCTGTACCCAGTACATACCGCTATAATATAGGGCAGGCCCCTACTTTCAAACATCCAACTTACAAACATCTCCTACTTGCAAACGCAAGGAGACAGCAGCAAGTGAGATGAAAAAAGATGGACGACAAAACAAATTATACAGGGGTTATAACCCTTCCCTATGTTTTCCAAAAAGCTTAAAGATAGTTTTTTTGACTGGAGCTACACTTTAAAAATGTACCGGTTGAAAATGACAAACAGATTCAACTTAACACAACAAACCTACACAGTCCCTGTCTTGTTTGCACCGCCTGTATACTGCTGTTCTGAGTATATAGGGCCTGGGGGCCCCACGCATTTCCTTTTTTTAATATGGGTACGGGGTTTCCCTTAATATGCGTACAAGACCCAAATAGGCTGGTAATGGGCAGGGAGGGCTACCCATGCCATGTTTCTCAATGATTTTCAACCATATTGCAGGAACCAGATATAACATTAAAACCGCAAGCAGTTTTAAATGGTGTTATTTCCGTTTAATGTCATTTTGTGCAGGGACTGTTCTAAACACGGGAAACACGTGGCACTTCACAGGCATACTACAGACACCCCGCAGGCACCATATTTAAAGGAATATTTCACTTTTTTTTTTTCACTTTAATCGTCATTAAAATCAGTGCTCCCGCCAAAACGGTAGTTTTTAAAACTTTTTTTTGCACTGACCCATGTCCCCTGAGGCAGGAGCCAGGTCCCCAAACCCTTTTTAGGACACTATCTTGCATATTAGCCGTTAAAATGAGCACTTTCCAATTCGAACGTTCGAGTCCCATAGACTTCAATGGGGTTCTAGCGTTCGTACCGAACGCGGGGGTCGTTCGCAAGTTCTGGTGCGAACCGAACCGGGGGGTGTTCGGCTCATCCCTACATACAGATGTTGGTGGAAGACCATTGACTGTGGAAACCAGATCTGTTTGCTCTTTTAAGGATGTTTGTTCATGCCTCACCAAGAGACTGGCCACATCATGGCGATTGCAGTAACGTTCCTATCAGACAGATCTGCATACATGGGAACCATAGCATAACCATACAAAAATTATGACCTACTGACCCATGATAGAGTACGGCTCGCTTCATTGGTAGCGGTGGGAATGTGCATGCGATCGTGTTCAGAGCCCTGTAAGTAATGTTCAAATTGTGAGACACTGACCGCATGGCCCTGCACACGACCATCTGCACACGTCACTACTGCAATTCTTTTTGAAAATATACATGTGTGTGATTGGTTCTTTTGAAAGAAAACAAGTGTCTGATTGGCTGATTCTGAAGCCACCACCTTCCTTTGTTATTCATGTTTACAGTATAAATAAAAGCAGCAGATCATTCTAGGCATGATTTTGCTAAGCTCAATGTGATACCAGCGTCTGTTTGCGTTACTTGGAGATAACCAAGCGTGGCTTTCCCTGCATTATACAAGAGAGCTATGACCAGGGCGGTCTTTAATATTGATTGGACCCGGGGCAAAAATTTTCTTGGGGCCCCCCTCCCCCATGCAATTTCGCTCTCCACCTTCTCTGAGACATACAATAAATAGCAGCTAGACTTAAAATCAGTTTACTGTATCAGATCGGGCAGCGATTGCGATTGGTTGCCAGAGGTTACAGCATATAATTAGTGCTTACTGATGGGTTGCTAGAGGTTACAGCACACATTACAGCTCACTGATTAGTTGCTAGAGGTTACAGCACACGATTTCTGCTTGTTATTTGGTTTCTGGAGATTACTGTACAGTAATACTGCTCACTGATTGGTTGCTAGAGGTTACAGCACATCATCTCTTCACTGCAGGGGGGTATGATATACATATGAATGTCACCTTTCTTTACATATCAATGCCACCGGCCGCAGCTATTTACATATGAATTCCGCCAATATTTACATATGAATGAAGGTTATTTACATGTAAACACAGGGTCTGCAGGTGAGCCATCTGTACACAGCAATAGGGCAAGGCTGGGCAGCATTAGTACCATCACTTCACACTGAGATATCGGGACACAGCACGGGACTAAAACTTCAAACGACAAGGGAATTTAAACTGGCATAGTTGGCAAGTATGAGGCAGCTGCTTTGGGCCCCACAACAATGACAGGGCCCAGGGCAACTGCCCCTTTTCCTGAGGGAGGTCAGTGTGTCTGAGGGGAACCATGTGAGGTGATGTGTGAATCAGTGGTGTCCAGGTTGGGACAGAGGAAGGCCCAAGCCTGAGAGGAAGTCCATGTGGGACAAGAGAGTGTCCATGTGGTACAAGACAAACAGCTGGAAAGCTGTAAGGAAGATGTAGAGCTGAGGTGCAGCATAAACACTGGTACATGTTTTATGGTCAAGTCAACCAAATAGAGGTACTAAAGTTCAGGAGGGAACCTGAAGAGGTACTTGAAGGAGTAAAGATGCCACAAGAGAGCCAGGAGGCTGCATGTTATGTTTTGCGGTGATGGTGAGAACCCCCCCTGTGTGGGAATTTTGATGTTCGTTGAAATAAAAGTGGGCAGGAAAGCCCTGAAAACTATATCTGGCATGAAGTAAACTCATGGTTTTGATGCTACCATTGAGCTAAGAAACCCTGACGTGTCATGATACACAGTATATTAAAAAAACAGGCAGACTCGATGGACCGCTTGGTCTTCCTCTGCCGTCACTTTTCTATGTTTCTATGAGATGGGTCCTTAAGATGGCCAAGTGCTCTGCCTCTTGACTAAGTAACAATAGTGGATTTCACACGCCTCATAAAATTGCTTCATCAAATTATTTAGAATGTAGGCTGCAGACAAACCACTGCTGTGATGAAATCCACCACAGCTGGTGTATTTTTATATCATATTTGTTCATGTTGAAATGTACAGTATATTACCACATCACCTTCCCCAGAAGGCAACCAAGGACACAGATCAGCTTGTCATGAGAGTCGAGATCTGAGACAGCCTTTGCTGTCTGTATATCCATCCCTGTGCTGAGCTCAGGTCTGAACACATGATCTGCCCACTATGAGGGTTCCCACCATCCCTGTGCTAGGGCCTGCACGCTCACTGGGCTCATTATGGTCCCCATCATCTTTAAACTGAATTCCAGCTGCACATACCAGGGGCGTACCTAGAGCATTTGGCACCCGGGGCGGATCCTATATCTGGCCCCCCCCCCACCATAAAATGTAAAAACACCCACCGTGTCCCCTGCATACCTCTGCATCCTTCAATATCTTTTTGTCACTACTGTGTACCCCCCCCCTCTCCACAACTGCACCTCTGGACCCCTTTAAATTACACAGCACCCTGCACCTCTGGACCCCTTTACATTACACAGGACCTTGCACCTAAGGACCTCTTTACATTACACAGCCCCCTGCACCTCGGGACCCCTTTACATTACACAGCAGCCTGCACCTCTGGACCCCTTTACATTACACAGCTCTTGTACCACTGGACCCCTTTACATAACATAGCACCCTGAACCTCCTGACCCCTTTACATTACACAGCGCCCTGCACCTCTGGACCCCTTTACATTACACAGGACCTTGCGCCTAAGGACCTCTTTACATTACACAGCAGCCTGCACCTCTGGACCCCTTTACATTACACAGCTCTTGTACCTCTGGACCCCTTTACATAACATAGCACCCTGAACCTCCTGACCCCTTTACATTACACAGCCCTTGTACCCATGGATCCCTTTACATTACACAGCACCCTGAACCTCTGGACCCCTTTACATTACACAGCCCTTGTACCTCTGGACCCCTTTACATTACACAGCACCCTGCACCTCTGCACCCCTTTACATTACACAGCCCCTCACAGCTCTGGACCCTCTGCATGTTACACAGATCCCCTACAGTGCAGACCCCCCTCCCTACCATACAGACCCCCATCTACAGTGTAGACCCCCCTACAGTACAGAATCCTCCCCTACAGTGCAGACCCTCCTACAGTACAGACCCCTCCACCCTATAGCGCAGACCCCCCACAGTGCAGACCCTCCTACAGTACAGACCCACCCCCCTACAGCGCAGACCCCCCTACAGTACAGACTCCCCTACAGTACAGAATCCTCACCTACAGTACAGACCCCCCTACAGTGCAGAATCTTCCCCTACAGTACAGACCCCCCCCTACAGTGCAGGACCCCTTCTACAGTGCAGGACCCCTTCTACAGTGCAGGACCCCCCTACAGTGCAGGAACCCTTCTACAGTGCAGGACCCCCTACAGTGCAGGACCCCCTACAGTGCAGGACCCCCTCTACAGTGCAGGACCCCTTCTACAGTGCAGACCCCCCTACAGTGCAGGACCCCCCTACAGTGCAGGACCCCCCTACAGTGCAGGACCCCCCCTACAGTGCAGACCCCTTCTACAGTGCAGGACCCCCCTACAGAGCAGGACCCCTTCTACAGTGCAGGACCCCCCTACAGTGCAGACCCCCTACAGTGCAGGACCCCCCTACAGTGCAGGACCCCCCCTACAGTGCAGGACCCCTTCTACAGTGCAGGACCCCTTCTACAGTGCAGGACCCCCTACAGTGCAGGACCCCCCCTACAGTGCAGACCCCCTACAGTGCAGACCCCCTACTGTGCAGGACCCCCTACAGTGCAGGACCCCCCCTACAGTGCAGACCCCCCTACAGTGCAGACCCCCCCTACAGTGCAGACCCCCTACAGTGCAGGACCCCCTACAGTGCAGGACCCCCCCTACAGTGCAGGACCCCCCCTACAGTGCAGGACCCACCACAGTAAAGAACCCCCCTACAGTGCAGGACCCCCCCTACAGTGCAGGACCCCCCTACAGTGCAGGACCCCCCTGCAGACCCCCTACAGTGCAGGACCCCCCTACTGTGCAGGACCCCCCCTACAGTGCAGACTCCCTACAGTGCAGGACCCCCCTACAGTGCAGGACCCACCACAGTAAAGAACCCCTAGTGTACCTGGAGCCCAAGGCAGCGGCATTGCAGGGGGGAGGTGCGAGCAGCACCCGAGTGGAGTGTCACCTGTCGGCTCAGTGATCCGGGACCCGGCGCAATAATCCCCTTCTCTCTGTAGTCACATGACTCACATCGCGCCGTTCAGATCAGTCTCGGGCAGCGGCTGTCACTCACAGCCATGCAGAGTGAAGCCGCCTCCCCCTCCTTGTCTACACAGTGCTGTGCATGGAGGAGGGGGAGGCGGCTTCACTCTGCTCGGCTGTGAGTGACAGCCGCTGCCCGAGACTGATCAGAACGGCAGCGCGACGCGACCACAGAGAGAAGGGGAGCCGGGTCCCGGATCACTGAGCCGGCAGATGTCACTCCACTGGGGTGCTGCTCGCACCCCCCCCCGCAATGCCGCCCACTGCCAGTGCCTCGGGCTCCTCACGGCGCTGTCTGACACTTCAGTTGCGGAGAGGGGAGGGGGGGGGGCGCTGGCCTGACACCCCCCCCAGTGTGTGGCACCCGGGGCGGCACGCCCCCCCCCCCGCCCCCCCACTTTGTACGCCCCTGGCACATACACTGTGCTCATTATGAGAATTCCCACCAATACTGTGCTGAGTTCCTAGGTCTGCACACACAGACTGTGCCTACTATGACGGTTCCCACCACCCCTGTGCTGAGGTTTTTGGAGCTGTACCCATTGTGAGGGGTTCTGACCATCCCTATGCTGGGTTCCTGGGTCTATGTACCTTCTGTGCTCATTATGAGGAGTTCCCACCAGACCCATTGCGGGTTCCTGGGTCTGTACACCTTCTGTGCCCATTATGAGGGGTTTCCAAAATCCCTGTGCTAAGTTTCCGGGTCTGTACACTTGCTGGTCCCATTGTGAGGGGTTTCCACCATCTCTATTCTGAGTTCCCAGGTCTGTACACCTGCTGTGCCCATTATGAGGGGTTTCCACCATCCCTGTGCTGAGTTCCTTGGTCTGTACACCTGCTGTGCCCATTGTAAGGGATTCCCACTATCTCTATTCTGAGTCCCTGGGTCTCTACACCTGCTGTGACCATTATTAGGGGCTCCCATTATCCCTGCACAAAGCTCTGTACACCTGTTGTGCCCATTAGGAGGTGTCCCCACGATCCCTTTGCTGGGTTCCTGGATCTGAGCACATGCTGTGTCTATAATAATGGGTTACCACCATCGTAGCGATGAGCTTTTGGGCCTACACTATGCTATGCCCATTATGAGGGGTTCCCATTATCCATGAGCTGATTTCCTGGTTGTGCATATCACACACACTTTTTTCCCCTTAAAATCAGGGGGAAATCGTGGGTGCGTGTTATACGCCAATCCCCCACCGATTGTGAAGCTGTGGGCGGCTTGCAGCCACCTTCGGCCGTTGTTGGTGGCTTTCGGCCATTCTTGGCGGCTTTTGCCCATTTTTGGCCGTTCTCGGCGGCTTTTCGGTCGCTCTGGGCCGCTCTCGGTGGCTTTCGCCCGCTCTCGGCCGTTCTCAGCAGACGAAAGCCGGCGAGAATGCCCGAGAGTGGCTGAAAGCTGCCGAGAATAACCAAGAGCTACCGAGCGCTGCAGAGATACACAGGACATCCAGCTCTGTATCTCGGCAAAGCTGAAAATGAAACTGGCAAGGGTGCAATGATAGACAAGGCTGCAAATGACACCGACAAGGGTACAATGATAGACAAGGCTGCATGACAAGTCTGCAAATGACACTGACAAGGGTGCAATGATGGACAAGGCTGCAGATGGACGCTGATAAGGCTGCATTGATGGGCAACCTTATCAGCGTCCATCTGCAGCCTTCAGGTTTTTTTCCTTAAACTTCCCTCCTAAAAGTTTTTTTCCTTAAAATTCCCTCCTAAACTTGGGGTGCGTGTTATACGCCGGCGCGTGTTATGCGCCGATAACTACGGTAGTTGCAAGTTTTCTCTGGTATGAATTTTAAGGAGCACTCCATGCACACAAAAAAGCACAAATGTAGTGAGGTCCTCCTCAAAGGCATCTGCATGAAATTCAGGGGGAAAAAACATGTAGTCTCCCTTTAAAATGTATAGCAGACCCTTCTCTGAGCATGCTCACTGGCTGGCCATGAAGAGAGGAGACAAGCATGTGCCCCCTTCCTGAATCATATCAATCCCTCAATATGCTGGATACCTTGCCAGGGAAATATGTTGATGAGGACAAAGGCCTCTTCCCCACAACCCTGGCCCAGGGACTGTGGGGGTCTATGGGCCGGGATACATACTGAAGTCTGGAAAGCCCCTTTAACAATCACTGGGCTCCCAGGATATCCACCCAGTTTAATGAGTAAGGGGGGCTTCACAAAAAAAAATAATAAAATAATATATATATATATATATATATATATATATATATATATATTTCCTGAAAGGCTCCATGGCAGCATACGTGTGGGTAGCCCCGCCTCCACGATTACCCAATAGGACCCAACTCCCATAAATCTTTGCTCCCGGCTACTATCAGTGTTCCTTTTTTGTCCTCCCCAGTAGGACCAGATGGTTTCTTTCCTGGAAACAAAACTTCACGACGATCGATTGGCTGATTGACTGAGAATTTTTCCTCCGATAGGCCCTGACTGTTAAGCAGGGTATGGAGAGTATTTGCAGAGTAGCGCTGAAGAAAGGATTTCCTACCTGAGTGCGCACGGTCTGTGTCCCGTTGCTATGGGTGACCATTATCTGCTTGGAGGTATGGCGTGTGTGTTCCAGTCCGTTCGGCCAGGTGATCGTTGGTGGAGTGGTGAGCCTTTCATCTATCCATGGCAGCATTGTATTTGTGTGTATTTCTCTTGTTTGTCTTGCGGTCTCCTCCATGCCGTTTGCGTTCGCTTCCGCGTTCCAGCAAACCTCTCTCCTACTTCCGGGTTATGCAGGCGTTCTGCGCATGTGCGAACCCGGTATGAGACCGAGGCTTGGTTCCCGCGCATGCGCGCGAGCGCCTCGCGTCTGACGTCGGCGATGACGTCACGGGCGCCAAATTTAAAAGGCTTTGGAAGCTGTCAGAACCCTGGGAATGTTTGCAGTGGTCGCAGCGACTTCCCGGGGCTGTCAGTGTGGCGGTTTAAGGTAAGAGCATGTCCCTTAGGCTGGGGAAATGCTTTTAAAAAAAAAAAAAAAATGTATTTTTATTTTTCTCTTTGGTTGCAGTGTTTCTTAAACTGTGGGTTTATTTTGAATATGGACGCCTTACTGCCTCCTAGTGGCCAGCCCGCTCATGTTAGGTAGGTCTTTAGTATTTATGTTTTTTATATAATGGAGAGAGTGTTTGGCATAGGTAGGATTGACTGTGTATCTTTTTCTCTCTCTGTCTGTTTTACCCTTACAGCCCTTCTGGGTCTGATCCACAGCCTAACACCTCTAGACGCAGTGGATCATCAAGATCACACCGCCATAAATCCTCCTCAAGATCTAGCCAGCATAGGTCAAGGTCTGAACAGCGTGATAAGAATTATTCTCACCCCCCTGCTGCTCACTCCAGCAAGCATATGGAAAAATCATGCTGGGGGTGCAGGATGCCTGTTCCTTCAGACAAATCCTTATGCGATCATTGCTTCTCCAAAGCTGCAGATGAAAGGGATGGTGCAGACCAGCGTTTGGAGTCAATAGTAAGACGAGTTGTGAAGGAGTCTCTGCAGAAGAGGGACGCTCTACAGCTGTGTGAATCCCCGTCAGAATTATTGGCTCCTCCACCTGGAGAGAACCCATTGCAGGAGACATGGGAATCCTCTCAGCCAAGCCGCCTATCTGCTCCCATCTCAGACAGTGAATCTGACTGTGAGGATCCTGTTTTAGGATTTGACTATGGACTGGTGCCTTCATTGGTCAAAGCAGTGAGAGAGGCTCTGAAGTGGGAAGACCCTATTACTTCCCCACCAAAGCAGAGAAAGTTCTTTAAACAGCTCAATAAGGAGCGACAATTTTTTCCCTTCCTTTCAGAGTTGGGTGACATTATTACCGAGGAATGGAGCAAGATGGATAAAAAGGGTTCCATGCAGTCAAAAATCCTGAAGTTATACCCTTTTAAAGAAGAGGATGTGAAGCACCTGGAGTCAGCACCACTGGTGGATGCAGCGCTCATGCGTTTGGTGAGATATGTAACCCTACCCTTAGAGGATACGGTATCTTTTAAAGATCCTTTGGAAAGGCGGATCGATTCAGACCTTAAAAGGATATATCTGACTTCTGGAATGGCTTGCAAACCAGTGCTTGCAATGGCAGCGGTATCCAAGGCCATAGAATCCTGGGCTGATTCTGTAGAAGAATTCCTGAGGGGTATTTCTATTGAATCAGCAAAAGACTCCCCTATTCAAGAAATCAGGATGGCGTCTGCCTTTTTTGGGGGAGGCATCTATTGATGTTATCCGCCTGATATCTCGGGATATGTTAGCAGCAGTCTCAGCTCGCCGTGCGTTATGGCTCCGTCCATGGCTGGCGGATCCAGCATCCAAACAGGCCTGGTGCCGTATTCCCTTTGAGGGGTCATCTTTGTTTGGTAACAAGCTGGATACTGCCATATCCCGGGCTACAGGTGGGAAATCTGGGTTTCTTCCCCAGGACAGACGTCTTCAAAATCAAAGGCGTCCATTTCCTAGAAGACAAGGCCCTGATCGTGCCAGGGAGGCGCGGAGCTATAGACCTGGTCGAGAATTCTCAAGGTCATGGAGATCCAGGCAATCTTCTTTCAAAAATACCTCAAAAGGGGGTTCGTCCGGCAAGCAGGATTCCGCGAAATCCTTTTGAAATTGGGCCCACTCAAACTTGTCAGGTGGGGGCTCGTCTTCTCCACTTCAGGCATGTTTGGGCGGCCTCAATTCGGGATTTTTGGTCTGTAAAAACAATTTCCTCAGGTCACAAGTGGGGTTTTATCAGCGCCCCAAGGCTAAGATTTATTCCCACAAATCTTCCAGAATCAAAAGAGAAGAAACAAGTCCTATTGACCTACGTGAACTCTTTACTGGATCAAGGCGCAGCCATTCCCGTTCCAGAAGAAGAACGTGGAGAGGGCATGTATTCCCCTTTGTTTCTGGTTCAAAAGAAAAACGGCACATGGAGGCCGGTAATAGATTTGACCCATCTCAATTCCTTCATTCGCAAAGAGAAGTTCAAGATGGAATCTCTGCTTACCATCCAGCAGTCCGTGTATCTGGGGGACTGGATGATATCAGTCGATTTGAAGGACGCTTACTTCCATGTTCCCGTGGCAAAGGAGTTTCAACAATACCTCCGCTTTGCAGTAGGCAATCAACATCTTCAATTTACATGTCTTCCCTTTGGGTTAACAACGTCCCCACGGGTCTTCTCCAAAGTTCTTTTGGCAGTTGTGGCCTTTCTCAGAGTCAAAGGTGTTCGTCTCCACCACTATCTCGACGACCTTCTTCTGCTATCCCAGAACAAAGATCAGCTCTTGGAGCACAAAGACCTAGTCATCTCCACTCTACAGGAGTTCGGGTGGCTTCTGAACTTAGAAAAGAGTCACCTAGATCCAACTCAGTCTCTTGTTTTCCTAGGGGCGCAGTTCAACACAGTGGAAGGTACTATCGCCCTTCCAGAAGAGAAGGTTGGAGTCATACGAGACAGGATTCATGCAGCCCTTGCAGCATCCCATCTCTCGGCTCTCCAATGTCTGAGGGTGATTGGCACAATGTCAGCCACCATTCCCATGGTAAAGTGGGCCCAGTGGCACACTCGTCCCTTTCAGAAGGGGTTTCTACAACAGTGGGACTTATCCAGCCAGACACAGCGCATATTCCTCACTCCAGCCATGAGGACGTCTCTTCTTTGGTGGCTGCAGGGGAAGAACCTGCGCAACCACCATTCAATCATTCCCATCTCATGGGTCACGGTAACTTCAGATGCCAGCAACCGAGGATGGGGTGCTCACTGTCTTTCGGAGGTCGCTCAGGGCAGGTGGACATTTCCATCACAAAGAGTCGTCCCCAATGTTCTGGAGCTAAGAGCGGCCTTCCAGGCGCTTCGGTCATTCCACCATCTGACAGCGAATGCCTCGGTCATGCTAAGGTTGGACAACACAACCGCGGTGGCTTACGTAAAGAAGCAAGGGGGAACTCGCAGCTGGTCCCTGTTACAGGAGACGGAGCCAATAATGAATTGGGCTCAGAAGAATTTGTCCAACCTTTCTGCAGTCTACATCCCAGGGGTGCAGAATGTTCAGGCGGACTTCCTATCGCGTGTCGAGTTGGACAACAACGAGTGGTCTACACGGGGAAGTATTCGATTGGCTCATGACCTTAGGATTGTCCCTGGAAGTCGACTTGTTCGCTTCCCCGTGCAATCGGAAGCTTCCGAAGTATTACTCAAGGTTCAGGGATCCTCAGGCATATGGGATAGATGCCCTCACAGAACATTGGAAGTTTCAGACAGCTTACGCCTTCCCTCCAGTTCCGGTGATCCTGCAATTCCTTCGGAGACTCAGGTCAGAGAAGGTGGAGATTCTCGCAGTGATTCCTTTCTGGCCCAACAGACCTTGGTTCCCTCTACTGCTGCTCCTCAGTTTTCAAGAGCCAGTTCCCCTGCCTCTCAGGTCGGATTTGCTATCTCAAGGCACAAGGTTACATCCATGCCCATCATGTCTGAACCTCAAGGTATGGTTTTTGAGAGGGAAAGGCTAGAAGCTCTTGGTTGTCCGAAAGAGGTCATTCCAACCCTTCTCAATTCCAGACGCGGGAGTACTAATAGGGTATATGAGCGCATATGGTCCAAGTTTTCAGCCCATATGTCCTCCAGAGAAAATTCTTGCAGTTCTCCAACAATACAAGACATACTAAGCTTTCTCCAAACAGGCCTTGATTTACCTCTAGCTATCAGTTCATTGAGAGTCCAAGTGTCGGCTATTTCAGCCTTTACGGGTATTTCCTGGGCAAACCATGCACTGGTACGACAATTCTTCAAGGGAGCTACCAGGCTCAGACCCCAAAGAAAACCAAGGTTTCCTAAATGGGACCTCCCTTTAGTGCTGGATTTTCTCTCAAACCTTGGAAAGGATTCTACAGAGCCTCTGTCCATAAGGGATCTCACTCTCAAGACCATCTTCTTGGTAGCTATAACCTCAGCCAAGAGAGTTTCTGAGATTAGGAATCTAGGTTCGGAGGAACCTTTTCTGACTTTCTTTCCAGATAGGGCAGTATTGATTCCCATGTTGGGGTCGAATCCCAAAGTAACCTCGGTCTTCCATGAGAATCAGGAAATTGTGCTTCCCACTTTCAAGAACTCAGAGAGTCAGGATGTTCATCCTCTGGACGTAGGACACGCGCTTAAACAATATTTGGAAGTCACAGCTCCTTTTAGACAAACAAAATTTCTTTTTGTTCTCCCTCATGGCAAGAATAAAGGATTGCGAGCTTCGGCTAGATCTATCTCTACCTGGATCGTTCAGATCATTCAGAGGGCATACAGAGCAAAGGGCTTGGCTCCTCCTGAGGCATTAACGGCTCATTCAACACGGAGTATTTCAACATTGTGGGCAGCTTCTCGCCATGTGGCGCCTGAAGTTATTTGCAGAGCAGCCTCTTGGTCTTCTATTAATACCTTTGTTTCTCATTACTGTGTAGAGCCAGCGGCTCTTTCTTCTGTTAATTTTGGTTTGCAAGTTTTGTCGGTTGACAATGCAAAATAAACTTTTGTTCTTTGCTCGACATTTTGCCCACCCGGGTGTGTTTGGCGAGTTATTTCCCACACGTATGCTGCCATGGAGCCTTTCAGGAAAACGGAAAATTTATATCAAATACTTACCGTAATTTTCCTTTCCTGATAGGCTCCATGGCAGCAGGAGTTCCCTCCCAAATGTCTGGAGTTGGCTAGTTACGGAACACTGATAGTAGCCGGGAGCAAAGATTTATGGGAGTTGGGTCCTATTGGGTAATCGTGGAGGCGGGGCTACCCACACGTATGCTGCCATGGAGCCTATCAGGAAAGGAAAATTACGGTAAGTATTTGATATAAATTTTCCGTTATATATATATATTAGTGTAAATCAAAACACTGATACCGTTTTTGACAAGTCCTTTATAAAAAGAAAAAAATCCATCAATTACATCATCCAAAATGCAGATGACATCAAATACAATGAGCAATGCCTGCCAAAAGATAAGAAAAAGTCCCACGATGTACATCCCTCAAATCAACATCCAAAAACAGACAAATTCGGTCCCTTTGCTTTCCTCGCATGTTCATTTACTGTATGTTCAATAATGTCACCTGGGAGACTCCACCTCTTTGTTTGAATTTTAGTGGTGGGGATAGAAGCTGTCATTTGGCTGAGGGAGGTGACAGGATCAGACTGTTTTCCCTTTTTTTGTGAATGTGTAAAGTTACTTTGTACCTCTAAGGTCTCGTTTACACTTGCCTTAAAATGTGGCATTGGACATGTTTTTTTTTAAGCGCTCTGAATGCCAATCAAAGCTCCCGTCACTAAATAAAATGGTCATCTTATATTCCTGGTCACGCTGTTGTGTTTGCCTTGCTTCAAATCCTTATACCCCATGCCACTTTCTTGGCACTTCAAAGCGTCTCCAAAGCCTCCATAGAAGTCTATGACAATGCCCGCTAACAGCACCTGCAGCTTTTGAAAAGCTTTTATTTTGATTTAGCTCCACTTTGTTTTGGAGGTATTGTAGGTATGAGGTGTCCCAGGATGCACTGGGAGACCAACAAGCGAACCGGAAAGACGCCATCAGCAGTCACTTCCGGTTCATGTGTATGTATTCTGGGAGTGTCTGGTGCAGACATCACAACTGATGTGCAATGTGGAGCAACAGGAAGGTGAGCAGGGTTCAGACCGGAGCAACTAGCAGACGGCACGCGTGGTGTGCAACATGGTAACACTATAGAGGAAGGTGAGCATGGCATTCCTCGGCACGGACATCTGCACTGACAATCAGGGCACTGATCATCAGTGCAGCCCCATCAGTGCTGCCAACCAGTCCCTATCAGTGATGCCTGTCAGTGTCATCATTGATGCCTATCAGTGCCCATCAGTGTCATCTATCCCTTCCGCTTATCAGTGCCCATCAGTGCTATCTATCAGTGCCCATCAGTGCAGCCTCATCAGTGCCCATAAGTGCTGTGAACCAGTGCCCATCAATTATACCTATCAGTGCCATCAGTAATGCCTGTCAGTGTCCATCAGTGCTTCATCTTCAGTGCCACCTATCAATGCCACCTATCAGTGCCCATCACTCTTATCTACCCCTGCCACCAATCAGTGGCCATCAGTACTGCCTATCAGTACCCATCAGTGCTCTCTATCAGTGCTCATCGGTGTCGCCTATCAGTGCCCATCAGTACTGCCTATCAGTGGCCATCAGTGCTGTCTATCAGTGCCCATTAGTGATGCCTGTCAGTGCCCATCAGTGCTTTCTCATCAGTGCCGCCTATCAGTGCCCATCAGTGTTATCTATCCCTGCCGCCTATCAGTGCCCATCAATGCAGCCTCATTAGCGCCAATCAGTGCTTCCTCATCAGTGCCACCTATCAATGCCACCTATCAGAGCCCATCAGTGTCATCTATTGCCGCCTATCAGTGCCCATCAGTGCAGCCTCATTAGCGCCAATCAGTGCTTTCTCATCAGTGCCACCTATCAATGCCACCTATCAGAGCCCATCAGTGTCATCTATCGCCGCCTATCAGTGCCCATCAGTGCAGCCTCATTAGCGCCAATCAGTGCTTCCTTATCAGTGCCACCTATCAATGCCACCTATCAGAGCCCATCAGTGTCATCTATTGCCGCCTATCAGTGCCCATCAGTGTCATCTATCGCCGCCTATCAGTGCCCATCAGTGCTCATCAGTGCAGCCTATCAGGGCCCATCAGAGCAGCATATTAGTGCCACCTCATCAGTACCCATCAGTGAAGAAGAACAATTACTTATTTACACAATTTTATAACAGAAACTAAGAAAAACAATTTGTTTAGCAAAAAATGAAAACCCCAGTGGTAATTAAATATCACCAAAAGGAAGCTCCATATGTTCTAAAAAATGATAAAAATGTTGTTTAGGTACAGCGTGGCATGACTACGCAATTTTCAAGTGTGCCGGCACTGAAAGCTGAAAATTGGCCTGGGCAAGTAGGGGGGTGAAGGTGCCCGGTATTGTAAGTGGTTAAAGGAATTTTGTATTCTTGTTTCACATTAAACGTTACTAAAATCACTACTCCCAGCTAAGCCCACCTTGGTACTTGTCCCTCATCATCAAAGTAGGGACCACTCTCATCATCTTTGGGTCCTCCTTTATAGCAGCTTGTAGAAAATAACAAATACAATAACAGAGGTTGAGGAAAAAAGGATCAATACTCTATAAAACGTTTGAAAATGAAATAATACATTTTTATAGAGCTTTATAAATTGGACGTAAAAAAGGGGAAACAGAGGGGGGGGGAAAGTGAAATAGATTGGATTCCGGAGGAGATGCTGGGTAGACTTCCCCTTTTTATGTTACAGGACTGGATACACTTCCCCTTTTTTGTGGTCATTTTCAAAATTGAATTTGGTGAGCTCCTCTTCACACATTTATCTCAGAAGACCAGAGAAGTCGCAGACCAGCATGGAAAATCCCGCTCCTTCTCCACACACAATGAGGAATACCGAAGATCTGGAGATGGAATGGAGTAAGATATAACAATGTACCATTTTGGCGTGTTGAGTGGGATGGGAAATGTGTCGGTGTGTTCAGTAGTTTAGTATCTCTTGGTTTTCTTGGTAAACCCTAATTCGGGGTCTGCAAGTAAAATAATTATTTTTAATGACGTATTCAATGAATTTGCAAGTCTTGGGGTTCCATATTTCTTTCCTCCCTGGTTTTTGATGGAGTGCCCAAAAAATACAGATAGGCGTCTTCTATCTTATCGTTTTTCATATATTGTACTATGCATTGAAACGTGCTGTTTTAAGACCTTAAAGTATATTGATTGCACGCAATGCCAGGAGTTGCTCTTTCTATGTTTGCCCTCAGGGAACTCTGACGAGGAAGGTGCGTATGCCACTTTGCATGTTCCTGGTCCACAGAGAAAAAAGAACTATGAAAAAGCCAATGGTGAGTTGTTACTATAACAAGGGACAACCTTCTGTTTTACTCCAGGTCCTACTCCATAGGAGGACACACACCTCCATTTATAGGACATTTACCTTTTACTAACACCAATATCTTGTAGTCTTGGCTCTATAAATCTTGTAACTATTAAGATGTGCTCTATTTATCTGGAGCACATAAGCCAATGAAAGAGAGCTTCTTATTGGTCCAATTATTGGTATATGAAGACCAATAACTAAATGTGATATTTATTTGAAGGTTGTGGAGGAATATGAACAACTCATCAGCACCTGATATAAATGTCACATTAACCCAGTGCAATTGACTAGAGCTACAGGATGGCATGCTGGGCAGTGGCGGCTGGTGCTCAACATTTTTTGGGGGGCAAAAACAAACTGAAAAATACTGAACCCCCCTCCCATCAATTGCAGCCTCACTGTGCCCATCAAATCCAGCCATTGTGCCCATCAAATGCAGCCACTGTGCCCATCATATGCAGCCACTTGTGCCTATCAAATGCCGCCACTTGTGCCCATCATGTGCAGCCATTTGTGCCCATCAAACGTAGCTACTGTGCCCATCAAATGCAGCCATTTATGCCCATTATATACAGCCCCTTGTGCCCACCATATGTAGCCACTTGTGCCCATCAAATGCTTCCACTTGTGTCCATCAAATGCAGCCACTTATGCCCATCAAATGCTTCCACTTGTTCCCATAAAATGCAGTCACATGTGCCCATCATATGAAGATACTTGTGCCCATCATATGCAGCCAATTGTACTCATCAAATGCTTCCACTTGTGCCCGTAAAATGCAGCCACTTGTGCCCATCATATGCAGCCACTTGTGCCCATCAAATAGATCCACTTGTGCCCATCAAATGCCACCAGTTGTGCCCCTTCATATGCAGCCACTTGTGCCCCTTCATATGCAGCCACTTGTGCCCATAAAACGCAGCTACTGTGCCCATCAATTGCAGCCATTTATGCCCATCACATGCAGCCACTTGTGCCCACCATATGCAGCCACTTATGCCCATCAAATGCAGCCACTTGTGCCCATCAAATGCAGCCACTTGTGCCCATCATATGAAGCCACTTGTGCCCGTAAAATGCAGCCACTTGTGCCCATCATATTCAGCCACTTGTGCCCATCATATGCAGCCACTTGTTCCCATCAAATGCATCCACTTGTGCCCGTCAAATGCCACCAGTTGTGCCCCTTCATATGCAGCCACTTGTGCCCATGAAACGCAGCTACTGTGCCCATCAAATGCAGCCATTTATGCCCATCACATGCAGCCACTTGTGCCCACCATATGCAGCCACTTGTGCCCATCAAATGCAGCCACTTGTGCCCATCAAATGCTTCCACTTGTGCCCATCAAATGCAGCCACTTGTGCCCATCATATGAAGCCACTTGTGCCCATCAAATGCTTTCACTTGTGTCCATAAAATGCAGCCACTTGTGCCCATCATATGCAGCCATTGTGCCCATCAAACACAGCCACTTGTGCCCGTCAAATACAGCCACTGTTTTGCCCATCATATGCAGCCACTGTTCCCACCGACCCACCCCCCCCCCCCCCACTCACAGGGCTTGCGGCTCGCAGCTCTGGCAGCACAATCCAACCCCCCTCCACTCGCTGCTTTTACATTGTGGCACATACCATGACCTCCACTCCAGTGTGTGTCTCTAAGTCCTCCGCTCATCTTCCTAAGCGCCAGGCATCCAATAGGGTGGCCTGGTGCTTTGGCCAATCAGGAAACAGGTCTGTCGCCCTGCCTCCTGATTGGTGGGGAGGAAGGTTAGTGTGAAAATAGTGAAAATGAATTTGCTATGGTCACACAATTGGGTGGGATCAGGTTGCACTTTCTGCACCCCGAGCCCACCCTATTTTGAAGCCTATTAGAGCCTCTGGCTCTAATCAGGTGCTTCAAAAAGTACCACCCCCTCCCGCCCACAGTGCACAGGCCACCACTGATGCTCGGAATAGCTAACCACATTGTTTAGGATTGTGTTGGAATGGCTTTGTGTATGGATGAGGATTTCCTATAAGAGTTGATGGCTGCAGGCTTGTTCACAAGTGTCTGTCTATAATTATTTCAGCTGCCATGAATACTAAAATGTGGCTCCTACTGATCCTGGTGGTCCTTCTCATCTTCCTGTTCCTGGCTCTGGGTGTCGTCACAGTTTTCCTGTTTATCTCCTGTGAGTATTACTGGTACACTGCTATAGTGAGTATTACTGAGTATTACTGCTACAGTTAAAAACGTTATTTTCGTCTATATTTTTATAAAAAAAATAGTGAAAGGTTTATCATGAGAATTTTGATTTTCAGCCCCTTTTGACCTCAGATTGGCAGAGCATGAGCTCACAATACATGGCCAACAGTCTTTAGACCCCTGACCCTCGCACCTACACTATATTGCCAAAAGTATTGGAACACCTGCCTTTATACGCACATGAACTTTAACGGCATCCCAGTCTTAGTCCATAGGGTTCAATATTGAGTTGGCTCCGCCCTTTACAGTTTTAATTCTCCTGGGAAGGCCGTCCACAAGGTTTAGGAGTGTGTCTATGGGAATGTGTGACCATTCTTCCAGAAGCCCATTTGTGAGGTCAGGGCACTGATAGTGGACGAGGAGACCTGGCTTGCAGTCTTCGCTCTAAAAGTACCCACAAAATACCCCAAAAATACTCAAAAATTGGGTTGACTCTGTGCAGGCCAGTCAAGTTCCTCCACCCCAAACTCACTCATCCACACTATATTGCCAAAAGTATTGGGCCACCCCTCCAAATCATTTGGTGGAGGGGGAATTATGGTGTGGGATTGTGTTTCGGGGGTTGGGCTTGGCCCCTTACTTCCAGTGAAGGGAACCCTAATGCCCGCTACACGCGATCGGACTTTCCGATGGAAAATGTGTGATTGGAGCTTGTTGTCGGAAATTCCGACCGTGTGTGGGCTCCATCAGACCTTTCCCACCGGAATTTCCGACACACAAAGTTTGAGAGCTGGATCTAACATTTTCCGACAACAAAATCTGTTCACACAAATTCCAATCGTGTGTACACAATTCCGACGCACAAAGTGCCACGCATGCTCGGAATCAAGCAGAAGAACAGCACTGGCTATTGAATTTCATTTTTCTCGGCTCGTTTGTACGTGTTGTACGTCACCGCGTTCTTGACGTTCGGAATTTCCAACCAACTTTGTGTGACCGTGTGTATGCAAGTTTGAGCCAACATCCGTCGGAAAAAATCCGATGGATTTTGTTGTCGGAATGTCCGATCGTGTGTACAGGGCATTAGGCTTGGTTCACATATGAGCAACATGCGGTTCACACCAGGTGTCCGGTGTGTCCTGCTTCACCATTTCAGGTCCGATTTCAACCCAAATTTTTTGCCAAATTCGAACCTGAAAGGGATCAAAAGACGCACAGCATTTTCGTGCAAATCCCACCGGACCCACTGCAGAGATATCTGAACCGGCTCCATAGAGAGCCGGTCAAAATTAGCTGATATTGCGAATTGGATGCAGAGAATGTGCAAACCCAGCCTAAAAGCGTCAGCATACCAACACATTTTGGACAATTTAATGATCCCAACTTTGTGGGAACAGTTTGGGGATGGCCCCTTCCTGTTCCAACATGACTGTGCACCAGTGCACAAAGCAAGGTCCATACATGAAGACATGGAGGAGCGAGTTTGGGGTGGAGGAACTTGACCTCAACCTGATAAAACACCTTTGGGCTCAATTAGAGTAGAGACTGTGAGTCAGGCCTTCTCGTCCAACATCATTGCCTGACCTCACAAATGCTCTTCTGGAAGAATGGTCAAACATTCCCATAGACACATTTCCTAAACCTTGTGGACGGCCTTCACAGAAGAGTTGAAGCTGTTATAAATGCAAAGGGTGGGCCAACTCAATTATGAACAGTATGAACTAAGACTGGGATGTCATTAAAGTTTATGTGTGTGTAAATGCTGGCGTCCCAATACTTTGACAATATAGTGTATATGAGCTTGTTGGACATCCCATTCCAAAACCATAATTGTTAATAATGAGTTCTGCCACTTTTCAATAGATTTCACTCTTCTGGAAAGACCATGCTCAAGATTTTGGAGGGTGTCTGTGAGAATTTGGACCCATTTGTAAAGTCAGGTACTGATGTTGGGTGAGAAGACCTAGCTCACATTAAATGTTTCAATTCATTGCAAAGGTATGCATTAAAGCGGGAGTCCGCCGGGAGTCCGCCGTTTTTTTTTTTAAAAGCCAGCAGCTACAAATACTGCAGCTGCTGACTTTTAAAGTAGTGACACTTACCTGTCCAGCGCGCCCGCGATGTCGGGACCCGAAGCCGATCTCTCGATCGTCTCTCGGGTGCTGCCGCCGCCATCTTGGGTATGGGAATCAGGAAGTGGAGCCTTTCTGCTTCATTTCCCGGTTCCCTACTGCGCATGCGCGAGTCGCGCTGCGCAATAAGGATGGTCCCCGCTGCCTCTGGGATCCGTGTGTTTCCCAGCAGTCAGCGGGGGACCTTCGGAAAGGGGCGTTGATTCTGCGGAAAGGGGCGTACCTTCTGCAGAATCTACGCCGGAAGTGGGTGCAGATACCTGTACTGTACAGGTACCTGCACCCCCCTCCCCCCTGAAAGGTGCCAATTGTGGCGCCGGAGGGGGGGGAGGGTTCCAATGAGCGGAAGGTCCACTTTAGGGTGGACCTCCGCTTTAAGGTTGAGGTCAGGGAAACGTGCAAGACACTCCAGTTTCTTCAAACTGGTCAAACCACGTCTTTATGGAGCTGGCTCCACTCTTCCGAGAAGACTTCCCTCGAAAATTTGTAGTGTGTCTGGGAATTTGTGTCCAATGAGCCAAAGAGCATTTGTGAGGTCAGATACTGATGTTGGATGAGAAAACCTGGCTCAAAATCAACATTCCAATTTATCCCAAAGGTATTCAGTAGGGTTGAGGTCAGGGCTCTGCCCAAAACACTTTAGATCCTACACGCCAAGCTGGTCAAACCATGTCTTTATGGTGCTGGCTTTGTACACAGTATTGCTGAAACCATACATGGTCTTCACCAAACTGTTACTACAGCAGTTGCTCACTGTAGCATTAGTAGAACATTTTTAATGGAAAAACTTGAATTCTATGATTTAATACTAAACTAGATGGGTTGGTGCAATTTTTTTTTTAATGCCACAAATGAGATGAGAATCCAAAATGGGTTGAAATTTCAGAAGTCTGGATTGAAGTTGAATCGGACCTGAATCCACAACTCAAAAATAAGATAAGTTTGGATGGGTACCTTCTCTGTTATTGGATCAACTTTCCTATAATTATTATTTTTTTCTTCCTGACCAGATGTGAACATGGCTGAGGAGCAATCAGATCTGAGGGACTCTGGTAGGTGGAGAAGGAGCTTTTATTGGTATCTGGCAACTTCTAGAAATTATTTCTAGGTTTAATGCAGGTAAAGGTTTTGGCAGAAGATTAAGTTCAGTTGTTAATAAACTTTTTCAGTCATCAAGCTTATGGCTAATATAATAGGGTGTTAAAGGTCTTTATCATTGCTACACTGGATGGTACTAGTGCTTTGTTGGTCCTACTGTAATATGAGACATCATAACTAGATTTGGAGTCGGTTCACACCTAAATCACAACGGAATGTAGACTGCGTGGGGCAGATTTGTAGCCCATTCATTACTATCTATCTGCCGTGGTCAGTAAGTTCTCTGCCTGCCTTTACACGCACATGAACTTTAATGGCATCCCAGTCTTAGTCTGTAGGGTTTAATATTGAGTTGGCCCACCCTTTGCAGATATAACAGCTTCAACTCTTCAGGCTGTCCACAAGGTTTAGGAGAGTGTCTATGGGAATGTTTGACCATTCTTCCAGAAGCACATTTGTGAGGTCAGGCACTGATGGTGGACTAGAAGGCCTGGCTCTCAGTCTCCGAAAAAGTGTTCTGTTGGGTTGAGGTCAAGACTCTGTGCAGGCCAGTCAGTTTCCTCCATCCCAAACTCTCCCATCCACGTCTTTATGGACCTTGCTTTGTGCACTGATGCGCAGTCATGTTGGAGCCATCCCCAAACTGTTCCCACAAAGTTGGGAGGATGAAATTGTCCAAAATGTCTTGATATGCTGACACCTTAAGCGTTACCTTCATTGAAACTAAGGGGCCAAGCCCAACCCCTGAAAAACAACCCCACACCATGATCCCCCCTCAATCAAATGATTTGTACCAGTGCACAAAGAAAGGGCAGAAGGGTTGAGCTCAGAAGGTTGCAGACCTGTGGAGAAAGGTTGAGCTCATGACCCGTGTAGCCCAGATATACACTCTCTGCTGAAATAGCCCCTTTACTCCTAGCCCTTTTCCCTTAATAATAGACCACACAGTTCTCGTGGAGTAAACTGGCCACAACAGCCTTTATTAAACCAACCAAAATAAAACTCCAAATTACTTTAATAATAAATAACATTAAATAACATATTAACACATATAACCAAGAAACAACATGTTTCACCAGATTGATTGGTCAGTGACGGAGCTAAACTCCTTCTTACCATATACCTATAAATATATATATATTCATATATATCTATATACACCCAGGGGGCACTGCGGGACTTTTTCCATAACCTCATAGGCCTCCAGCTGTACCGCTCAGAGACAACCACCGTTCCCGCAGTACAACAACACCAGTATTCATCAAAACTTTTGATGTACACACCGAAGGGGCCATCTACCGACGAGCCCCCCACCCACTTTTTCCACCTCTATAACTGCTACCGTCAGTGACCAATAAATAACTACCGCCAACCCCAGCTGTCATGACGACCCCTGCTCCCGAACCTGCAATGACAAACAAACATTAACACAGCCTACAGTAAAAACAACCTATAAAGGGAGGGTGGGTGGGAAAAACTGCCTCCTCGTGTCTTCCTCCTTCCGCACTGCCCGTTCCGGCTCTGCCCCCTTCATTTAAATGGCCGCTCCCCTTCCTTCGGCCCCGCCTCTACCTTCTAAATCCCACCCCTTCGTGTGTCACTAGACACACGGTCATGCCCAGCCCTCCTCTATCCTTCCCCATGGTCCATCCCGCTCCGGTCCTCTCTTGACCCGTGTAGCCCAGATATACACTCTCTGCTGAAATAGCCCCTTTACTCCTACCCCTTTTCCTTTAATAATAGACCACACAGTTCTCGTGGAGTAAACTGGCCACAACAGCCTTTATTAAACCAACCAAAATAAAACTCCAAATTACTTTAATAATAAATAACATTAAATAACATATTAACACATATAACCAAGAAACAACATGTTTCACCAGATTGATTGGTCAGTGACGGAGCTAAACTCCTTCTTACCATATACCTATAAATATATATATTCATATATATCTATATACACCCAGGGGGCACTGCGGGACTTTTTCCATAACCTCATAGGCCTCCAGCTGTACCGCTCAGAGACAACCAACGTTCCCGCAGTGCAACAACACCAGTATTCATCAAAACTTTTGATGTACACACCGGAGGGGCCATCTACCGACGAGCCCCCCACCCACTTTTTCCACCTCTATAACTGCTACCGTCACTGACCAATAAATAACTACCGCCACAGCCTGAAAGGGTGAAACCTCATCCTTGATGGCACCTCCACACCCGCAGGGCCGCCTGAATGCCCTCCTGAAGCCCCAAAGACCAAAGGTCAATGCCCACATCCGTGAGATGGACCCCATCCTTCCTTAAATAAAGGCCAACGTTGATCTCTAATTCTCTATGGCGAATCACCATCCCCCCTTCTTTCGCCAAAAACCTCCCTACCACCTTATTGACTCTAATCCGTGCCTTATTGAGTCTGTACACAGACCGGGCCATGCGCCAAGTCGTCCGCGCCACCATGTCCGACCACAGCAGCAACGTGTCCGGGAAAGCTGTGCGCAGGTATACCAGGTCCGCCTTGATATCCGCGATCAGGTCCCTGACCGTTCGGACACCCAGGTCGTTACCTCCTGCATGCACGACCAACACATCCGGCGGCCTGTCCAAACCAACATATCTTTCCACTTCTGGGACCACCCTGCCCCACATCATACCCGGCCTACCCAGCCACCAGATGGTCGCCTCCCGCCCGGAGATCACCAACTGTCTCCCACCTGGTCTGACATCCCCTCTCCTGGCGCCCCAGCACACATACGAATGCCCCAGGATTCAGACGAGGCGCGGAGGCCCTCCATCTGAAACAACAGAACAGAACATAGCAATCACTCACCAACCATTGTACAAAAACCCCTTTTTTTTTTTTTTTTATTCACAAACCAACTGCGGTCTAACATAAGTACGGAATCGGTTGGATTCCCACCTCCCCAACCTCCGCACGTCCGCTTCATCCAACCCGCGTCTGGCGGCCTCCGTGGCCGCCCCGATACGGAAGGAGTGGGAAGCGTATGCTGCACCATCCAAGCCCAACCCTTGCAAGCATTTTCGCAGTACCGCCACAAACTGGTATTTCGATAAGAAAGACCCATCCGCATGAACCAATAAAGGACCACCCCCTGCCGGCCTTTCCCGAACAAAACTTCCAACTGCCCGAACAGGGCATGCCACACAGCCCGGCAACGCATACAACGACAGACGAACCCCCACACCTCGTTGGTCCGTTTTCAACCTCCTCAACAGCACCGATACTTTATCGCTGAACACTGCTACATCCTGAGCCAACAAACCACCCCCGACCGCCTTGGAAGGGCTCACCAATTCCCCGATCCTGAAAGCCCCAAAAAACGCCAGCGAAAAAGCCGCCAAAAACAACAACCCTTCAAAGCGCGATGAACATACCGATCCCAATTGTGCGCACAACGCCAAAAGATTCACGAAAGTAATAGGCCGCCTCGCATCCTGACTTTTATGCTCCGACCGATATCCCTTAACAGCCTGTTTCACCCAAAAATCCTTCGTCCAATCCACCATCCCACGCAGCTTAAACCAAAACGCCAACCCTGTCAATTTCCTATTTATGGATGAAACCGACTTCCCCTCCTCCATGTTCCTGGTCACCCAATACAACACCAAAAGCCTCAGCTCACGCTCCTCACCCCCGACCTCCGCCTCCCGGACCAAAGCCAGCCATTCCAACCATACCTTAGTATAAGCCGACCATGTGGCCGCACTTACGGACCGCCGGATCCATCCTGCGGCGATTCCAATGCCAACTCCCAAATCCAGCCCGGGCAGGGGACTCCCTCCTCCTTCGCGTCCGGCGCCAGAGTCCTGAACCTGTCCCACTGGAACCGAGACAAAGAATCAGCCAGGGCATTATCAACCCCGGGATATGCACAGCATAAAGCAAAATGTTCAACTGCAAGCAGCTCAACACCAACTGCCGCATCAGCCGTATGACGGGTTGTGAAGACGCCGACATGCCGTTGATCACCTGCACAACCCCCATATTATCGCAATTAAGCCGCAATTTCAAGTTCCGGCAAGCCTGCCCCCACAGTTCCAAGGCCAGCACCACCGGAAAAAGTTCCAGCAGCACCAAATTCTTAAGGAAACCCGCCTCCACCCAAGATCGCGGCCACGGCTCTGCGCTCCAGTGACCTTGAAAGAATGCTCCGTATCCTGTGGATCCCGCGGCGTCAGTAACCAATTCCACGTCGAAGTTACTCACCGGGCCCGACATCCACACTGACTTGCCATTGTACTCGGTCAGGAATCGATACCACACCAAAAGGTCTTCCCTATGCTCCCTAGTCAATCTGATGAAGTGTGTAGGCGACCGCACCCCGGCCGTGGCCGCCGACAGCCTGCGACAAAATATCCTCCCCATGGGAGTGATCCTACACGCAAAATTAAATTTTCCTAACAATGATTGCAACGCACGCAACCGAACCTTCTTACAACCATGAATCTCCCGAATTTCCCTCTGCAAGTCCCTGAGCTTCCCCTCCGGCAATCTGCACTCCATCGCCATGGAGTCAATCACTATGCCTAAAAAGCTCAGCTCCGTACGCGGGCCCTCCGTCTTATCAGCTGCCAAAGGCACCCGAAATCTCTCCGCAATGTGCTGCAACGTGGACAGCAAAATGGCACACACATTGGAAGAAGGAGAGCCCACACAGAGAAAATCATCCAAGTAGTGGATGACGGAGTCAACACCTGCCACGTCCCGAACCACCCACTCTAAAAAGGAGCTAAACGCCTCAAACATCGCGCAGGAAATGGAACAACCCATCGGTAAACATCTATCTACATAAAACCGGTCGTGCCAACAACAACCCAGCAAATGAAAACTATCCGGGTGAACCGACAAAAGTCGAAACGCAGATTCCACGTCAGACTTTGCCATCAACGCCCCACGACCGTATCGCCTCACCCAGCGGACCGCCGCATCAAACGACGTATACAACATCGTACAAGCCTCCGGGTCGATGAAATCATTCACCGACCCCCCCTTCGGGAATGACAAGTGGTGAATCAACCGAAACTTGTGAGGCTCCTTTTTGGGAACCACACCCAACAGCGACACCACCAACTCGGCTAACGGTCTCGTCGCAAAAGGCCCCGCCATCCTCCCCAAGGCCCCCTCCTTAGCCAGCTTCTCAGAAACCACCGCCGGGTGCTCCAAAGCCGACTTCAAATTCTTCGCCAGCGGTGGCACCACCGTCAACGCACACGGGATCCTAAACCCATGCCGAAAACCGGCGTAGAGCAACCCCGCTGCCGCCCTACCCGGGTACCTATTTAGGAAAGGAACCATCCTCTCCGGCACGTTTTCCCTTTTTAAAACACCGCGCGAGTGCGTGTCCTCCCCCGCAGCCCAAACACTCGTGTTTGAACTTGCAGGCACCACCAAACTTGCAGGAGCCCTCGTTGAACTGCCAGCACACTCCCCATTTTTTTCCGGCCGACAATCCCGAAGAGTGGCTACTCCCGGCCCCCCCTTGAAATGGCCGATCAGGGGTCCTTGCCGACGCCATTAGCCTCATCCAGAGGCTAATGTCCTTGTGGTCCCAACGCAAGGCAGGTCGCACCGCCCTGCGTTGACGGAACTGCTTGTCGTAGCGAAGCCACGCCGTGCCACCATAAACCCTATAGGCCTCCCCAACCGCGTCCATGTAACAAAATAAGGCCGAACAGTGTTCTGGGTTCTTTTCCCCGATGACGCTTGCCAAAATAGCGAACGCTTGTAGCCAGTTAGCAAACATGCGCGGGATTAAACGGTACCGACGCTTCTCTTCATCCTCCTTCTTCGTATCATCAGGCTTAACCCTATCCAGGTTGAACTTCTCCAGGGGCAAAAGGGAGAAAATCTCCACATACTCCCCCTTCCAGATTTTGTCCCTCACCTCCTGTTTTAAATGCGCCCCCAATGGTCCCTCGAAGCATACATATACCTCGCACCGAGCCGCATCTGCGATCCTCACAATGTCCGACCTCGCCGTCTTCTCCGTGCTTGGCGAATCTGCCGTACTCACCTTTTCCGAAACACCCGGCGCCTGACTGCCCGCGGGAATCGCCCCCGACCCCTCACTGAGCACCCCGTCAGCGACCCCAGTAGTCGCACCGCCGGCCTGTTCCACGCATTCGACACCTCGCCCCACCACGGGATCCAGAACCGGGCTACCAGCAAAACGGCCCACCAGAAACCGTAAACCCTCCAACAGTTCGTGCATCTGACCCCCCGCCATCCCGTCGGGCACACTCCCGCCCCGCGTCTGGCCAGAGGTAGCCAGCGGCGGCGCGGGAGTCCCCGTCACTCCCCCCCCACCGACACAGAATCCAACAAACCCCTCAAAGCAGTAGTGAAAATAACATTGTCGTTCGACTTACCGGGCTGACTGGGCGGTCTCCCCACAGCCGCTGGTCGGACCTCCCTGGACGTGATCGGTCAACTGGGCACCTCCTCCTCCTCAGACAGCTCCCCCTCCAAACTGCTCGCACCGGCCAAGTCCTCTGCACACGGCGACCCCCCTGGCGAGGGGCCCCTGGATGGCGGGCTGCTCCATGCCCCGTGCTGACCGTCAACTGCCCCCCCGCTGTCCAGTGGGACCGGCTGTCTCTTGGCTCTGCTGGCAGGCGGGCCGATCCGGGCACCGCTCCTGCTCCGTGATGCCCGCACCTGGTCACTTGACAGTCTTCTCCCCCCCTCTGGACTGGCCCTACCCCCACCCGCTCGGCCCACAGCGGCTGGCCCAGCGCTTATCCTTCCGTCAGCCCCCCGCGACCCGTGCAGGGATGCCGGGGGGGACCGTCAATGGTGGACCCCTGGCCGCAAAAGCACCCTTCCTGGCCGTGCCATGAGGAGCCCGTTTTCCCGCCCCCCTCGTCTCCCGCAGGGCTGCTGGCGGGGTAACTCCGGTCCCGCCTCGGACATCCGCGGCCGTGCATCCATGTACACGAGCCGTGCGGGGGGTCCTGCCGTCCGCCTCCCCCGCTACGTGTAGAGCGGCCGGGGGAGACCGGCCGGGAAGCCCCCTTGCTGACGGCCACCCTTCCGGCAGCCGCAGGGCGCCTGACCCTCCGTCTGGAAGCCCCCCCGGCCCCTGCAGGGCTGCAGCATCCAATCCAACGTGGGATATGGTCCCGCTCGGGCCTGGCAAAGACCCGCCATGTAAGTCCGTGGCCCCGCCCCCTCCCGCATGTCCGCGGCGTGCAGGCCGCCCAAACCCCTCAAAATGCAGTGGCTGACTCCTCTTAGCTGGGGGGGAGGAGTGCTCCCCCCGTGGGCTCCTGGACAGTCTTGCAGGCCCCCCCCCAGGCGAGTACCTTGTCGGCGGCCTGGAGATCTGCCCACGTGCCGCCGGTCTGCCGCCGTCCGAGCCTTCCGGCCGCTCCTCCTGGTCCACGGACCCGTCCAACGCCGCCGCCACCTGCCGATGCAGCCAGTCTGGTCCCCGGGACGAAACCGCCGCTCGAAGCCTCTCCAGTAGCGCCTCCACGTCCGCCATGGCCGCATGAAAAACGAGGAGCAGTGAAAAAACTGCCTCCTCGTGTCTTCCTCCTTCCTCCGTTCCGGCTCCGCCCCCTTCATTTAAATGGCCACTCCCCTTCATTCGGCCCCGCCTCTACCTTCTAAATCCCATCCCTTCATGTGTCACTAGACACACGGTCATGCCCGGCCCTCCTCTATCCTTCCCCGTGGTCCGTCCCGCTCTGGTCCTCTCTGGAGAAGGAAGCCCTGTGGAGAAGGACTGAGCTCAGAAGAAGGAGGAAGCCCTATGTAGAAGTGTTTAGCTCCGAAGAAGGCTGCAGTCCTATATAGAATAGTTGAGCTCAGAAAAAGGATGCAGCCTTATGGAGAAGGGTTGACCTCACAAAAAGGATGAAGCTCTGGAAAAGGGTTGAGCTCAAAAGAAGGATGTTACTTTAAGGAGAATTGTTGAACTCAGAAGAAGTATGCAGACCTGTGGAGAAAGGTTAGACTCAGAATAAGTATACAGACCTGTGGAGAAGGGTTGAGCTCAGAAGAAGGTGGAAGCCCTGTGGAGAAGGGTTGAGTTCAGAAGGAGGAAGCCCTATGGAGAAGTGTTTAGCTCTGGAGAAGGGTGCAGTCCTATGGAGAAGAGTTGAGCTCAGAAGAAGAATTCAGCCCTGCATAGAGGGGTTGAGCTTAAAAATAAGGATGTCGCTCAGTGCAAAAGGGTTGCAACGTTTCAGCTTAGGTGGCATATGTTCCAACAGTTCCTGTAGCCCAACAATTTGGTAATGTGTCCCCCAAAAAAATCCAGGTATCCTATAAATTGTGCCCTAAAAATCAAGTTCCCCAATTTCTACCAGTGCCCACAAAAAAGTGCCTGAACATACCTTTCTGACCTCTGCCTCCAAAATGTAACTGTAGCTAGTCCCTGGAAAATGGAATGCACACAATTTTTAATTCACATGTCTGGCAGTGTACTTATGTCAACTACAGAGAGCGAGCTGAGTCCAACTAGCCAGTGCACCTGTATGTACACACAATATCTCATATACGTGCCCGTCCATTCTCTTCTCTTTACTATACACAGCATAGCTGCAGGGGGCAAGGCCAAGGCAACAATTTTCAGGGACACGCCCTTCCTGGGGAAAGACCCCCAAGATGGGCGTCAGATGACAACCTTATAGTAAATATCTTTCAGTAAAGGCATCACGCCAGCACAGGCTTCTAATTACAGACAACTTTCACACTCCTCTCCTGTACATACTGCCCATGGCAATACCCTCCACACACCTCTTCTGTACCTCCTGCCCACTGTCATATCCTCCACACTCCTCTCCTGTACATACTACCCACTGTCATACCCTCCATATTGCTCCACTGGTCATGAAGTAAAATAAATATGTGTATAGTTTTTAGACAGCATAACCATTTTGGTGAATTTCTTTAAAGATTCGTGTTTGTTTTTCTCTTTCTACAGTCTCCAGTTTGATCAGTAAAGTAATAGAGATCGATTCCACAATTATTTATATTTCAGTAAATGGTAAGTTGAATTTCTAAAACAAATAACATTTTTGCAGTCATATTCCCCTAATGCCCCCTCTCAAGTGTCCTGGTTGAGTAGCACAGTTCTCGTTTCAATTGTCATACCCTCCATGCTCCTCTCCTGTAAATACTGCCCACTGTCATACCCTCCACACTCCTCACCTGTACATACTGCCCACTGGCATACCCTTCCCACTCCTCTCCTGTACATACTGCCCACTGTCATACCCTCCACACTCCTCTCCTGTACATACTGCCCACTGTCATACCCTCCACACTCCTCTCCTGTACATACTGCCCACTGGCATACCCTTCCCACTCCTCTCCTGTACATACTCCTGTACAGGTCAATTGGCTTCAGTATAGATCACACAAATAGGAAACATAAGGGCAATACAAAGACACTGAATTTCAAAAGATCAAACTTCCCTAAACTACGAACTTTGTTAGAAGGCATGAATTGGGATAAAATCTTGGGAACAAAGAACACGGAGGAGAGGTGGGTTTTCTTTAAGAGCATATTAATTAAGGGCATTAGCCAATGCATCCTATAGGCTAATAAATTTAAAAGAGCGAACAAAATTCCTGGATGGCTTAACTCCAATGTAAAAATGCATATAAAAGCAAAGGAGAAGGCCTTCAAAATATACAAGGTTGAGGGATCAGCATTCAGACTTTATAAGGAATGCAACAAGAAATGTAAGGGTGCAATCAGGGCGGCTAAGATAGAACATGAAAGACACATAGCGGAGGAGAGCAAAAAAAAAAATCCCAAGAAATTCTTTAAGTATGTAAACAGTAAAAAAGGGAGGACAGACCATATTGGCCCCATAAAGAATGAGGAAGGACATCTGGTTACAAAGGATGGGAATGAAGTACTTTTACAAGATACTGAGGTTGTCGAAAAGATTAAAGCCGAATTAGAATGGTTCTTTACAAGAAACAGTGGTAATGATACATCAGAAGCCACGGTGTGGGAAGCACACAAGGCCTACATCAGGAGGATTCTGATCTCAATTGAAACTGCAAAGAAAAAAGCAAATGCACAGATTAGAGAAGGGTTAGTCAAAGAAATTCAAACGCTTGAACAGAGACTCAAAAACGGGGGGGATAACAGGGAAGAACAGGAATTAAATATTAAAAAAGCGGGCTTAAAAGAAATCATTGAACAAGAAAATAGATCAACTTACTATCGGTTTAAGAAAGAGAGGTGTCAGTGGGGGGACATGTCGAGTAAATACCTCGCTAAAATGTTAAAAAAGAAAAATAAGGCCAACTTCATTGAGAGTATACAAACAGGGAAAGGAGATAAGGCCTTTTCAACCCCAGGGATTGCAAAGGCCTTTCAGGAATATTATGGGAAATTATACTCAATAAATCAAAAGGAACCCACAGGTAATATTACAAAAAAGAGTAGAGGATACTAGAATCTTCCTCGAGGGTTGCGGCTTAAAGAAAATACACCCAGATAAAGCGGCCCCATTGGAGGACCCGATAATAGAACGAGAATTATTTAGAATGATAAAAGCATCGGGGAAAAGTCCAGGCCCTGATGGGTTTACGATCGCCTATTACAAAAAATTTAGTGAGATATTGATACCAAGAATGGTATCATATATGAATAGGATAGGCGGAGATTGGGAGATACGATGGGAAGCTTTAGAGGCTGAGATTACTATTATTCCAGATAAGATCCCTCTTTGTGTTGAAGTTACCGGCCCATCTCTCTACTAAATGTAGATGTAAAATTGTTTGCATCGATCTTAGCCAGTCGATTAAAAACGGTAATGAATGATCTGCTACATACAGACCAAGTGGGATTTATTTTGGGCAGGGAGAGTAGGGACAATGGTATCAGAACCCTTCTAGTTATACATAAACTGAAAGAAAGTGGACCCCCAGGTCTGCTACTGTCTATAGACGCTCAGAAAGCCTTTGACAGAGTAGACTGGGGGTTCATGCAAAAGTCCCTGGAGGTATATGGAGTTGGCCCAAGGTTGTTAAAGTGGTTCTGCACCTTTAAAAAAAATATTAAAAGCCAGCAGCTACAAATATTGCAGTTGCTGACTTTTAATAAATTGACACTTACCTGTCCCGGGGTCGAGTGATGTCGGCGGCAGATGACGAGCAATCGTCTCTCTGCTGCCCCCGCCACCATCCTCTGTCAGGGAATCGGGAAGTGAAGCATTGCGGCTTCACTGCCGGTTCCCTACTGCGCATGCGCGAGTTGCGCTGTGCGTCTCTGCTGGTCCCTGCTGTGTCCTGGGAACTGTGTGTTTCCCAAAACACAAAGGGGGGGGCAGGGCATCTGCGGGGGTCTGCGGCGGTCTTGTCCCGGAAGTGGGTGCAGATACCTGGATTATCCAGGTAACTGCACCCCCCTCCCCCCTGAAAGGTGCAGATTGTGGCACCGGAGGGGGGGGAGGGTTCAGATGAGCGGAACTTCCACTTCAGGGTGGAGGTCCGCTTTTAGCTGGATAAATGCCCTATACAAACATCCCACAGCGAGGGTTAAAATAAACGGGGCCCGATCACAGCCTTTTGAGATGTTCAATGGGACACGGCAGGGTTGTTCCCTATCTCCTTTACTATTTATTCTATCAATGGAACCATTGCTGTCCAGGATAAGATTGAATCCCAATATTAAGGGAATACAGATTAACAATGTCGAGCATAAAATAGCTGCCTATGCGGATGATGTTTTGTTCTACGTGACTAGCCCCAGGACAACCCTCCCGAGCCTATTGAACATTTTGAAAAGGTATGGGGAAGTATCAAACTTTAAGATGAATCCCGTAAAATCCAAAATTTTGAATATAAATCTTGCCCCACAAGAGGTTCAAATACTCAAACAAAATTTCCCGTTTACTTGGAGAAGGAAATTAAGTATCTCGGCGTTAATATAACATCTTCATATGATATGCTATTCCAACAAAACTTTATTCCATTAATAAATGATATTAAAATAGAATTAGATGTAGTGGCCCCTAGACAGAAATCTTGGATCGATAGGATAAATTGTTTAAAAATTATAATATTCCCTGAAATATTATATAAAATTCAAATGTTACCAATTTTGATTCCCGATTTTTATTTTAACCACTTAAGGACCGCCGCATGTAACTATATGTCGGCAGAATGGCATGTACGGGCACAAGCACGTACCCGTACATGCTTGCCTTCCAGCGGGTGGGGGGTCCGATCAGACCCCCTCCCGCTGGCTGCGGCGGTCCGTTTCGCTTCAGGAGCGATCCGGGATGAGGGGATGGCCGTTGGTTTCAGGCCATCCCCTCTCGATCACTCCTGGCGAATGAGAAGCTTCCCCCGCCTGTGTAGTGTAAACACAGGCAGGGAGGAAGTGATGTCATTCTCCTCGGGGCGGTCTTTTTGACTGGACTGCGAGGAGAGGACATAGTAAGTGTGCACCAACACTACACTGACATGTAGGTACACATAGGCACACAAATTACCCCCGATCACCCCCCCGATCCCCCCCCCCCTCCCAGTCACAGTGTCACTGATTGCAGTGATCATTTATTTACTGATCACTTCATTTAGGGTCAGTTGTGACAGTAAAAAGTGTCAGGGCAGTTAGTGTTACGTCCAGGGTAGCCCCCTACCACCCCCCAATAAAGGTTTAACCCCTGATTCCCCCTAAAGTTAAACCTTTCACCCCCTTTTGCCAGTGTCACTAAGCGATCGTTTTTCTGATCGCTGCATTAGTGTCACTGGTGCCGTTAGGTAGCTAGTTATTTTTTTTAGGTTCACCGCCAGGTTTTTATAGCGTTAGGTACCCCCATATACTACCCAATAAAGGATTTAACCCCCTGATTGCCCCTAGAGTTAACCCTTTCACCAGCGATCACTGTATAAGTGTCACTGGTGATGCTGGATAGCCAGTTAGTTATTTAGTTATTTAGGTTCCCCGTCAGGTTTTTATATAGTGTCAGGGAGCCTCATATACTACCTAATAAAGGTTTTAACCTCCTGATTGCCCCTAGTTAACCCTTTCACCCCCTTTTGCCAGTGTCACTAAGCGATCGTTTTTCTGATCGCTGCATTAGTGTCACTGGTGCCGCTAGGTAGCTAGTTATTTTTTAGGTTCACCGCCAGGTTTTTATAGCGTTAGGTACCCCCATATACTACCTATATTATACCTAATTAGCCCCTAGTTAACCCTTTCACCAGTGATCACCATATAAGTGTTACGGGTGACTCTGGTTAGTTAGTTTGCTTTTTATAGCATCAGGGCAACCACCATTTATTACCCAATAAAGGTTTAACCCCCTGATCACCCGGCGGGTGATATCAATTAGGTTTTAGGGTCAGATAGGGTCTGTGTCGCCCCAGGCAGTGCTAGGTTAGTGCCACCCACGCGCAAAGCATACACCTCCCATAGTGGTATAGAATCTGAACAGATCAATATCTGATCTGATCAGATCTATACTAGCGTCCCCAGCAGTTTAGGGTTCTAAAAAACGCATTGTTAGCGGGATCCGCCCAGATACCTGCTAGCACCTGCATTTTGCCCCTCTGCCCAGCCCACCCAAATGCAGTATCGATCGATCACTGTCACTTACAAAACACTAAACACATAACTGCAGCGTTCGCAGAGTCAGGTCTGATCCCTGCGATCGCTAACAGTTTTTTTTGTAGCGTTTTATATTTAAATCCTGAAGGCAGTGCTTGGTTTTCGGGGCCCCGTACGTGGCTAGGCTCCCAAAAAGGGGTACATGTGGTATCCCCGTACTCGGGAGAAGCAGCGGAATTTATTTTGGGGTGTAATTTGACTTATGCCCATAGCATGTGTGAGCAATATATCATTTAGTGACAACTTTGTGCAAAAAAAAAAAAAAAGTTTGTACTATTCCCGCAACTTGTGGCAAAATATAAAATATTCCATGGACTCAACATGCCTCTCAGTAAATAGCTTGGGGTGTCTACTTTCCAAAATGGGGTCATTTGGGGGGGTTTTGTGCTATTTTGGCATTTTATGGCCTTCAAAACTGTGATAGGTAGTGAGGAGTGAAATCAAAAATTTGCACCCTTAGAAATCCTGAAGGTGGTGATTGGTTTTCGGGGTGCTGTACGTGGCTAGACTCCCAAAAAGTCCCACATATGTGGTATCCCTGTACTCAGGAGAAGCAGCAGAATATATTTTGTGGTGCAATTCCACATATAACTATGGCATGTGTGAGCAATATATCATTTAGTGACAACTTTTCGTAAACTTTTTTTTTTTTGTGTCATTATTCAATCACTTGGGACAAAAAAAAAAATATTCAATGGGCTCAACATGCCCCTCAGCAATTTCCTTGGGGTGTCTACTTTCCAAAATGGGGTAATTTGGGGGGGGGGGGGGGTTTGTACTGCCCTGCCATTTTAGCACCTCAAGAAATGAGATAGGCAGTCATAAATTAAAAGCTGTGTAAATTTCAGAAAATGTACTCTAGTTTGTAGACACTATAACTTTTGCGTAAACCAATAAATATACACTTATTGACATTTTTTTTACTAAAGACATGTAGCTGAATAAATTTTGGCCTAAATGTAAGACTAAAATTGAGTTTATTCGATTTTTCTTATAACAAAAAGTAGAAAATATCTTTTATTTTTTTTCAAAATTTTCATTCTTTTTCCTTTTATAACATAAAAAATAAAAATCGCAGAGCCAATCAAATACCATCAAAAGAAAGCTCTGTTTCTGAGAAGAAAAGGACGCAAATTTTGTTTGGGTACAACATTGCATGACCGCGCAATTACCAGTTAAAGCAGTGCAGTGCGAAATTGTAAAAAGACCTCCGGTCCTTAGGCTGACAATTGGTCCGGGGCTGAAGTGGTTAATAAGCTAAATCTACTATTTCGCAGGTTTATCTGGTGTCATAAAAAACCACGGATAAGCATGGGAATACTTTCTAGAGATAAAACTCAAGGGGGGTTGGGGGGTTCCCGATATTAAAACCTATTACTACGCAATTTTAATGGCACGAGTGGTGGAATGGGTTAGGGATAACAAAGAGAAAAGTTGGGTTAGATTAGAGAAAGGGATAAGTAATTCTGCACTAAGAAAAGTGATCTGGATCCCATCACAGCTAAGAGAATTAGATGTTCACACGCACATAATTACACGGGTTGCAATGGTAATTTGGGATAGGGTTCACAAAAAACAAAAATGGAATTATAATTCCCCGTTAATACCCTTATGTGACACTAACTTTTTCTTACCAGGGAAAGACAGGTTATTTGGGGGGTGGTTTAAAAATAGGGAGGCACAGGTAAAAGATATTACTAATAGAGGAAAAATGTGTACATTTCAGGATTTAAACATGAAAAAAGAGGTGTTAGATATTAATTGGTGGAGGTACGCTCAGCTGAAACATTTTGTGGAATCCCTCCCCCATTCCGATAAGGTCAGTAGACAATTTGCTCCGACTAGAGCAGCTGTGTACGTCGACCAATGGAAAGAGAGGGATTGCGAGGATATATAAAATATTGAGCGGAGTGAAAATTACGGAACCCCCTATACACATTAAAAAATGGGATGAAGAAATCGGGATAAGAAGTACGGAGGCGGAGATTAAGAAAATATTAAAAATGCCGCATATAATCTCCCCAGACTGTAGTCTATTAGAAATGAACTACAAATGTATGACTCGGTGGTATCTAACGTCAGACAGAATATACCAATTTCAGAGCGGGAGCTCTAACTTGTGCTGGAGGGGATGTGCAGAAACAGGCTCAGTGATACATATATGGTGGACATGCCCAAAAATTTAAAATTTCTGGAAGACCGTTCTGTCAACGATGAAAGAAATAACAGGTTTAGATATTCCAGAGGATCCAAGGGTATGTCTGCTTCACGGGACCTCCATGCCCATTAAACAATATAAGGTATCACTGATCCCAAGCCTACTAAATGCGGCAAAGAGCTTAATCCCCTGCCAGTGGAAAAACCCAGAGACTCCCTCTCTGAAAAGTTGGTATGGTAAAATCAATAAAATCTACAACTTGGAGTATTTAAAACATAGTGGCGAAGCAGGAGAAACGGGATTTATAAATAGATGGAAAGCCTGGGAAAGATACCGACAAACACCAAAATACCTTGCTAAGATGGCAGAAGTTTGATAGATAGTATCTGAGCAGATGTCCAGGACCAGATGTCCAGGACCAGGAGTTTGTAACCTCCCAGTCCCTGGGAACGCGTTGCACAGACCTTTCTGCAAGGCCTCCCGGAGATGTCTCATCCTCTGCTCCCTCTGCGATGGCAAGATAAGGTCGGCAACCTTACCCTTGTACCGTGGATCAAGGAGAGTGGCCAGCCAGTAATGGTCCCTCTCCTTGATCCGAAGAATACGAGGATCCTTCCGCAGGTTTTGCAGGATCAGGGAGGCCATGCAGTGTAGGTTAGCTGAGGCATTCGGTCCGGAGTCCTCTAGGTCACTAAGGGCAACATGATCCGCAGCTACCTCCTCCCAGCCACATACAAGTCCACGGGTTTCTTGGGACTGTAAATCATTCCTACAAGACTGCTGCTGCTGCTGATGCTGAGTGCCAGCCTCCACCTCCATGCTGACACAATCATCCTCCTCCTCCTCTTCCTCCTCCTCATCCTCTTCCTGTGTGATGGGTGGCACAGCAGGAACACTGTCTGGATAAAGGGGGCCTTGAGAGGCAAGGAAGTCCTCCTCTTCCTGCCTCTGTTCTGCCTCAAGTGCCCTGTCCATTATTCCATGCAGCGTATGCTCCAAGAGGTGGACAAGAGGTACAGTGTCACTGATGCATGCACTGTCACTGCTCACCATCCTTGTGGCCTCCTCAAACGGTGACAGGACAGTGCATGCATCCCTGATCATGCCCCACTGGCGTGGTGAGAAAAAACCGAGCTCCCCTGACCCTGTCCTGGTGCCTCAGTTGCACAGGTACTCATTGATGGCCCTCTGCTGCGTGTGCAGCCGCTGCAGCATGGCCAACGTTGAGTTCCACCTGGTGGGCATGTCACATATAAGGTGGTTCTTGGGCAGGTTCAACTCCTTTTGGAGCTCAGCCAGCCGAGCACAGGCATTAAATGATCGGCGGAAATGCACACAGACTTTCCTGGCCTGCTTCAGGACATCCTGTAAGCTGGGGTACCTGCCCAAGAACCGCTGCACCACCAGGTTAAGGACGTGAGCTACACAGGGCACATGGGTCAGTTGGCCCTGTCGGAGGGCGGAGAGGGGGTTGGTGCCATTGTCACAAACCACCATTCCTGGCTTAAGCTGGCATGGCGTCAACCACCTCTCGGCCTGCCCCTGCAGAGCTGACAAAACATCCGCCCCAGTGTGGCTCCTGTCCCCCAAACAAACCAGCGCAAGCACAGCATGGCATCGCTTTGCCTGCGTACTTGCGTAGCCCCTGGAATGCCTATGGAGCACCGCTGGTTCTGAGGACAGAGCACTGGAAGAGGCCATGGAGGAAGAAGAAGAGGAGGGGGTGGAGGAGAGAGGTGTGTCACAACCAATAGTAGCATTTTGGAGGCGTGGTGGCGGAACAACCTCCAACACTACTGCACCTTGTCCTGCATCCTTCCCAGCTGCCAGAAGAGTGACCCAATGGGCCGTGAAAGACAGGTAACGTCCCTGTCCATGCCTGCTGGACCATGAGTCAGCGGTAATATGCACCTTACCGCTAACCGCCCTGTCCAGCGAGGAAAGGACATTGCCTTCCACATGCCGGTAGAGAGCCGGAATCGCCTTCCGTTAGAAAAAGTGGCGTTTGGGGACCTGCCACTGAGGAACCGCACATTGTACAAACTCACGGAAGGGGGCCGAGTCTACCAACTGAAAAGGCAGCAGTTGAAGTGCTAGCAATTTAGCCAAGCTAGCATTCAACCGCTGGGCATGTGGATGGCTGGGAGTGAACTTCTTTCGCCGGTCCAGCAGCTAGGGCAGGGACATTTGCCTGCTATAATCGGACGTGGGTGTACTGCTAGCAGAGTGCCCGCAAGCACTTGGCTGTGACACACCTAATTCTACACCTTCATTCCTCTCAGAGCAGGTTTCAGAGAGGACTGAAGGTCTAGTGGGGTTGGAGATGCCAGCTGATGAGGAGCAAGGAGAGGTCCGCTTTGTTCTTTGGTGTGGGTCTTTGAGGTACGCTTGCCAACGAGCTGCATGGCAGGTCAACATATGTCTGGTCAAGCATGTGGTGCCCACGCGGCTGATGTTTTGGCCACGCGAGATACGCTTGAGACATATGTTGCAAATAGCAGCGGTGCGATCTGATGCACTCGTCTCAAAAAAGGCCCACACCAAAGAACTTTTAGAATAACGCGCAGAGGCAGCGCCCTGCACAGGCGGAGCTCTGCGGTGTGATTCAGTCGGTGTGCTGCCCCTAAGCTGGCCCCCGGAGGGCATCCTGCCTCGTTGGACATGTATAAAGGAAAAATAAACTGCGCTTGAGTAAAACAGCAAAACAAAAAAAAAAAGGAAAAGGGAAGAAATGTGCAATAATCTATAAAGAAGGCAGCAGCAGTAAGTGAGATACACACACCCAACAGCAATAAGAAAATACGAAAAGCTGCGCCAACAGGAAAATGGTCTATACCTAACTACCCAGAACATAACATTTTTTAAAGGTTATAAATAATTAACACATTCATTATATATTGAAATAAAAAATGACAGTTAATATGATTTCTTAATTGAAGAGTTCATAAAAAGTCCATAGACAATCCACAGTTGCGATCCTTTATGAGAACACCACGGTGGTTACACACACACGAATGCGCACAAGTGCCGTCACCATGAAGTGAGTGCGCTTACCAGATGGAAGCTTAGTTAAAGAGTTGTATGTAAATCCTCAGTCTCCTCAATATACTCCTCCTTATACTGGATCAGCTAACCGTAGTGAAAAGCAGCATTCACATATAAGTATCTCATTCAGCGATCCCAAAAAGTGCTACCAATGGCTATATGTAAACATGTGGGACTTCAGCACAACTTCGATCCGCCTGTGATAACCTTTTTTGACCTGAAACGTATTTTCCAGAACTCACGGGGAGGTGACTTTGACAAACAAATTCTGACTCATAACGTTGGACATGTGCCTCCTCCTCCTCCTCCTCCTCTCTCCTACCAGGCACCCACGTGGAGTCAGTGCCCTCATCATCCCCTCCCTCTTCATCGCTGTAGCAAACCTGGCAATATGCTGCAGCTTGTGGAACATGACTGCCAGATTGCTGTCCTTCTTGAGCATCCCCTCTCTCTGCATTCACGCTACTGCCTTCCTCTAGCTGAGTGTCATCATCAGAGCCTACAAAACACTGGGCATCCTCCTGGAGCATGTACCCAACACTGTGCTCAAAGAGTTCAGGAGACTCCTCAGGAGGACGTGGTGGGTCTAGGGAAGGAGTCACTGATGATGACATTGAGACGAGGGAAGACGATGCGTTGGCAGCTGCTTTGCTAGTACCCTGAGACTGGGTGAGAGAGGATGAGGAGGATGAAGAGGGCTTGGTTATCCACTCTACCAAGTCGTTGGCATGTTGCGGTTCAACATGTCCAGCTGCCGAAAAGAAGGACAAGCGTGTCCCATGGCCACGTGCTGATGACAATACACCGCGTCCATGACCAGCACTGTTGTCTCTAGACACAGAGCCTGCTTGCCCTCTTTTATCGGCTCGTGCCTGTCTGCCTCTCCTTGCTGGCCTTCCAGACATGGTAATGGCCTGAAGGGAGTTGGGTAAAACAGCAGTTGGGTAGTGTATATTGTGCTGGAGGCACACAACACCCACTAACTCCTGCAGATGCCTTTATTATAGAACACCAGAGATAAAGGGGTATACTGTAATGGAGTCACACAACACCCACTAAGCCCTGCAGATGGCTCCATTAGAGAACAGCAATAAAGGGTAGATACAGGTGTATATTGTGCTGGAGGCACAAAACACCCACTAACTCCTGCAGATGCCTTTATTATAGAACACCAGAGATAAAGGGGTATATACAGATGTATACTGTGCTGTGCTGGAGGCACACACAACTTCCAATAACTCCTGCAGATGGCAAGTGGGCTCAAATAGAGAACAACTATGTAGGTGGATATAGCGGTGTGTACTGGGTACAGAGCATGCAGACAGCACGCACAAGCTCCTAACACTACTGACTGCAAGCTCTATTATAAAAGATAGATCACTAGCTATATAGGTGAGGTGAATATAGCGGTGTATACTGCGGTCAGGGCACGCAGACAACAACCACTACAGAAGAGCAAGATCGAAAATCGGCCGATAACGATCGGTGTGTACTGTGTTGAAGGTACACAGAACACCCACTAACTGCTTCAGACGCCAACACACTACACAAGGCTGCCGCGCTGGCGGCCTTATATAGTGTGGGGTGTGTACTACACAGCCTGAGCTATGATTGGCCACAGGCATCCCAATCATGGCTCTCCTCGCTGCTGGCGCTGTGATTGGCCAAGCATGCGGGGTCACATCGCATGCTTGGCCAATCATGAGCCAGCAATGCACTGCGATGACGCAGTGCATTGTGGGCCATGAGCGCCACACGAATTTGGCGCGAACGGCCCATAATGTTCGGAATTTGCCGAACGGGCGAACAGCCGATGTTCGAGTCGAACGTATGTTCGACTCGAACACGAAGCTCATCCCTACTGGTGACCCCACAATAGGGAGGAAACTTCTTTGCGGAAGGGAGTTTAACAAGACTCATGGCCACTCATTAAAATTAGAATGAAAGAGGTTTTACCTTAACCACTTGCTAACCAGCCACCGTCATACTGTGGCACAATCCCACGAGCCATCGTAGCTGTATGTCGGCTCCTTTAAGTGGGATAGCAGGTGCGTGCACACGCTGCTCTGCGGGGCATATATGCTCATGGCCGGCGGTCGCGATGGTCACTGGCATAGGTGCGAGAGGCAGAACAGGGACTTTTGTGTATAAACACATATATTCCCTGTTCTGTGAGGAGAGGAGATGCAGATTGTGAGTTCCTACTAGCTAGGAACCACAATCTGTCATCTCCTATATTCAGTCCCCTCCCCCCTACAGTTAGAACACGCCTAGGGAACCCAGTTAACCCCTTGATCACCCCCTAGTGTTAACCTTTTTCCTGCCAGTGACATTTACACAGTAATCAGTGCATTTCTATAGCACCGATCGCTGTATAAATGTCAATGGTCCCAAAATAGTGTCAAAATTGTCGCTCTTTTTTGTTTATAGCGCAAAAAAAATAAAAACCACAGTGGGCAGCACAGTGGTGTAGTGGTTAGCACTTTCACCTAGCAGCAATACGTTTGCTGGTTCAAATCCTGACAATGACACTATCTGCCTGGAGTTTGCATGTTCTCCCTGTGCCTGCGTGGGTTTCCTCCAGGTACTCCGGTTTCCTCCCACACTCCAAAGACATGCTGGTAGGTTAATTGGACCCTGTCCAAAAAAATTGGTCATAGTATGTGTATGTCAATGTTGTATGTGTTGTAAGTATGTCGGGACCCTACAGGTTAAAAGGACCGCGTAAAAAAAGCTGCAGATGGACACCGGTGGCAAGAAAGCACCCTGAGGCGATTCAGTTCGCATAGGTAGCGCTATACAAGTCACTCATTCATTCATTCACAGAGATTATCAAATACCACCAAAATTAAGCTCTATTTGTGGGAAAAAAAGGACATCAATTTTTTTTTGGTACAACCTCACACGACTGCGCAATTGTCAGTCAAAGCGACGCAGTGCCGAATCTCAAAAAAAATGGCCTGGTCATTGAGCAGCCAAATCTTCCATGGCTGAAGTGGTTAAACTACGTAGAGGGTTCTTTACTGTAAGAGCGGCAAGGATGTGGAATTCCCTTCCTCCCATATTGCTCTACTGGTCATGAAGTAAAATAAATGTTTTAAATGTTGTATGAAGTCTTGATAGATTCACGTTTGTTTTACTCTTTCTACAGCCTCCAGTATGACCAGTAAAGTAATGGAGATCGATTCCACAATTAATCATATTTTTGTAAATGGTAAGTTGAATTTCTAAAACAAATAACTTTTATTGGAGTGAGTTCCCCTAATGCCCCCCCTCTCAAGTGTCCTGGTTGAGTAGCACATTCCTTGTTCTTGGACTCTAATGCCGCGTACACACGACCGGACTTTCCAGCAGACTAGGTCTGACGGTTTTTCCGACGGACTTTCGGCAGACTTTCTGAACGAACAATCACCCTAACAATCACCCCAAATTCTGACAGATTCGAACGTGATGACATATGACCGTACTAGAATAAGGAAGTTTCATAGCCAGTAGCCAATAGCTGCATAGCGTCAGTTTTCGTCCGTCGGACTAGCATCCACACAAACTGATTTTCGACCGGACTCGAGTCCATCGGAAAAAATTGAAACATGGTCTAAGTCTAAAGTCCGTCTGATTTTTTTTGACTGCAAAGGTCCAAGGAAGCCCACACACGATCAAATTGATTGTATGGCTGAATTTCCATCGCATTCGCACCAAAATGGTGCAGGACCCGTTTTTTGCTCCGCACTGGAATCGGATCGCATGAGTGTTCACACTGTCCATAATTGCTGCACTGGGGCTTCCCACTGCTGAGCTCGGAGGGGCCGGAGGCTCGAGCACGACAGGAGGTAGGTACCACTCTGCGGGAACCTCTTGCATTGGTGGAACCTCCACAGGGTGAAACTCTTCCCGGTCTCCAGCTGGTCTGATGGAACAGTCAACACTTAGCACATAGGGCCTCAGCAGGTTTCAGTAGAGACGTTTCTTGACAGGATTGGATTCTTCTGAGACCACATAATTTACTGGAGTTGGGGGAAAGGGCTGTCGTTCCACCTGGTATTGGGTACGTTCCCAATTGGGCTCTAGATTAATACCATGCTTATTTTTGATATTTTTTACCAACATTTGTTCCAACATGTTGGTGCCATCTATCTCTGTGCCCTTGTTTGTGAGTCTGTAACATGCCCAGCAGGGTGCGGTTGAACCGTTCACAAGCTCCATTACCCTGGCCTGTGGATGGTATGGGAGATATGTGACTTACACTAAGGTGGCAAAGCTCAGACATAATCACTGACTCAAAGTTTTAGCCTTGGCCTGTTTGGAGAAACTGTATGGTTGGGGCCATCTGGTCCTTAGTGAGGACTACCACCTCAAACTTGGTGAAGTCTTTGACAAATTCTAAGGCATAGTGATATCCTGGTGATATTCTATGTACGGAGCAAGTTTCACACTCCCAGCAAACCTTCTAGACCCAATCTGCCAGCTGCGGGCAGAAGAAGTGTCTTCTAACCAAGGACTTAATTCTGTCAACTACAAAGTGTCCACTCACAGTATGTAGTACTCAGCAGACTTAGAGGATATGCGACTAGGGGACCACAATTCATAGGATGTCCCGCTATCCGGTAGGAATGTGCACCTTGCAATAAAGCACAGTTTTTGACACTCATGGGAGGGTGGCTTACGCCACCAGGAGAGGAAGCTTTGTACCTGCATGAGATCTGGATCCTTCTGTTGAATTAGTGCCAATTCCTCTCCGCTGTAAATTTCGGTGGACTCCACCTGGGGAACTGCTCCCTGTTCCCTGAGAGAGCATGAGGTGGATGCTGTGGGCAGGACAGGAGCTAAATTGATGTCTTCTCGGGAAGAGTTCACATCCTCCTCTGGGTGTTCCACCTGATAGTGGGAGACTGTGGCTTGCATAGGCAATCATCCATTAATAACCATCTTGTGTTTGAGCCAGTGCAGCTCCTAGGCCTTGTAAACTCCCATCCATATACACACAGAAGGGCTTAAAATAGTCTGCCTAGGTCAATAAAGGTATCAAAGTCAGTTTTTTAATTCAGGCTGGCCACAGTTTTTGTTTACATGTCCAAAGCAGCCACACCACTAGCAATTCTGGTCCTCCTTTGGGTCCCTCCATAACAGATTCTCACCCTTAGGGGAAGGAGCTGCGTCTCGTTTCAGTGAGGACAGTTCTTGTTTCAGGGCAAGTTGGTGTTTAATGTTGTGTGTATGGCTCAGGGCCGTCTTTAATATTGATTGGGCCCTGGGCAAAAATGTTCTTAGGGCCCTCCTCCCCCCATGCAATTTCACTCCTCACCTTCTCTGAGACAATAAATAGCAGCTAGACTTGAAATCAATTTACTGTATCAGATCAGGCAGCGATTGCGATTGGTTGCCAGAGGTTACAGAATATCATTACTGCTTACTGACTGGTTGCTAGAGGTTACAGCACTCCTTAAGGCTCACTGATTAGTTGCTAGAGGTTACAGCACATGATTTCTGCTTGTTGATTGGCTGCTAGAGATTACTGTACAGTAATACTGCTCACTGGTTGCTATAGGTTATAGAACATCATCTCCTCAATGCAGGGGCATGATATACATATGAATGCTGCCTTATATTTACATATCAATGCTGTTGGCCTCAGCTATTTACATATGCATGTCACTGATATTTACATATGAATACCGGTTATTTACATGTAAACACAGGGTCTGCAGGTGAGACATATATACACAACAATAGGTCAGAGCTGGGCAGCATTAGTAGCAGCACTTCACACTGAGATATTGGGACACAGCACAGGACTAAAACCTCAATGGACAAGGAATTGTAAACTGGGATAGTTGGCAAGTATGAGGCAGCTGCTTTGGGCCCCACAACAATGACAGGGCCCAGGGCAGCTGCCCCTTTTGCCCTGCCTTAAAGACGGCCCTGGTATGGCTAATAGCAGTGAGGGGGGCCAGGGCTCCCTCTTTCACGTGGAATGGATCATACCTTTTTTGCCAATGTGAGTTGAAATTTTTTTTTATTTAATAAAGAGTTATTGGCTTATCATTAAGTCTGCGCAATGAGACCACTCTTTTTATATTTTCTATGGCCACTGGGAGAATTATTTTTCTAAAAAAAAAGTATTTTGAGGAACTCCTGAGAAGCGGATTGCTAAGTGAGGAGGAAAAGGATTTTCCCGTATGGTCATTGGACAGTTTCCTTTGAGTGGATCAAACTTGTGGTGATAAAGAGAAATTGGGATATATGATCTTCTTTGATTCAATCCTACATGCGTTTGATTTGCAGACTGACGGTAAGAGTCAGTAATTTCGGGTGCTGGTGGTGGTTCCCTTTGTTCTTCATATGAATTTGAACACGATCATTTTGACCAAGATTACCTCACTGGAATCCGTACACTAATATTTTGAACTTTATATTTATTTTTTAAAGCGCTATATCATAATTTATATATATTGCAACTTAGTGCCAAAAAGTGCATGTGCATAAATCCATACACGTGTTCCTGTATCGCAATCCTTAATGGGAAACAGTCCTAATATATGGTTTGTAGCGATTATGCTGATACTGCGTGTAAATAATACATACACGTGATCTCCAGTGATACTTCTACTGACATGCATCTACATCCATTCGTGCTTCAAAACATGCATTGGTGCAATCCGGTGACCCCTTTGGCTTACCTTAGAGCGTGTGACTTAGCTGTTATGCCTTGTACACACGGTCGGACATTCCGACCACAAAATCTGTCTGATTTTTTCCGACGGATTTTGTCCGAAACTGGTGTTGCATACACACAGTCGGACAAATTTTGTCGGAAAATCCGATCGTTCGAAACGGGGTGACGGTCGTTTGCGTACGATGGAACTACGTAGAGGCTAGTAGCCATTAGCTTTGGTCTCATAATTTGATCTGAGCATGCGTGGCATTTTGTCCATCGGAAAATTTTAGATCCAGCTCTCAAATTTTTTCCGTCTGAATTTCCGATGGAAAAAGCCCGATAGAGCCCACACACGATCAGATTTTCCGACAATATAATCCGATCGTACCTTTTCCATCATAAATTTCCGACCGTGTGTACAGGGCAATACACTTAGTCAATTCACGCATATGAATCACTGCAGGGTTCTAGGCTGGTTCCTGGATCAAAGGTTCCCACTGCAGTATCTCGGAGGTATATGAGAAAAAAAAAAGGCCAATAGTGCAATATCGTTTTTACAATTTATTTAAACAAGTTAAAAACCGCTCCCATGCTGGGGTACTCACATGTGCAAGGTGCGTCAGTGCACTGCTCTTTGTAAAGCATATAAGGTAACAGATGGATAAGGGTATGGCCTGTATCACATCCTAGGCAGGCACACTGTCTCTCGCTCCGTCCTGGCCCCTCCCCTACGCGTGTCGATATGACGTCTCTTCCTCAAGGGGTTTCTGATTGGACAGCCAACCTGTCAATTTTATACGGCGCCCGCTGCCATTTTGCTGTGGTCCGCGGACACTCTAGTGATGAACTATATATTTTCAATGGAGCTTTCAAATGCGAATACACTAACAGGGGAGGATTAATGGCAAAGTAACACCTCCATACATCCCAACCATACAGGACTTCTGCGGAGTGTTAAACAATCCATTGAAATTAAAGCCGACTAGCAGCGCGCCCTGACATATCACAACAATGAGCTAAGCCCCGCTTTGCATATACAAAGCCATAACATAGCTACCCAGGATGGGCATGGATGATTCACACACCATACCGCACTTATTTATTACACCGCTAACATGCTTTTTACTGTGGTAACTATAAAAATCCAACTACATTTAATAACGCCGGCAACCATTTATTATCTTATAAATTTTAACCCATTAAAGCAAGAAAAAAACCCTCATTAATCTGAGGTGTGACCACTTCTGTAGATGTTTTTAATTTTGTTTTATTTTTTTTAAGGATTTGTTCCACTTGGGATAATGTGACAGTTCAATAGGAGTCTCACCATCCTCTACCTCTCTCTCCCAGGCACTGCTGGTCTATTGTGCGGTAAAGACTGGACGTTCTATAAACTCAGTTGTTACTACAAGTGTACAAGTAAAACGTCATGGAATTCCGCCAAAGAAGACTGTGAGAAAAAGATGTCCCACCTGGTGATCATTAATGGGGATGGTGAGATGGTAAGAGAATCGTGCACCTCAAACATGTCTCCATGACTTGTGTTACCGACTCAGCCTGGTCTCTCTTCCAACGTTTCTCCACTTCAGATATTCTCTTCATACATGGAAGATTTCTCCATCATAGAATTATTTAATACTATGCTATAGTTCAATGGTTGTTCATCTCCCACCACACTTTCTCCCAATGGTGTAGTATAATAGTTACACTATATTGTCAAAAGCATTGGGATGCCTAACTTTACACGCACATGAACTTTAATGGCATCCCAGTCTTAGTCCGTAGGGTTCAATATTGAGTTGGCCCACACTTTGCAGTTATAACAGCTCCAACTCTTCTGGGAAGTCTGTCCACAAGGTTTACGAGTGTGTCTATGGGAATGTTTGACCATTCTTCCAGAACAGTATTTGTGAGGTCAGGCACTGAAGTTGTACGAGATGGCCTGGCTCACAGTCTCTGCTCTAATTCATCCCAAAGGTGTTTTATCGGGTTGAGGTCAAAGCTCTGTTCAGGCCAGTCAAGTTCCTCCACCCCCAAACTCTCTCATCCATGTCTTTATGGACCTTGCTTTGTGCACTGTGCAGGAAAAATGCAGCATGTAATACTTTTTTTCCTGGAACTGACTGTATTGGTGTGAACTATGCCACTGGAAACCATATAACCTACTTTCCAAAAAAAAATAAAAAATGCACTCGATTGAATGTGGTGTAAACGGGCCCTGAATCAGAAAAAAAGTACCAAGCACTATTACGGAGAATAGGGGGACTCTTGTATGACCTGGATGTGATGGTCTCAAATAGCAGGAACATCATTGCAGTTGTTATAAATGAAGACAACAGTCATTAGACTGGGCCTGATTTATCATTGAGGACCCTTTTGAGAACTTCATGCATGGTTTTTAGAAGCTTTAGCCTGATCCAATGCCAACATAAAATTTCTCCTGCCTGCAGTCCTGCACCGCTCCAGGACCTCCAGGAGAGCTAACACTGCTGAAAAAGTGCTTCTACCCTGAACCCAACAATGCTGGTGGTGAGACAGTTGATTACCCACTACAGATAATAAAAGGCAGACAAATATTTTAGCTAGTATTTTCCTATCAACACTGAGAAGGCTAATGGGCCACCGATTCTCAATTCTCGAAAAAAATCTTTACCCTTTGAGAGAAGAATCACCGCAGATTGTCGCGTGAAGGGAGGGAGAAAACCCTCTCTCAGACAGCAATTTAAAACTTCCGCCAGAGTAACCTTAAGGCTTGGTTCACACAGGGGGCGATGCGAGGCGACACGACTTGCCTCGCCGCGACCTGCCGCGACCTCAGCGGTGACTTGCAAATGACTTCTGTATAGAAGTCAATGCAAGTCGCCCCGAGGTCGCCCAAAAGTAGTACAGGAACCTTTTTTCTAAGTCGGAGCGACTCGAGTCGCTCCTCTTAGAACGGTTCCATTGTACAGAACGGGGGCGACTTGTCAGGTCGCGGCACGGCAAGTCGTGTCGCCTCGTGTCGCCCCCTGTGTGAACCGGCCCTAAGAGTCCATTCACACAGGGGCAAATTTGGATCCGACTTGAAGTCATCCCAAGTTGCCTCAAGTCAGGTAACATGATAAAATCAATGTAAGGGAATGAGAGCTGTCTTAATGTACACTACTGAAGTCCGACTTCAATCCGACTTCTAGGCAACTTGTACTCATTGATTTCAATAGAAGTTGCCTCCAAGTCTGATCCCCTGTCTTAACTGAAGCAACTTTCCAGGAAGTAAAAATAGTTTTCTAGGCAAACTCCTCCCTCCCGCAGAGCTGATTATTATGTGATTGGCCACTGGCAAAGTCCCCTGTTCTGGAGGCAACTTCAAGTTGCCTTGTAAGTTGCCTCAAGTCGTGTCCAAGTTGCCTCCCAAAGTCACGCTGGAAGTCGTGTTGCCCCTGTGTGAACCGTCTCTAAAGGTCTTGTAAAACTTGACTGTCAATCCATCCTGCCCTGGCAACTTCTTAATGGCAAGCGTATCAATAGCGTTAATTACCTCATCTGCAGTGATATCCTCTGTTAAACTCACCAGGGAACTGCCATTGTCTTGGAATAAAAATTAAAAAAACTTGACATTCCTCCTACCCAGCAGGTCAACATAATATGACCTGACGGCTTCAGGATCCCCGACTTGGGCTTTGTCAAGGAAAGTGTACTGTCAACCAGGCCTACACCTGACTTAAAGTGTCCGTAAAGGCAGAAGGTGCATTTTATATATTAAGATAAAAAGCCTCATGTGTGCAGCAGCCCCCTCAGCCCCCTTAATACTTACCTGAGGTCCTTCTCTGTCCAGTGATGTCCAAGAGTGTATCAGCCATCTGAGATTCTCCCTCCTGATTGGCTGAGACAGAGCAGCGGCGCCATTGGCTGCCGCTGCTGTCAATCAGTCAGCCAGCCAATTAGGGGAGAGAGGGGGCAGGGCCAGGTCGGGGGTCCGTGTCTGAATGGACACAGGGAGCTGTGACTCAAGGTGTTTATTTCTTCTTATGGCCTTGAAAAACCCAACAATCTTTTGTTTTGTAAGCTCCCACCACTCTGAATTACTGCTACAAAAGTCCATGATCGATACCTGTGCCTGAAAAAAAATCCTCAATTAATTGACTCTCTTTTTCATCCTCCAGAAGCACCAAATTCAGCTTCTAAGTACCCCTCTCCCTAGGTGGTATATCGGGGGGCTATTCAGAGTCACAGACAGAATACAGTGATCGGAAAACTCAACCGCCTGACACACTGGTGCAGAGAAGGCAAAGTTCCCCTTTTACTACTACCTCGCTGAAAAGTGATTACCGTGTTGTCTGGGCAGCAATGAATGTACACCTCAACCAGACCTGCCTCTAGCTAGTTCATTAAGAAAAAAGCTGTTACAGTCATGCCTAGTTCTGGTACTTTTCCTTTCCTTTGTGCTGGTGATGGTGTTGAAATCACCACTGAAGACAACTTGCTGGGCTGTAAAAAGAAAAGGCTTTTCCTGTCCCACTTTTTCTGGGGCCCATAGATGTTGATCAGGTGCAGGTCCTGCCCTCTCATGGAGACTTCTAAGGCCGTACATCTACCCATAATACCGTCCATCTCCTACCTCAATAATCCACCAACAGGTTACAATGCCTGAAAAAGTACCAAAACTCCAGTGTCTGCCACGCCTCCACTCCTTCTTTGCCAGATGAATATCGAGCAAACTAGACAACCGGGTCTCTTGCACAAAGAAAATATCAGCATCAAACTTGCTGTGCAGAAAAAGGCTATGTTATGAGCACTTATGCCGTGTACACACGATCGAATTGTCCGGCGAAATTGGTCCGGCAAACAATCCGGCAAACAATCCGACTTCATAACTAACGGACTTGGCCACACACGGACGCTCCGAAAGTCCGGCGATTTCTAATGCGATGACTTACAGCACGTACGACAAGACTATAAAAAGGAAGTTCAATAGCCAGTAGCCAATAGCTTCCTTCTCGTACTTGCTTCAGAGCATGCATCATTCTTAGTCCACCGGACTAGCATACTGACGAACGGATTATCCGCTGACAAATTTTGAGTCAAAACTACTTTCTAAGTCCCCCGGACTTTACGATGAAAAAGTCCGCTGGAGCCCACACACGATTGAATTGTCTGGCGTACTGTGGTCCGGCGGACCTAGTCCGCCAGACAATTCGATCGCGTGTACACTGCATTACTGATTTTTTTTATGACATTAATTGTCACCACCTTCAAAGGAGTGGGAATTGCCATCAGGATGATTGAGGTACTTTTTTTTAGCCTGCTTACCCCCCTCCCTACTCAGAGACCCTACATACGTTAATGTCCTTTGTGATTCCGCTTCCATGGAAATCACTGACTCATCACCCAAAAAACCCTCATCCTTCACCTCAGAAAACATTTCAAACTTGTTGGACCCTTCCACCCTCCAAGGTTCAGGTACAGGCACATCCTACTTCCTCTTCTTCTTCCCAGACTTTCTTTTTGCCTCCAACCACTCCTGACTGCAAAGCCCCCTTCCATTCCATTCCAACATCACCTACAACATCATCCACCCCACTCACTTCACTCACCACAGCAGTCCCTCCACCCATTCACCCCCCACCCTTCTCCCCAACATGCCCACCATCATTCACTCCATCCCTCAGTGCCTCAAACCCTCCAGTCCTCAGATGCCAGGGAGTGGGGGTCTGTGCAAGCATACACACTGGTCCAGTTCCCTCCACGGCCCCCACTACCTCACAGGACACAGGAGGATCAGACACAACATCCACCGACACCGACTCACAAAACACCAAGGAGATGATACAACATTGGATGGACAACCAGGCACTGATTCCACAGGGACAATAGAGACAGACATTGGGGACCCCTGACACAGACCTCCTCTCCTCTGGCTCCTCCATGTCCAGGCGAAAAAAAAACTCTTCCACCAAAGCAGACTGATTTTGCAAGGCCTCAAGGCACTCGCTGTACGCATGCCCAAACTCCTCACAAAGATTGCATTTGATGCTATTGCAATCCTTAGCCAGGCCCTGATGCTGAGAGAACTTCATCTTTTGCATAAGAAGGCGAATTGACCCTGAGAACTGCACTTATTACAGAGCTTGGACTGTCCAGGGTAGAATACGACAATCCTATCCTTCCCAATGAAGGCTGAGAAGGGCAGATTCTGGACCACATTCCCACACACAAGCAACCTCATCTGCACTGACCACCCACCTGTCCATATGCTCCTCTAATCCACAATCTTCTTTAATGGGGATAGAAGCTCCTCAGTCAGACAGACAGGTCAGCAGGGATTGATTCATTCCTTTCTAGGATGGTGACATCCTTAACAAGAGGTTAGCATGGGACAAGGTTTTGGACGAGTCCTTCCCACTTTGGCAGTCCCCTATACACATGTTCATACTTCTCCCAGAAAATATTGAGTGACTCTGGGTGAACAAAGGAGAGATTATACTCATAGGATCCTACCGGACTGATTAAATCAAAGATGATATCAGCCTTGAAACCCATCGCCAAAATCTTGTCCACAACCATCCTCCTGATAGGGGGAGCACCCCCTCCTTCCCACCTGAGCGGCACTACATTCCTCCACCTGAAAGACAGGGGTGCAGATGGGAGACCTACAACATGCACAGATAAATCCGGGCTATTACTAGACATTGATTTTTATTGATTATACAGTTGCACCAGTTGCCGTGGCTTGACTACCTGTGCAGTGACTACCTGGGGTCTGGACGATTCTATATATTTTATATATGTTTTTTTTTATTTGTTTTTTTGTCTGTTTTTTTATGTCCTAGTTGGCCATTTTTGTTAGTGGTCATTTGACATGCACCTTGCTGATCACAATTAATTCCTCCAATTGGAGGCATTTAACTTGTTTTTATAATTAATAAACAATATGTCTTATCAACCCCAGGTCCACATGTTGTGTCACTAATTTGGTCATCATCTTTTTTTCTCCACAATTCTAGTGGTGACACTTTTTTGTTTATCTCCCCCCCTGAGCTGCCCACCCGATGTGACCCCCTCATCCCAGCCAGAGCCCCAGCATAGGTTTTATTAGCAGAATCAGATGTTCCAGACCTCAAAACTGCACCCAGCCCATTGGTTGCAGAAGAAAAAGCCCCAGAACCCCCATTCTGCAAATCACCATCAGTGGTGGCAGTAGCAGCTGTCACTCCTTCCACCAGCACACTCCTTCCAGCATTTAAAGCAACTTTATCCTGCACATTATTTCCTTCACTTGTGGCACTACTTGCATAGTTAGGTTGAAAAAAGACACAAGTCCATCTAGTTCAACCAAAAAATTAAAATAAAATACAATCCCATATACACAGTGGCGTCTCCAGCTTTCATATTTGGGGGGGGGCATGGGGGTACAGGGACAAAAGTAGGGGGGCAACTATAAAATGCAATTATATATATATATATATATATATATATATATATATATATATATATATATATATATATATATCCTGGGGCCTTTATTACAATCTCACAATGGGCTCTTTCACATGTTCTGCAGTGAGCTCCCTTCCTACTGTATTGGGGCCCCCCAGGGTGTCAGAAAACAAGAGATATATCTCACCAGCATACCAAGAAAATATAAGGGTCCAAAGTAGTGGGAGAACTATCAAGGTTGCAAAGGTTGTCTTGCCCCCGGGCCCTGGTGTTCTGCCACTGTGGGGTTCCCCAGCCTCCTCTTGCTGTCCTGCCCCTGCTCTTGACAGTGCTGGTCTGGCATCTCTTGGAATTTACAGGCTGGTTCTCCTGTCCTAAGGACGGGACAAATCAGTCTGTTTTTTCAGTAACTGAGAGTCCTGGTGGAGTCCTTCCTGCAACTCACTCTTCTGCCAATGAGGATGCAGGGAAAGGAGCAGATTAGATGGCCATGGTTGTGCATTATGCAGTGTCAGCGAGCAGAGGGAGGGGGGATGGGGGGGGAATGGGGACACTCTCCATCTCATCTCATCTCATCTTATTTTTTTTTAATTAGGGGGCACATGGTGGGGCACAGCATAATGTCGGGGGGGGGGGGGTTCAGGGCCTCCTCTGGCCCCCCCTAGTGATGCCATTGCATATACACAATCCTTCACCCACAGTTGATCCAGAGAAAGGCGAAAACCCCCAGCAAAGCATGATCCAATTTGCTACAGCAGGGGAAAAAATGTATTCCTGATCTACCGAGTGGCAATTGGATTTTCACTTAATCAACTTTACCTATAAATGTCAGTACCCAGTTATATTATGTACATTTAGGAAAGAATCCGGCCTTTCTTAAAGCAATCTACTGAGCTGGCCAGAACCACCTCTGGAGTGAGTCTATTCCACATTTTCACAGCTCTTCTGTCAAGAAACCTTTCCGTATTTGGGGATGAAATCTTTTTTCCTCTAGACGTAAAGAGTGCCCCCTTGTCCTCTGTGATGGCCCTAAAGTGAATAACTCAACACCAAGTTCACAATATGGACTACTTATGTATTTGTACATGTTGATCATATCCCCCCTAAAGGGGTTGTAAAGGCTTGTGTGTTTTCACCCTAATGCAATGAAAAAACACCTTGCAGTCACCCCCCCCACACCCATTTTACTTACCTGATCCCCAAATTTCTGTCGGCGCATCCCCGCCGTCCCTCTCTCCATGGGTTCCTGGCTCTTGATTGGATAGATTGATAGCAGCGCAGCCATTGGCTCCCGCTGTTGTCAATCAAATCCAATGATCCGGGCACCGGGGTGGCGGGGCCGAGTCCTGTATTTGGCCTCTACGGAGGCCAAATGCTTGACTCAGGAACGCGCCCACAAGGTAACCCCCTCAGGAGAGCGCGTCTTCATCGGGTTTGGAAAAGTGGCGCTGTCCCCTATTACCTCAAAAATGAGGAATATGCTATCCAAATGCAATTTCTTTAAATTAAATGCAAAAAATAAATAAAATTATGAAAACAATTCTTTGTGTTATTAACCAAAATATTGTGTTAAACCCTCTGTCGGGTATTAATAGAACAGCGATGTGTGTGATCCTGTAGAAATGTGACCGACCCTCGTGCCTTTTCAATGCCATGTCTGAAAAACCATAATTGTGTAAAAATATTGTAATTTGTGTAAAAATATCTAAATGGTGTTAGACCCCCTGGTGAGTTTTTTTTTGGTTATTTAAACTGAAAAATGATTTAAATAAATCAAACAGTCTCATATGACAAAAAACTGTGAAGTGATTGTAGCCTTTCAAATGGTTGAATTAAATTAAAAACTAAAAAAAAACAAAAAAAACTAACAAATAAGGTGTAGAATAAAAAGAAAAAATGAGAATAGCGCTTCCCTCTAATAGATTATGAATTAAATATGCTTAAAAAATATAATTATAGTCCATAAACATGTGGAAAGTGGCTCGTGCACGATATAGCAAGTGCTGTGACTAATCCTTAATATGCTGAAAGGAAGGCGCCGGTGTGTTTTTCCGTGTAAGTAGTGGTTTTGCACTCACCAGATGCCTTGCCCCTACAGGGGCAGTTGCGCCTCCACAGTGTAAGCCCCTGTGTCGCTGCGTGGCGTTGTTCTGGGACCTTCGGTTTCTCAGCATATATCAGCCACCTCGCTAACCTCTGCGCAAAAGAACTTGAAGTAGGATCAGACTTATAGGCTTCTACATTGGGGCACTTAAGCAAGAAATGGTCCATTATCTCCTCCAGAACGCCACACTCCACTGTTGGACAACCACGGTTCTCCACAGAGCGATGCTTCAGGGTGCTCTTCACATAGAGTCTGCCATGGAACGAGTGCCAGGTCAAATCCCGGAGATTTAAAGGGATTCTCTCCATATTCAGGACATTTGAGTGTACGCTGCTCTGGTACAGAGACTGATGTGTCTGGTTATGTGTATTGCTGAATATGTCACAAATATTATAACAATCATAATTAATTAATTCATGTCTAGATGAAAAACACTGCATTGTAACAATTTCTATCTTTTGTCTTTCTGAAGAATTTCCTGCGTACATTTTCACAGAAAGAGAGTCCATGGGTTGGTCTCAACAAGACGGAGTCTAATAAATGGCAATGGGTGGATGGGACTGTTCTTAATACTAAAGAGTAAGTCCACCCTCCACATCCGATTTCTTTAGACATTACAAGTCATAAATGTGATCAGCCTCATTGTTTGTGTAGATCAGTGATTCTCAACCAGGGTTCCGTTGAACCCTAGGGTTCCTCCAGAGGTTGCTAGGGGTTTCTTCAGCTTCGGACCATTTCTGGTCTTTCTGGACCACTTCAGATCTTTTTAGCTATCTGTAAGGAGGTAATTCTTCCCAATGACCACAAGTGTAAGGACCATTCTTCCCACTGACCATCACACTAATGTATCATGAGTTGTAGATTTCTAATTTTTAGCAGGGGTTCTCTGAGACCGGAGAACTATTTCAAGGGTTCCTCTGTGTTGAAAAGATTGAGAAAGGCTGGTGTAGATGTTGAAGATTATATATACTGTACCCATTGTAAATATCATCATTAGTACTTTTTTAGGTTCCGAGAACATTTATGAAGCCCCTGCTTCTGTCCTGCTAAGTATCAGTTTCAGACCTGGTCACTAATGGAATTTGTTCCTTGCAGGTTCTGGCAGGATGGTCAGCCCGATAAAAAAAATGGAATAGAAGATTGTGCTCAGTTCAGAGAAGGAGATGGCTTGAATGATGTGGATTGTTCTTCGACAAGACCGTACATCTGTGAGAAGGAATTATTCTGAAGTGTGCCGGTGAACCTCAGACATCCCCCTTCTGCTCTTTTATTCTCCCACTTCCTATTAGAGTAATATCAAATGGGCTAAAAACAAAGAGAAATGTACAGGCTCCTATGCCTGATCATCTTCTAAAATTTCCAGTTACCTGTCTGCTCTGGTGAATCTCTAAATGTAATACATTAGGACAAGGATCTCCAACCCATGGCTCATGGGCTGCATAGGGTTGCCACCTGTCCGGCATATACCCGTTTTTAAATCGTGTGTCTGGGTTTTCAGACCGCCTGAAACATGGACACAATAATCATTATGGATTGTGGCTTCCCAAGTAAGCGAGTACCACAACTGCCGAGTGCATAAGGGTGCGGTCCGGTTTCAGATAAAAGTGATCTCAGCGGTGGATACGCAGCAAGATCACTTTTATCGGGGGTGGGAGAGGGCCCCCTTCTCTCCACACTCAGGCTCGCAGTCTCCGCTGTAATTCATCCCAGAGCCGTTCTATCAGGTTGAGTTCAGGACCTTGCTTTGTGCATTAGTCCAAATCATTTGGTGGAGGGGGGCATTATGGTGTGGGGTTGGTTTTCAGGGGTTGGGCTTAGCCCGTTAGTTCCAGGGAAGGGAACTCTTAAGGCATCAGCATACCAAGACATTCTGGACAATTTCATGCTCCCAACTTTGTGGGAACAGTTTGGGGATGGCCCCTTCCTGTTCCAACATGACTGCGCACCGGTGTACAAAGCAAGGTCCATAAAGACATGGATGAGCGAGTTTGTGGTGGAGGAACTTGACTGGTCTGCATAGAGTCCTGACCTCAACCCGATAGAACACTTTTAGGATGAATTAGAGCAGAGATTGTGAGCCAGACCTTCTCATTCCACATCAGTGCTTGACCTCACAAATGTGCTTCTGGAAGAATGGTCAAACCTTCCCATAGACACGCTCCTAAACCTTGTGGACGGCCTTCCCAGAAGAGTTGAAGCTGTTATAGCTCCAAAGGGTGGGCCAACTCAATATTGAGCCCTACGGACTAAGACTGGATGCTATTAAAGTTCATGTGTGTGTAAAGGCAAGCATCATAATACTTTTGGCACTATAGTGTATTTATCGTGAACGCTGTGTGTATCCTCCCTTAAGATTTACTTAACATGCAGTGGAGTAAATGACAAGTGTGTTATATTTACTCAACACATTGAAAAGGGAACCTGTTGGGGTGAGATATTGGGTAGAGGAATAACATTAGCAATTGTGAGGTTTATTGCACAGTTGGTTAAATGGCTGCGGGAGAAGAAATACAGCACACTGTGGACACTCAGCAAATGCTTAGTACCTGAGTGGTAATGATTGTGTTAACCTCGAAAGAGGAGAGGATACATAAGTGGGGTTGTCTCTCCATGCAAGCACCCCCTGTGAAAAAATCCGTACTGTACAAATGTAAGTGACGAAACGCGTTGATCATGGTTACACTGTGACCGCAGGTGATATCAGGACTGGAACCTCTGGAAGTAGACGCAGGGGCTCTTTCCCCCCGGGCCCTGGGAAAATTGGAAAACTGTATGCCATGAAACCAGTCTCTGGTGCCGAAAAGGTTGTGGACCTCTGGGTTAGAGGATTGAGCAAGTGACCACATGTTCACTTATAAACAAAGCCCAGCCTGCGTAAGAAGATAATCCATGCTTAAGTTTCTGGTTCGTGCTGCGCTGGACTGACTGGAGCAGTCCGTGGTCATGGGTGGGTGATTTTGTGGGCGGAGAGAAATCCTTTCCAGTAGAATGTGCCCAACGGTGGATGGTGGTGGTTGACCTTTTTGGGGGCTTGGGCTGCTACCTTTCTGATACGGTATAATGGTCATTTCAACAAACGAAAAAACAAGCTCTGGACTGCCGCACTCTTCAGAAGACTACTTTCTTTTATTGGAAAATCGCATTACAGCTCAACAAACACAGCAAACAAGGAAAAATTGCTGACGTTTCGCACTAGCCGTAGTGCTATGAATAAGCACTACAGCTAATGCGAAACGTCAGCAATTTTTCCTTGTTCGCTGTATTTGCTGAGCTGTAATGTGATTTTCCAATAAAAGAAAGTGGTCTTCTGAAGAGTGCGGCAGTCCAGAGCTTGTTTTTCGTCTGTTTCTAGAGGTAATAGCCAGCACCTGTGGCTTCCCAGCCGTAGAGACAGTTTATAGCCTGCATGTGTGCTCCTGGAGCGGTGAGATCCCTTCTCCTTATGGTCATTTCAGTGAGAAGACTTGGATAGGATAGAAAGAGCGCCCAGGCACAAAAGTTGCAGTTCTTTGGCCCCTGGGCGCTTCTTTTATACTAATTAAATACTTAGGTTTCCCAGGTCATAAAAATGGACCTCTTTGCTGCTCTCTGGCTCTTGGAGGCATGTTGCTCTTCAGAAGAGCGCCACCATGGTGGACTTTGAGGACACGGACGCTGGAAAGTTATAGTAAATATAGATGATCTTCTGTTGCAGAGGCCTTTTTTACAAGTGATCCATTGGAAAGTTACAAAGAATGGACTTAGGAAAGGTCCACTTTTCATTCATTGTGCTTTTTATAAAAAGAATTCAGAAAATTTGACTTTTTTTCTTATATTTATTAAAGGTTAAGGCATATGACCATATTTCCATATGACGATAAACATTGGTGGAAAAGGGTTACAAGAGATAATGTTTTGAATGAGGCAAACAAGTAAGAAAAGCTGTAGAACAAACAATGCAACATAATAAGCTCTCTTGCATGGTATGTGAAGAGAAAGCGATACTAGGGTCTCTCACTGAACAGACGGTCCTGAATACCAGGAATTACAGCTACTACTACAATAGATTAATCTGGGTGGAATTGTTAGAATCAAAACCCCTCCTTAAACTAAAATGAAAGGAAGGTAAACTAAAGGTAAGATAAATTTAACCTAAGACACATTACGAAAAAAAAAGGGGGGGGGGATAAAGGATAATAGGTCCTCCATAGGGTCACAGGTCTTGTCTAAATAAAGATCGGGTATCCATGCAGCATGCAAATGAGTTAAGCTATGTGCTTCTTAAAATTGTGGTCTGTAGTTTGCCCAGGGTGTTTGACAAGCTGGCCTTGGGATATCTTTCAGTGTATTTGGAAGATTGGATTAATCACTCTATTTCCATGGTCGAAAAGGTGTATTTAATGTAAGAGCACCATCTTGAGAAGAATCTATTAGTTGGTGCATAATTTTGCATCGCTGTACCCAATTTTTCTTGATAGAGAAGTTTTGTGAGGTCATTCTGTACTGCGGTAATCGTTGGTGGTGAAGAGGATGTCCACCTTTTAGTATATTTGTGGGTGCAGCTAGAAGACACAAGTTAGTTCATTGAGAGATATGGGTTTTGGGTTTGCCCAGTTGCAGTTGGCTGGATTTGTTATGACTGAATAAAAATAGGATAGGTGTCTTAGCAATATTGGCAGTCAGTTATACTGAAAATATACTGTATGATTTGACTCCAGAAAGCTGAGACTGGGGCACATTGCCAGAAACGATGAAGCAAAGGGGGTTTGAGGGTCCCACATGGCGGACAGTTTGCAGAGTTAGGGGTGTCTCCCAAGAAGTGAGATGGGATAAAAGCCCTGTGTATCAATTTGGGACTGTGCCATCTTTTTGTGCCAATTAATATTTTTTTTTTGCTTTTTCTGCTCTTTTAATAAAGAAACAATTCCTTGCTGAAAAATTGGACTGTGTCAGTTTTTGATGACAATTAATAATAAATTAGCAAGCTTTGGGTGCCAGGTTGCTGAGATAATCCATGTGGCCAGGAAATGACCACACCCGCACAATATATCATCATAATGATGACATGTAAGGGGGTCACCCTGTGCTACACCTAAATAAACACACAGGTAATGAAGTTTGGTTAATCCATTGCTTTGTCCTCACTAATACTATTCAGGTCAAATAGATATTTTTTTTGTCTGTTTGGCACTGCCCCATAATGCCCTGTGATCTGCACTTTAACACTTTGACTGCTAAGGACATGTTCTAAATATCATGGCAATCAAATGGTTAAAACAAGCTCATGGTTGCCAACCCCCACCATGCTCCCTGGTCATATCTCCAGGAAGACCAGTACTAATGGACATCCAGGATGAAGAGCAGGTGATAATGGTCGCTGCAGACCATTCCTGTTGTTCTGTTCCTAATATAATACAGGCAGGCAGTTCATTCAGTTACCTGCAGTATATTCAGTACTGTATCCTGTGCAGCTAGATCTCACTGCGGACCGTTCCTGTTGTTCTCTTCCTAATATACTACAGGTAGGCAGTTGATTCAGTTAGCTGCAGTATATTCAGTACTGTATCCAGTGCAGCTAGACCTCACTGCAGAACATTCCTGTTGTTCTGTTCCTAATATATTACAGGCAGGCAGTTCATTCAGTTAGCTGAAGTATATATTAAGTACTGTATCCTGTGCAGCTAGATCTCCCTGCAGACCATTCCTGTTGTTCTCTTCCTAATATATTACAGGCAGGCAGTTCATTCAGTTAGCCGCAGTATATATTGAGTATTGTATCCTGTGCAGCTAGATCTCACTGCAGACCATTCCTGTTGGTCTCTTCCTAATATACTACAAGCAGGTAGTTGATTCAGTTAGCTGTAGTATATTCAGTACTGTATCCTGTGCAGCTAGATCTCACTGCAGAACATTCCTGTTGTTCTCTTCCTAATATATTACAGGCAGGCAGTTCATTTAGTTAGCTGCAGTATATATTGAGTACTGTATCCTGTGCAGCTAGATCTCACCGCAGACCATTCCTGTTGTTCTGTTCCTAATATACTACAGGCAGGCAGTTAATTCAGTTAATTTAAAGATACACATTCCACAAACCCTTTACCTAGTGTATCATCACAGCGCTGTGGATAACTCAATATTTTATATCTTAGCTGCCACTTACCATAAAATGTCACATATAAAAAGGTGCATACAAAAATAGTAGTAAACTTCCAAAAAACTAATTAGTTGCACGTGGCGCTATAACCTGTGTACCTTTCAGTGCACAAATCCTCACCTCCTCAGTGATCCTATCTCAAATCATAAATTGTCTAATCAATAACAAAATATATAAATATTAATCACTCAGTGAATACCCAAATTTACATTTAAATTACACATATAGTGAAAAATATATAATCAAATGTGAATATAGTCCATCCACCACACAATATTCGAAAAAGCATCCAGATTACAGAAAGTCTTTCTATAAATGCATAAGAAGAATATCCAGTGCTCAGATTCCTTTCTACAAGTGACTCCTTCACCACACCATCCGTGATTTATGCTCCCCCCTTCGTGAAAACACTCACCAACTGCTAAGCCTTACACTCTCGTGTGAGGCTCAAGGGCTTTCAAATGATCTCTCAAGATGAAATTCAGACCCCAGCACATCCGATTGGAACTTCTCCACTTACGCACTTCATTGTATAAATATATACAGGCATTTGTATATCTAGAGGCAAATTTAAAGTTTTTACCTCAGAAGCCATTTAGTTCTGATGCAGACAAGTGAAGGTCTTCAAATTTGCCTCTAGATATACAAATGCCTGTATATATTTATACAATGAAGTGCGTAAGTGGAGAAGTTCCAATCGGATGTGCTGGGGTCTGAATTTCATCTTGAGAGATCATTTGAAAGCCCTTGAGCCTCACACGAGAGTGTAAGGCTTAGCAGTCGGTGAGTGTTTTCACGAAGGGGGGAGCATAAATCACGGATGGTGTGGTGAAGGAGTCACTTGTAGAAAGGAATCTGAGCACTGGATATTCTTCTTATGCATTTATAGAAAGACTTTCTGTAATCTGGATGCTTTTTCGAATATTGTGTGGTGGATGGACTATATTCACATTTGATTATATATTTTTCACTATATGTGTAATTTAAATGTAAATTTGGGTATTCACTGAGTGATTAATATTTATATATTTTGTTATTGATTAGACAATTTATGATTTGAGATAGGATCACTGAGGAGGTGAGGATTTGTGCACTGAAAGGTACACAGGTTATAGCGCCACGTGCAACTAATTAGTTTTTTGGAAGTTTACTACTATTTTTGTATGCACCTTTTTATAAGTTAATTCAGTTAGCTGCAGTATATTAAGTACTATATCCTGTGCAGACTGTTCCTGTTGTTCTCTTCCTAATATACTACTCATTCAGTTAGCTGCAGTATATTCAGAATCAGTATAGATATACATCCCAGCTTTGTGCAGCTACATCTTACTGCAGGCCATTCCTGCTGTATCTATTCAAATACATTACAAATAAATCAAATACAGTATGTCTGAAAGGCCAACAAGGAGAGGCAGATGATAACAGGCTACTAAAAGAGGGCAAGCAGGCTCTGTGTCTCCAGCCAACATTACTGGTCATGGACACGGTGCATCCTCAGAACATGGCCGTGGGGACGCTTGTCTTTTTTTTTGGCAGCTGGCCTTGTTGAGCCACAACATGCAGAAGAGTTGGTAGAGTGGATGACCAAGCCGTCCTCATCCTCCTCATCCTCTGTCACCCAGGCTCAGAGTACTTTGACTGCCAATGCAGCTGCCAAAGTGGCCTCTTCCATCGGCTCAATGTCATCAGTTACTCCTTCCCTAGCCCCACCATCATGTCCTGAGGAGTCCCCCGAACTGTTCGACCACAGTGTTGGGTACATATTGCAGGAGGATGTGCAGCGTTTTAAAGTCTCCGATGATGGTACCCCGATTGAGGAAGGCAGTAACATGAGCCCAGAGAGAGGGGGTGCCCAAGAAGGACAACAAACTGGCAGTCATGTTCCCCCAGCTGCAGCATACTGCCAGGTTTTCTCCAGTGATGAGGAAAGAGGGGATGATGAGGTCACTGACTCTACGTGAGCACCTGAGAGGAGGAGGGGGGAGGAGGCACATCTCCAATGAGGCAGGATGCCCTCCAGGGGCCAGCTTAAGGGCAGCCGACCGACTGTATCACACCGCAGAGCTCTGCATGTGCAGGACGCTGCTGACTCCACGCGTTTTTCCAAAATTTCTTTGGTGTGGGCCTTTTTTGAGATGCGTGCAGCAGATTGCACAGTTGCTGTTTGCAACATATGTCTGAAGCGTATCAAGTGTGGCCAAAATAGCAGCCACTTGGGCACTAGTGATGGACGAACTTCCGACGGGACGTTTTGTGAACGCGGACCGCGAACGCGGCCGATAGTTTGCGAAACGGAACGTTCGCGGCGGGCCCCATTGACTTCAATGGGAGGCGAACTTCGCAAACCTATAGGTCAAATTTGCAGCCACAAAATAATTATTAGCTGTGCAAACATAGTCCCACCACATGGCCAATGACATAACACATGTATGAGGTGAATCTGGGATCGACAACTACAAGCATTCTTTTTTTATATGGGAAATTGTTCTGACAATTCAGGACTGTGGAGCGCATGAAGGCAATGGAGGAGAGGGAAGGTCAGGGACCAGGGTAGGCAAAGAAGAGGGTGCAGGAGATGATCACCAGCAGCGTGACATACAGCAATGACACCTGCACCATGATAGAGTCATCTGACAATAGCACCGTGATACAGAGCACTGACATCAGCAGCGTGACATAAAGCATTAACACCAGCACCGTGACATACAGCATTGACAGCAACACCGTGATAGAGAGCACTGACATCAGCAGTGTGACATAAATCACTCACACCAGCACCGTGATATACAGCACTGACAGCAGCACCGTGATAGAGAGCACTGACATCAGAAGCGTGACATACAGCACTGACATCAGCACCGTGATAGAGAGCACTGACATCAGCACCGTAAGCAGCCCCAGGAGGAAGTCAGCACAGCACAGGGATGGTGTGATCCCCTCATAATAAGAACCCCCAGGAGTAAGTCAGCACAGCACAGGGATGGTGTGATCCCCTCATAATAAGCAGGCCCAGGAGAAAATCAGCACAGCACAGGGATGGTGTGATCCCCTCATAATAAGCAGACCCAGGAGAAAATTAGCACAGCACAGGGATGGTGTGATCCCCTCATAATAAGAACCCCCAGGAGGAAGTCAGCACAGAACAGGGATGGTGTGATCCCCTCATAATAAGCAGACCCAGGAGAAAATCAGCACAGCACAGGGATGGTGTGATCCCCTCATAATAAGAACCCCCAGGAGGAAGTCAGCACAGCACAGGGATGGTGTGATCCCCTCATAATAAGCAGGCCCAGGAGAAAATCAGCACAGCACATGGATGGTGTGATCCCCTCATAATAAGAACCCCCAGGAGGAAGTCAGCACAGCACAGGGATGGTGTGATCCCCTCATAAGCAGCCCCAGTAGAAATATGACACCGCTCAACCTCTTCAAAGAGGAGGGTAGGGGCATATAGTACGGTGTGCTTTTTTGGGACAAGGAAGTGAGCCAAATGAAGAAAGAAGGTCTGTGCGCTTGATTCAAAAAAATGTTTATAGACATATACATGGTCTACTGGTCACATGTGTTGAATTCCTCCGAGATCCATGCCTCATTCATTTTTAGAAATATGAGGTAGTTAACACTGTCGTGAGCTAGGCGAGTACGCTTATCGGTCACGATCCCCCCTGCTGCGCTGAACGTCCTTTCGGACAGGACACTGGATGAGGGGCAAGCCAACAGTTCGATTGCAAATTGGGCAAGCTCTGGCCAGAGGTCAAGCCTGCCCACCCAGTAGTCCAGGGGTTCATCACTCCTCAGAGCGTCCACATCGGCCGTTAACCCAATGTAGTCGGACACCTGATGGTCTAGGCGTTCCCTGATGCTGGATCCGGATGACACCTGTCAATGGGTCGGCTGAAAGAATGACCTCATATCCGAAGTCACCAACACATCTTCAAACCGGCCTCTTCTTGCAGGCGCTGTTGGATTGGTACCCGCAACTCCTTCTCTGGTAGTGGGAATTGCTCCTCTGCCAGCGCACGCAAAAGCAGAATGCAGCATTTCTCGAAGCAAGGCCTAGAAGTGCTGCATTCTGACAGCCCTCTGCGACGCCGGTAACATTTCCGCCATTTTGTGTTTGTACTGGGGGTCTAAGTATGTTGCCACCCAGTACTGGTCCTTGACCCTTATGCTTTTTATACGGGGGTCCCTATTAAAACACTGGAGCATGAAGGCCCCCATTTGCACTAAAGTGGAAGCGGTGTGGTGGCCTGGCTCCTGCTCATCATCCAGGATAATGTCGTCCTCTTCATTCTCCTCTCCCCATCCACGCACAACAGGGATCCCAGAAAGGTTTAAAGCATGCTCTTCTTGCTCCTCCTCATCCGCCCTGGCAACATCCTCCTCTGACTCCTCTTCAGACTCTTGTTGTTGACTTGTCTCGGATAGAGTAGCCCCCCTGGGAATTCATCCAGCATTGCGACTTCCTCATCTTCCCGCTCCTGGTCCTCCACAGCTTGATCAATGACACGACGCAATGCACGCTCCATAAAGAAGGCATAAGGTACCATGTCACTGATGACGCCATGGCTGCGACTGACCAGTTTGGTGATCTCCTCAAATGGCCGCAGAAGTCTGCATGCGTCGCGCATGAGCAGCCACTGGCACGGTGAAAAAAAACCCAGCTCCCCAGAACCATTTCTGCCGCAGAGTTTATACAGGTAGACGTTAACTGCACGTTTCTGCTGGAGCAGCCTATCAAGCATATAGAAGGTTGAGTTCCATCGCAAATGAGGGCAATCGCAAATAAGACGTCTGACCGGCAGATTGTGTCGCCGCTGAATGTCAGCAAGGCGAGCCAAGGCCGTGTAAGATCTTCTGAAATGGGCCGAGATTTTCCTTGCCTGCCGCAAGATGTCCTGGACCCCAGGGTATTTGACAACGAATCGCTGCACGACCAAGTTTAAGACGTGTGCCATGCATGGCACGTGTGTGATTTTGCCCTGTTTCAATTGGCTAAGCAGATTGGCACCGTTGTCACACACCACTTTACCAACTGTCAAATTGAGCGGTGTTAGCCACTGATCTGCCTTGTGAACGCAAAGCTGAAAGGAGTGCCGGGCCAGTGTGGCTCTTGGCTTCCAGGCACAACAGACGCAGCACGGCATGGCAACGTCTCACCTGGCATGTGGAATAGGTTCTGGGGAGCTTGGGCGGTGCAGCGGAAGAGACGCTAGCAGCGGAAAAGGAGGAGGCAGCTGAGGAGGAGAGGGAGGAGGATGGAGTAGGAGGAGGAGGAGAAGAAGAGTCAGGCCTGCATGCAATCCGTGGCGGTAAAACCAAATCTACACGGGTGCCACAGGTTACATGCTTGACGGCCGTCAGAAGGTTCACCCAGTGGGCAGTAAAAGTGATATACCTATCCTGCCCATGTTTGCTAGACCACGTGTCTGTGGTCAGATGTATCTTGGCACCGACACTGTGTGCCAGAGATACATTCACTTGCCGCTGAACATGGCCATATAGCTCTGGGATGCCCTTCTCTGAGAAATACTTCCTTCCTGGGACCTTCCATTGTGGTGTTCCAATGGCCACAAATTTGCGAAAGGCCTCCGAGTCCACCAGTTTATATGGCAGTAGTTGGCGGGCTATGAGTTCTGACAAGCCAGCCGTCAATCGTTGGGCAAGAGGGTTATCCGGCGTCATCATTTTTTGACGCTCGAACATTAGGCCCATGGAAGCCTGGCTTTTTGCAGAAAAACGTGAGCTTGGCGTGATGGAAGGTGGAGTGGAGGACAATTGTGAGGAGAGAGGAGAAGGAGAAGTAGAAGACGAGGCTGGACGGTGAGAGCCTGCAGTGTGGCTTTGTGTGTTCCGTTGCTCCCACTGGGCTCGGTGATTGCTGCCCATATGCCTTCTTAAGGCGGTCGTCCCGAGGTGAGTGTTGGGCTTACTGCGACTAATGCGTTGACTGCAAAGATTGCAGATGGCAACGCTATTGTCAGCAGCGGACACGTTAAAAAAAGCCCACACTGCGGAGCCATGTGCCGGTGTCCTGGGAGCACCAGATGTGACCGTACATGGTCGATGACTCGCTCCTGATACATTTGCAGTCTGCTTTGTCCCTCCTGTGCAATGTAAGTTATTCCTGCTTCTCCTCCCTATCTGCTGGTCCATATCTCCCTCTGAACTCCCCTCCTCTTACTCTCTTGTGGGCACCCACGTGACATCACTAGACACGTCATCATCAACGTCACCTTCCCCACCGCTATAAGAAGAGATCTCGGAGTAGGCAGCAGCAACACCGGGGACCAACCTCCTCCTTGGGCTGATCTGGGTACTGTCGTCAGACTGCTGAGTAGCGGTTGTTGCTTCCTCCTTTTCCTGATCCAATACCAAGAGTGGCTGCGCATCAGCAATGTCCTCTTGATATGGATCAGAAAATAATTCCTGTGACTCAAGCGGAAGGTATGTGGTGGTGGTGGTGGTGGTGTTGTTGGTGGTAGTGTCTTTGGGGGTGCACATAGCAGAGAGTGAAGAAGAGGGTGCAGATCGAGAGGATGAGGAGGGTGCAGAAGAGTAAGGCTGAGTGAGCCACTCAACCAAGTCTGGTGCGTCCTTTAAAGTAATTGAACGCACCTTCTGCAACTTCCCACTTTGGCTCAAGGCTGGTGCTCCTGCCCTACCCCTACCACCCCTGCGGAAGGGCCTGCCTCTTCCTCTGCCTGTCATTTTTTAAATCACCCTGTGACAAAACTCTTAGTCCCTATACCGATGAAGGACTGCTGCAGTATAGGGCAGCGGTCAGCAGTGGTGCACCTCAACCCTATCTATTGTGGACCGATACCGGTCCTTACAGAACAGCAGACTGTACCTCACTCAACCCTATGTACTGTAGCACCCTACACCAAGTTACCAGTCTTTATAAAGGACCTTTGTGGACCAAGTAGGTTGTGTGTGACTGATTAGCAGACTGTATGTCAGTCCCTATACTGCTGAAGGACTGCTGCAGTAAAGGGCAGCGGTCAGCAGTGGTGCACCTCAACCCTATCTATTGTGGACCGATACCGGTCCTTACAGAACAGCAGACCGTACCTCACTCACCCCTATGTACTGTAGCACCCTGGACCTTACCAGTCCTTATAAGGACCTTTGTGGACCAAGTAGGTTGTGTGTGACTGATTAGCAGACTGTACGTCAGTCCCTATACTGCTGAAGGACTGCTGCAGTATAGGGCAGCGGTCAGCAGTGGTGCACCTCAACCCTATGTATTGTGGACCGATACCGGTCCTTACAGAACAGCAGACTGTACCTCACTCAACCCTATGTACTGTAGCACCCTGGACCTTACCAGTCCTTATAAGGACCTTTGTGGACCAAGTAGGTTGTGTGTGACTGATTAGCAGACTGTACATCAGTCCCTATACTGCTGAAGGACTGCTGCAGTATAGGGCAGCGGTCAGCAGTGGTGCACCTCAACCCTATCTATTGTGGACCGATACCAGTCCTTACAGAACAGCAGACTGTACCTCACTCAACCTTATGTACTGTAGCACCCTAGACCTTACCAGTCCTTATAAGGACCTTTGTGGACCAAGTAGGTTGTGTGTGACTGATTAGCAGACTGTACGTCAGTCCCTATACTGCTGAAGGACTGCTGCAGTATAGGGCAGCGGTCAGCAGTGGTGCACCTCAACCCTATGTATTGTGGACTGATACCGGTCCTTACAGAAAAGCAGACTGTACCTCACTCAACCCTATGTACTGTAGCACCCTACACCAAGTTACCAGTCTTTATAAGGACCTTTGTGGACCAAGTAGGTTGTGTGTGACTGATTAGCAGACTGTACGTCAGTCCCTATACTGCTGAAGGACTGCTGCAGTATAGGGCAGCGGTCAGCAGTGGTGCACCTCAACCCTATCTATTGTGGACCGATACCAGTCCTTACAGAACAGCAGACTGTACCTCATTCAAACTTATGTACTGTAGCACCCTGGACCTTACCAGTCCTTATAAGGACCTTTGTGGACCAAGTAGGTTGTGTGTGACTGATGTCAGGCTAGGTGCAGATAACAAGTAACAGTTCAGGTGTGCTGATTATACAAAGAGTTCAAAGCACATACCATGAGCAGGTCTAAGCAGAGCAGGTCAGCTGGGACTTGTAGTACACCGCTGCAGACGAAGGTAGGTGATTGCTGGACCTTGTAGTTCACTGCTGTAGATGAGGGTAGATGAGTACTGGACCTTGTAGTTCACTGTTGTAGATGAGGATAGATGATTGCTGGACCTTGTGGTTCACTGCTGCAGATGTGGGTACTAGTAGAATCAGGCAAAGCGTAGTCTAGGCAAGCTGGGTCATACACAGGTAGATCAGAATCCAAACGGTACAGAATCAGAAGCAAGCAAGGAAGGTCAAACAAGAAAGTCACAGAGCAAATATCAGCTGGATCAAACACAAGTGAACTCTAACACGAGCGCTGACTGAATGCTGATACAGGTGATTTAAACGTGAGCTGGCCAATCACTGTTGTTTCCCAGACACAGGCTGTGTCAGGTGAGTTGTGCTGGGTCCTAAAGGGATTCTAGTACTGACAACTGATTAGCAGACTGTACGTCAGTCCCTATACTGCTGAAGGACTGCTGCAGTATAGGGCAGCGGTCAGCAGTGGTGCACCTCAACCCTATCTATTGTGGACCGATACCGGTCCTTACAGAACAGCAGACTGTACCTCATTCAAACTTATGTACTGTAGCACCCTGGACCTTACCAGTCCTTATAAGGACCTTTGTGGACCAAGTAGGTTGTGTGTGACTGATTAGCAGACTGTACATCAGTCCCTATACTGCTGAAGGACTGCTGCAGTATATGGCAGCGGTCAGCAGTGGTGCACCTCAACCCTATCTATTGTGGACCGATACCGGTCCTTACAGAACAGCAGACTGTACCTCACTCAACCCTATGTACTGTAGCACCCTACACCAAGTTACCAGTCTTTATAAGGACCTTTGTGGACCAAGTAGGTTGTGTGTGACTGATTAGCAGACTGTACGTCAGTCCCTATACTGCTGAAGGACTGCTGCAGTATAGGGCAGCGGTCAGCAGTGGTGCACCTCAACCCTATCTATTGTGGACCGATACAGGTCCTTACAGAACAGCAGACTGTACCTCACTCAGCCCTATGTACTGTAGCACCCTGGACCTTACCAGTCCTTATAAGGACCTTTGTGGACCAAGTAGGTTGTGTGTGACTGATTAGCAGACTGTACGTCAGTCCCTATACTGCTGAAGGACTGCTGCAGTATAGGGCAGCGGTCAGCAGTGGTGCACCTCAACCCTATGTATTGTGGACCGATACCGGTCCTTACAGAACAGCAGACTGTACCTCACTCAACCTTATGTACTGTAGCACCCTGGACCTTACCAGTCCTTATAAGGACCTTTGTGGACCAAGTAGGTTGTGTGTGACTGATTAGCAGACTGTACGTCAGTCCCTATACTGCTGAAGGACTGCTGCAGTATAGGGCAGCGGTCAGCAGTGGTGCACCTCAACCCTATCTATTGTGGACCGATACCGGTCCTTACAGAACAGCAGACTGTACCTCACTCAACCTTATGTACTGTAGCACCCTGGAACTTACCAGTCCTTATAAGGACCTTTGTGGACCAAGTAGGTTGTGTGTGACTGATTAGCAGACTGTACGTCAGTCCCTATACTGCTGAAGAACTGCTGCAGTATAGGGCAGCGGTCAGCAGTGGTGCACCTCAACCCTATCTATTGTGGACCGATACCGGTCCTTACAGAACAGCAGACTGTACCTCATTCAAACTTATGTACTGTAGCACCCTGGACCTTACCAGTCCTTATAAGGACCTTTGTGGACCAAGTAGGTTGTGTGTGACTGATTAGCAGACTGTACATCAGTCCCTATACTGCTGAAGGACTGCTGCAGTATATGGCAGCGGTCAGCAGTGGTGCACCTCAACCCTATCTATTGTGGACCGATACCGGTCCTTACAGAACAGCAGACTGTACCTCACTCAACCCTATGTACTGTAGCACCCTACACCAAGTTACCAGTCTTTATAAGGACCTTTGTGGACCAAGTAGGTTGTGTGTGACTGATTAGCAGACTGTACGTCAGTCCCTATACTGCTGAAGGACTGCTGCAGTATAGGGCAGCGGTCAGCAGTGGTGCACCTCAACCCTATCTATTGTGGACCGATACAGGTCCTTACAGAACAGCAGACTGTACCTCACTCAGCCCTATGTACTGTAGCACCCTGGACCTTACCAGTCCTTATAAGGACCTTTGTGGACCAAGTAGGTTGTGTGTGACTGATTAGCAGACTGTACGTCAGTCCCTATACTGCTGAAGGACTGCTGCAGTATAGGGCAGCGGTCAGCAGTGGTGCACCTCAACCCTATGTATTGTGGACCGATACCGGTCCTTACAGAACAGCAGACTGTACCTCACTCAACCTTATGTACTGTAGCACCCTGGACCTTACCAGTCCTTATAAGGACCTTTGTGGACCAAGTAGGTTGTGTGTGACTGATTAGCAGACTGTACGTCAGTCCCTATACTGCTGAAGGACTGCTGCAGTATAGGGCAGCGGTCAGCAGTGGTGCACCTCAACCCTATCTATTGTGGACCGATACCGGTCCTTACAGAACAGCAGACTGTACCTCACTCAACCTTATGTACTGTAGCACCCTGGAACTTACCAGTCCTTATAAGGACCTTTGTGGACCAAGTAGGTTGTGTGTGACTGATTAGCAGACTGTACGTCAGTCCCTATACTGCTGAAGGACTGCTGCAGTATAGGGCAGCGGTCAGCAGTGGTGCACCTCAACCCTATCTATTGTGGACCGATACCGGTCCTTACAGAACAGCAGACTGTACCTCATTCAAACTTATGTACTGTAGCACCCTGGACCTTACCAGTCCTTATAAGGACCTTTGTGGACCAAGTAGGTTGTGTGTGACTGATTAGCAGACTGTACATCAGTCCCTATACTGCTGAAGGACTGCTGCAGTATATGGCAGCGGTCAGCAGTGGTGCACCTCAACCCTATCTATTGTGGACCGATACCGGTCCTTACAGAACAGCAGACTGTACCTCACTCAACCCTATGTACTGTAGCACCCTACACCAAGTTACCAGTCTTTATAAGGACCTTTGTGGACCAAGTAGGTTGTGTGTGACTGATTAGCAGACTGTACGTCAGTCCCTATACTGCTGAAGGACTGCTGCAGTATAGGGCAGCGGTCAGCAGTGGTGCACCTCAACCCTATCTATTGTGGACCGATACAGGTCCTTACAGAACAGCAGACTGTACCTCACTCAGCCCTATGTACTGTAGCACCCTGGACCTTACCAGTCCTTATAAGGACCTTTGTGGACCAAGTAGGTTGTGTGTGACTGATTAGCAGACTGTACGTCAGTCCCTATACTGCTGAAGGACTGCTGCAGTATAGGGCAGCGGTCAGCAGTGGTGCACCTCAACCCTATGTATTGTGGACCGATACCGGTCCTTACAGAACAGCAGACTGTACCTCACTTAACCCTATGTACTGTAGCACCCTGGACCTTACCAGTCCTTATAAGGACCTTTGTGGACCAAGTAGGTTGTGTGTGACTGATTAGCAGACTGTACGTCAATCCCTATACTGCTGAAGGACTGCTGCAGTATAGGGCAGTGGTCAGCAGTGGTGCACCTCAACCCTATCTATTGTGGACCGATACCGGTCCTTACAGAACAGCAGACTGTACCTCACTCAACCCTATGTACTGTAGCACCCTGGACCTTACCAGTCCTTATGAGAACCTTTGTGGACCAAGTAGGTTGTGTGTGACTGATTAGCAGACTGTACGTCAGTCCCTATACTGCTGAAGGACTGCTGCAGTATAGGGCAGCGGTCAGCAGTGGTGCACCTCAACCCTATGTATTATGGACCGATACCGGTCCTTACAGAACAGCAGACTGTACCTCACTCAACCCTATGTACTGTAGCACCCTGGACCTTACCAGTCCTTATAAGGACCTTTGTGGACCAAGTAGGTTGTGTGTGACTGATTAGCAGACTGTACGTCAGTCCCTATACTGCTGAAGGACTGCTGCAGTATAGGGCAGCGGTCAGCAGTAGTGCACCTCAACCCTATGTATTGTGGACCGATACCAGTCCTTACAGAACGGCAAACTGTACCTCACTCAACCCTATGTACTGTAGCACCCTACACAGACCAAGTTACCAGTCCTGATAAAGAGCTTTGTGGAACAAGTGAGTTGTGAATGATTAGCAGACTGCAGCAGAAGGGCAGCAGTCAAGTATAATATTCTTTCTATATTTGGAAGAAAGAATATTATACGTGTACAAGCCTATTACCATACCACTGATACCAGTCCTGAAAAGAACCTTTGTGGAACTAATAGTAACAGCTACTGTTTAAACTGACCCTCACTGCCTGACACACTGCTTCCTTCCTTTCCCTATACAAACTGGCAAAACAGAGGAGACTGGAACAATAACTGGTTACTCGAATAGCACTTTTGTGGACCTGATAGTAACAAGCTAATGATGATGATGATGATGATGATGATGACTAATCTGGCTGTCCCTAAAATAGCAGCACACAGCGCTCTGTCCCTTTATCTAAACTGACAAAAGACACTCAGGCTGCTGCAACAATCAGTAGCACAGCAAACCTATATACACCCAACACCTATACCAGTCCTGAAAAGAACTTTTGTGTACCAAATAGCTAGCGAGTTTTTTTTTCTCTCCCTGCCCCAAACAGCAACCTTTCCCTATAGCGACAGAAGAAAGAATGTAAAATGGCCGCCGGATCGGGTGTATTTATAAGTTAAGGGGAATGTCCAAGTGTCCATGTGCTGTCATGTCTCAATTGGCTGTCCTGTACCCAATGATGGATGTGTCATCAGGTCAAAGTTCCTTTACACAGTAAAAACACGGTAGTCTGCCAGGCGAACGGCGCCAATAGTCCGCCAAAATGGCGGACCGCGAACAGCCGAAATTCGCCGCGAAACGACCGCCGGGCGAACTGTTCGGCCATCCCTATTGGGCACCACTTGCTTGACCAGACATATGTGGAACTCCCATGCAATCCATTGGCAAGCATACTTAAAAGTAGGGATGAGCTTCGTGTTCGAGTCAATCCCGTGTTCGAGTCAAACCCATGTTCTACTCGAACATCGGCTGTTCAACCATTCGGCTAATTCCAAACATTGCGGGCTATTCGTGCCAAATTTGAGTGCCGCATCATGGCCCATAATTCACTGCGGCATCGCAGTGCATTGCTGGCTGATGATTGGCCAAACATGCACTATGACCCGCATACTTGGCCAATCACAGCGCCTTCTGTACAGTGAGCTGTAATTGGCCAAAGTCAGGGTGGCTTTGGCTAATTATGGCCCAAGGGGATTAGTACATGCCCCACACTTTTTAAGGCCACCTGCGCGGCGGCCTTGTGTAGTATGTTGCTTCGGCGGAGAGAGATAATGTCTTTGAATTTCATTTGAAGCTGTTGCAATTACAGTTGGTGTATTGTGCCACCTGCACAGTGTACACCTAAAGCTACCCCAATTGCTGGTGTTCTGCTGCTCCTATACTGCAGGCAGGCAGCTGCTGCAGCAATTACAGTCAGTGTATTGTGCCACTTGCACAGTGTACACCTAAAGCTACCCCAATTGCTGGTGTTCTGCTGATCCTATATCACAGGCAGCTGTAGCAATTACAGTTGGTGTATTGTGCCATCTGCACAGTGTGCACCTAAAGCTACCCCAATTACTGGTGTTCTGCTGATCCTATCCACAGGCAGCTGTAGCAATTAGAGTCAGTGTATTGTGCTATCTGCACAGTGTGCACCTAAAGCTACCCCAATTGCTGGTGTTCTTTAGATCCTATACCACAGGCAGGCATCTGCAATAATTACAGTCTGTGTATTGTACAATGCCAGCTTAAGCCAGGAATGGTGGTTTGCAACATTGGCACCAACCTCCTCTCCGCCCTCCGACAGGGACAACTGACCCATGTGCCCTGTCTGGCTCACGTCCTTATCTTGGTGGTGCAACAGTTCTTGGGCAGGTACCCGGGCTTACAGGAAGTCCTGAGGCAGGCCAGGAAAGTCTGTGTGCATTTCCGCCAGTCATATAATGCCAGTGCTCGGCTGGCTGACCTACAAAAGGAATTGAACCTAGCCAAGAACCGCCTAATGCCCACCAGGTGGAAAGGGGCTGGTAATGGGCAGGGGGGGGTACCCATGCCATTTTTCTCAATGATTTTCATCCATATTGCCGGGACCAGACATTACATTAAAACCGCAAATAAAAAAAATTTCTGTTCGAAATTTCATTTTGTGTAGGGACAGTTCTAAACACGGGAAACACGTGCCACTTCACAGGCATACTATAGACACTCCCTAGGCATGATATTTAAAGGAATATTTCACTTTTTTTTTTCTTTAAGCATCATTAAAATCACTGCTCCCAAAAAAATGGCCTTTTAAAAACTTTATTGCATCGATACATGTCCCCTGGGGAAGGAGCAGGGTCCCCAAACCATTTTTAGGACAATAACTTGCATATTAGCCTTTAAAATTAGCACTTTTGATTTTGAACATTCAAGTCCCATAGACTTTAATGGGGTTCAAATTTTTGGTCCGTTCGCAGGTTCTGTTGCAAATTGAACCAGGGGGTGTTCGGAGCACCTGTATCTAAAATATTGAGTGTCGAGTACAATGGAGCCAAATAACCCATGGGTCAAATTGAACAGCGTCCTTTTGTATAATGAAGGTCATACTGAAGACTGTCTGCCAATACTTTTGAATAAAGGACCAGGACCACCAAATATGACTGTAAGTAGCATGACCTCCACACTCTCTCCAGCACAGGGGAGATTATAGGGAACATTGCATGCAGACATGTGCACTGACAAAAAATGTGTTTGATTTCATTTCATTTGTTTTTTTAATTTTTTTCATAAATTCTAGAATTTGAAAATTTGGAATTTCGTAAATTCGAAAATTCTGATTTTGGAAATTCAAAAATTTGGAATGCAGAAATTCGGAAATGTGAAAATTCAGAAATCTGAAAATTCTTATTTTAGAATTTTTCCGAATATTCAAATTTTCGAATTCCGAATTTCTGAATGTTTGAAATTCGAAAATTCAGAAATGTGAAAATGCGAAAATCTTAAAATATGAAAATCTTAAAAAAAAGAAAAAATCAATAAATTTGTACTCGTTATGTTCAATAACAGCCAAATTTGAAAGGAAAATCCAATACCTATAATTTAATAGTTATTATTATTTAGTTATTTCAGATTTTCTAGTTTTTGGATTTTCATTCTTTTGAATTTTCAGATTTTCATTCTTTTTTTCAGATTTTCAAATTTCCGCAATTCCAAATTTTTGAATTTTCTAATTTCCTCATTTCCGAAATTAAAAATTTCTGAACTTCCGAATTTTCGAATTCCAAATTCAGAATTTCCGAAATTATGAATTTTCGGAAATTTTAAAATGTGGAAATTTTGGAATTAGCGAATTTGTAAAAAAAAAAAAAAAAATTGGAACTAAACAAATTGCACATGGGCGTACGGTACCACCTAGCCAATAATTTATACTTAACTTCCTCTATTCTAGAAGAAAGGGAAGTTGCATGGGAAGGTCTCAGGATCCTTTCTCTTTGTATATCGTTAAGGCTAGATTGTAGGTCCAGAAGAGCTTTTATAGAATTGCAAAATACAATGCTGAGGGGGGATCTGTGCATCAGAATATTGCCTCCACTTGAGTTAATTCATCGATTGATCGAATAGGTTGTGGTAAGCTGCACACATATTGATCGCATAGATTTCAATTTAGAATCCTTGATCACATGATAGAGTTGTGGTATATCATCTGAGAACCATGACCTAAAACCTTAATCTAAAGAACCTGGCAAAAAGTATGAATGGTTTAACAAAGGCATCAATGGAAAGTTATATTGCCGTGAATATCTGGAGTGCAGAGAGTCCCATATAATCAAAGTAGATACTGCCAAGGCTGATGCCAATGGTGCCAAAGCTCTATGTGTGTGTGTGCAGGAGCGATATGGTGGTTGATAAATCAACATCTGCCATGGTACGTTCCAACCGCACCCAAAGCTTGGAGTCACTGGCATAGTTCCAGTCTGCTATACATGTTAAGAATATTGCCTGATAGTGTAACTTAAAATTAGGGATAGCTAAACCTCCGGATCCCTTACTATGGTACAATATTTTTCAGAAAATTCTAGAATGCTGACCTTTCCATATAAAGTAAGAAACCAAGGATTGAAGACTAGAGAAAAAGCCTGTGGAGACTCCAAAGGGAATCATTTGAAAGATATAAAATCTTTTGCAGGTCGGATTTAACTTCATTCAAAAGAGGAAGATAATTGTATTGAAACATATTTGAGAGACTGGCTGTTAGTTTAATTCCCAGGTAATTTAAGACTTTAGATTGCCAGGTGAATGGGAATATTGGACGTAGAATTGTGGCTTCAGTTGAAGGGATGGAAATATTAAGTATCTCAGATTTTAACATATAAATTTTAAAATTAGAGAGGGAATAAAAGGTCCACAATGAGGCCATTATATTTGGTAAAGCAACCCTAGGTTGCTGAATACAAAACAAAATAACGTCCACATATGCGGCTAACCTATGTTCAACTTCTTGAATTTTCATGCCATGAATGTCTGGGTTATGCCTTATGCTGCGTACACATGGTCGGTAATGCCACCAGCAAAAGTTTGATGTGAGCTTTTGGTCAGAAAATGCAACCGTGTGTATGCTCCATTTGACTTTTGCCGCCAGCAAAAGATTGAGAGCAGGTTCTCTATTTTTCCAACAGAAAAAGTTTCGGAAAAGCAGTTCGTCTGTATGCAATTCTGACACACAAAATTCTGACGCATGCTCGGAAACAATTTGACGCATGCTCAGAAGCATTGAACTTAATTTTCTCAACTCGTCATAGTGTTGTATGTCACCGCGTTCTTGATGGTCGAAAATTCAGAGAACTTTTGTGTGACCGTGTGTTTGCAAGCCAAGCTTGAGCGGAATTCCGACGGAAAATTCTTGGATGGTTTTTCCGATGGAATTCCGCTCGTGTGTATGCGGCATTACTGTTGAAAGAAAAGGATCTAACAAAATAGCAAATAACAGTGACGAAAGAGGACAGCCCTGTCATGTGCCATTGTTAAGCGTAAGTGGGTTGCTAAGTGAACCATTTACCCCGTATTCTCACAGTCGGTGAGGCATAAAGAGCAGAGATCCGATGAAGCATCATGGGGCCAAGTCCCATGAACTTCAGTGTTGTCATTAAATAGTCCCAGTCCACCCTAATAAATGCTTTTTCAACACCTGTAGAAAGTAACAGGTTGGGCTGGGATCACCGCCCAACGTAATAGACAGAGTCCTCAATGAGTTATCTCTTGCCTCATGGCCAAGGATAAATCTTGCTTGATCGGGTCAGATGCTTCTTGGGAGTAGCGGGGATAATCTATTGGCCAATACTTTAGCATATCATTTAATATCTACATTAAGTAGTGATATAGGCGGGTAACTCCCACAACATGATGAGTCTTTTCCTGGTTTTGGAAGTATAGTGATATAATCTGTTAGTGAATCTAGGAGAACTCCTGCCAAGCCCGCAATAGAGTTGGCATATGAAGTTAGATGTGGTATAAGGATATGTTGAAACTTTTCATAATATGAGACAGTGTATCCATCTGGTCCTGGTGCTTTACCCAAAGACATTGATTTTAATACAGTAATAAATTCTTCTTCAGAGAATTTGGTTTCTAACTTATTGAAGGTACTCATAGGAAGTTTTAGGTACCCTTGCCTTATTTAGGTATTGTGCATTTTTTTTTTCCTCAGGAGAATGGGTCAGACAATCCCCTTTCACGTTATAAAGATCTTTATAGAACATACGGAAGGATTACGCAATACATAAAATGGTATGTGCTAAGTCTCCGGTGGAAGACCTAATTTTAGCTATATAGTTTCTGGATTTTTGGGTTGTTGTGTGAAGGGAGGCTGAGGACAGATTCCGTGAATATCCCATCCCCTGACCTATCTATCTAACAACCCCCCCCCCCCCCCCCTGCGGTCCCTGGAAAGATTGGAAAATTGGCCGCCATTAAACCAATCCCTGGTGCCAAAAAGGTTGGGGACCTCTGGATTAGAGGACTGAGCTAGTCACCACATGGTCACTTGTAAACAAAACCCAGCCTGTGTAAGAAGATAATCCATACTTAATTTTCCGGTTTGTGCTGCGCCAGACTGACTGTGTCGGTCCGTGGTCATGGGTGGGTGATTTTGTGGGCAAAGAGAAATAAAACCCTTCTAGTAGAATGTACCCGATGGGGGTGGTTGACTCTCTTGGGGGCTGGTCCTGCTGCTACCTGCTACCTTTCCGATAGCGCCTTATGGTTGTTTCAGTGAGAAGACTTAGATAGCATAGAAAGAGCAACCTGGTGTTCCGAAGAACTGAAACTTTGATGTATAGTTTAAATGACGTTTATTCACACACACATTTCGGAGGAATGGACTCCTCCTTCTTCAGGGTCGTTGCTGTGTTCTATTAAATGGGAATGGTTCCCAAAATAATATATTGATAACGAGGTTTCAGAAAGCAGACAGACAGAGTGCAAGCTTGCTGCCTTTGCATCACTAGCAACAGCCCCAAAGAATTGGAGGATGTCCATTTGCCTGAAATGCAATGTTCTTGATGTACATATTTACACTTTAAATAAATGAAACATGAACCAGGCATAATGTTGCAGTCCTTTGGACACTGGGCGCTCCTTCTATCCTACCTAAATACTTAGGTTTACGGCAGCCTCGGTCATCAAAATCTACCTCACTGCTGTTCTCCGGCTCTTGCAGGCATGTGGCTCTTCTGGAGAGCAGCACCATGGTGGACTTTGAAGACACAGCCGCTGGAGTGTTACAGTAAATATATATACAATCTTATTTATTGGTATATATATATATATATATATATATATATACACACAGTGAAGTCAGTATAGAATATACACTATATACAGTGCAGGCAGTGTATTAACATATATACTGTATATACAGTGTAATATATATATATATATATATATATATATATATATATATATATATTTTATTTAATTTTTTTGCATATTTCTCACACAAATACAAGATGCAGTTTTTAAATTATTATTTCATTTATTAAGGGAAAAAAACTGTTCAAACCTGCCTGGCCATATGTGAAAAAGTAATTGCCCCTCCCATGCTGAATCATGAATGAACTGTGATTAACCACATTTTTTGGGAAAGCTGAGTTAAGTTTCATTTACCGCACCCAGGCCTGATTATTGCCAGACCTGTTGAATCAAGAAATCACATAAATAGAAACTGTGTGACAAAGTGAAGCATGCTAACAGATCACAAAAAGCCACACATCATGCCACAATCTAAAAAAAAAATCAAGAACAGATTAGAAACAAAATAATGTACATGTATTTGTCTAGGAAGGGTTTCAAAACAATTTCTAAGGCTTTGGAATTCCAGTGAACCATGGGGAGAGCCATTATCCACAAATGGAGAAAACTTGGAACAGTGGGGAACCTTCCCAGGAGTGACCGGCCTACAAAAATTACTCAAAGAGCATGGCGATGACTCATCCAGAAATTACAACTTCAAAAAACTCACTATGCCTCTTATTAAATACATTGGCCTGTCTACTTTCCAAAAAGGGGTCATTTGGGGGATATTTGTACTGTCCTTACATTTCAGGGCCTCAAGAAATGAGATCGGCCGTCATATGAGGTGTGATCAAATTTTTACGATTTGCACCACAGCTTGTAGACTCTATAACTTTCACACAGAATAAATAATATCCACTAATTTGGGTTATGTTTACCAAAGGATATCCAGCAGTATAATTTTTGGCCCAAATTCATAAACAAAAACAACTTATTTGCAAATTTATTTTTTTTCTTTTACATTTTAGTTAATTTTTTACCTATATTGCAAAAAAGAAAAAAACACAGTGGGGATTAAATACCACCAAATGGAAGCTCTATTTGTGTGGAAAAAAATGATAACAATTTTGTTTGGGTAGAATATTTCATGACTGAGTAATTGTCATTCAAAGTGTGAGAGAACTGAAAGATGAAAACTGGTATGGGCAGGAAGGGGTGAACGTGCCCTGTATTGAAGTGGTTAAGATTAATCCTGTGACAGAATTAAGAAAAAAAATGCCCCCCCCCAAAAAAATCCATACCAGGCCCTTGTCGGAGCATGCAGCGAGCACCCCCCCGCACCTCTCCTGAACCATACCAGGCCACTTGCTCTCAACATGAGGAGGGTGCTTTGGGGCACCCCCCCAAAGAACCTTGTCCCCATGTTGATAGGCACATAGGCTTATTCCCGACAACCCTGCCCGGTGATTGTCAGAGTCTGCGGGCGGGGGGGCTTATTGTAATTATTGTCTTCACAAGGGGCTCCCAAATCCCACCCCCCTATGTAAATGTGTATCGAGTACATTGTACCCCTACCCATTCCCCCAAAAATTCAAAAAGTAAAAACCACAACAGACAGCTTTTGACAATTCCTTTACTAATAAAGAAAAAAAAAAGTGTCCCGCAATGTCAATCCATCTTCAATCATGCTGCCCGATGGACCTGAAAAATAGAAAAAAATAAGAAGGGAGGCCTTCCAGTAACTGCTGCCTCTTGGCTTTGACAGCTGTTATATAGGCAAGGGTGGGGCCACCCGGAGACGTAACCAAGTGATCTGAAATCATGTGACATCATGTGATGTTCAGAAGGGGTCAGATCATCTGGTTACGTCAATGGGTGGCCCTGCCCTTGCCTATATAAGTGCTGTCAAAGAGGGTCCATCGGTCGGTGTGATTGAAGATGGATGGACATTGTGGGAAACTTTATTTTTATTTTTTAACCACTTGAGACCCGCACTACGTCTATTGACGTTATGGGGTTTTGCTGCTTATATCTAAATGATGCCTGAGTCCACAGACATCATTCAGATATTGCCGTTTTCAGCCGGCGATTCCCTACACCATAAGAATGATCATAGCGGCTGTTCCGCCGCTTTATCGTTCTTACGGGCGGCGGGAGGGGACGCCCACCGTCCCGCCGCCCTCCGGTGCTTCTACCGACTCACCGTTTCCATCGGTGAGTCGGTCACAGGATCCGCCGGCCCCAGCATGTGATCATAGAGATTTCCGGCGGACTAGATTGTCCCCGGAGTCTCTATGATCGTTCGGAGGCCGGGCGCGATGTTATGACGGCACGCCCGGCCTCGGTATTCAAATTAACGGCGCCAATCTGGCTAGGAAGCCATGATCGTTTTTTTTTTTTTTTTTAATTCTTCCCAGCCTAGAGGTGAGATATGGGGTCTTATTGACCCCATATTTCACTGTAAATAGGTCCGATCGTGCCATATTCCTATTACAAGGGATGTTTACATTCCTTGTAATAGGAATAAAAGTCAATTTTTTTTTATTTTTTTTTAAGTGTAAAACTAAAAAAATAAAAATAAAACTAACAATAATAAAAAAAAAAATCCTCCTCTTTCACAATTCATAAAAAAATCCTCCTCTTTCACATCATGCAAAAAAATTGAGCTAACTTTACTGTTTTTTTTTTTAAGCATGAAACTGTTTTTTTTCTGAAAAAAACGCGTTCGAAAAATTGCTGCGCAAATACCGCGCGAGATAAAAAGTTGTAATAACCGCCATTGTATTCTCTAGGGTCTTTGCTAAAAAAACATATATAATATTTGGGGGGTTCTATGTAATTTTCTAGCAAAAAAAATAGGAATTTTACATGTAGGAGAGAAATGTCAGAATTGGCCTGGGTCTGAAGTGGTTAATAAAGGAATTGTCAAAAACTCTCTTGTGGTTTTTACTTTTTGACACTTTTTTGGTGAATGGGTAGCGGTGCAATGTACCTGATACCCTATCACATAGGAGGGATCAAGGGTTCCCCTTGTTAAAGGAGGCTTCCAAATTCCGATAAGCTCCCCGCCTGCAGACCTTTACAACCACAGCCCAGGGTTGTTGGGAAGAGGCCCTTGTCCCCATCAACATGACAGAATGCTTTGGGGCAGAGCCCCCCTGCCCCAAAGCACCCACCCTCCATGTTTATGGCAGACATGTGCGATTCGTTTCATACGAATCTCAAATTCGTACGAATTTACCAAAATTCGTACGTTCGTGAGGATCCGAAATATGAATTGCCGTGCGTCCGAATTCTGTACGGAATACAAACTTTTGTTTACAAATTCCGGATTTATTATGACTTGCAAAAGACTTCTGTAATAGAAGTCAATGTAAGTTACCTGAAGACATCAGTGAAGGACTTTCCTCCTCTCTGGGCAGGTTGCCAAGAAAAGATCAAAGTGATAAAATGTTTCTTCTTCAATGGGCTGAACTCCCTGTGTAGAAGTTCTCAGTTTAACCATTTAAAGACTAAGGCCGCGTACACACGGGCAGAATTGTCCGCCCAACTAAGTTCATCAGACAATCCGACAGACAGTCCGTTCAACTTTTGAATGAACGGACTTGACCACACACGATGAACAGACAGTCCGCTGAAAACGTGCACAATGACGTGTACAGCACGTACGACAGGACTAGAAAAACGACGTCCAATACACAGCAATGCAACCTTCGGCCGTGTAAACCCTTTCTGAGCATGCGCCATACTTAGTCCGTCCAACTTGCCTACACACGAGCGGACTGTCCGCTGAAACCAAGTTTGGACGGACAAAACCAAGTTTCAGCGGACAAAATTACGGAAATTCCGAAAGACAAAGTCCGTCGGACTGTCCGCTGAAAAAGTCCGCTGAAGCCCACACACGAGCGGATTGTCCGCTGAAACACGGTTCAGCGGACTAAGTTGGGCAGACAATCCGCCCGTGTGTACCCGGCCTTAATCTTTTCTGACACTTGTTGCTTACAAGTAAAAATGCAGTATTTTCCGCTAGAAAATCACTCAGAAGCCCCAAAAATTATATATATTTTTTTAGCAGAGACCCTAGGGAATAAAATAGCGGTTGTTGCAATATTTTATGTGACGCGGTATTTGCGCAGAGGTCTTTCAAACGCAAGTTAGCCCTTTTTTTTTGGTTGACCTCTAGAGAGCACTGACATCAGCAGCGTGACATACAGCAATGACACCTGCATCGTGATAGAGTGATCTGACACCAGCACCGTGATAGAGAGCACTGACATCAGCAGCGTGACATAAAGCACTGACACCAGCGCCGTGATATACAGCACTGACACCAGCACCGTGATATACAGCACTGACACCTGCACCGTAAGCAGCCCCAGGAGGAAGTCAGCATAGCACAGGGATGGTGGGAGCCCCTCATAATAAGCAGCCCCAAGAGGAAGTCAGCACATCACAGGGATGGGGAACTTTACAAACCTACAGGTTCTATTTGCAGCCACAAAATAATTACTAGCTGTGCACATATAGTCCCACCACATGGCCAATGACATAACACATGTATGAGGTGATTCTGGGATCAACAACTACAAGCATTCTTTTTTTATATGTGAAATTCTGAAAATTCAGGAATCTTGAGACAATGGAGGCGAGGGAAGGTGAGGGTAGGCAAAGAAGAGGGTCAGGAGATGATCACCAGCACCGTGATATACAGCACTGACACCTGCACCGTGATGGAGTGATCACTCCATTGTCTTGAGACAATGGAGGCGAGGGAAGGTGAGGGTAGGCAAAGAAGAGGGTCAGGAGATGATCACCAGCACCGTGATATACAGCACTGACACCTGCACCGTGATGGAGTGATCACTCCATTGTCTCAAGATTCCTGAATTTTCAGAATTTCACATATAAAAAAAGAATGCTTGTAGTTGTCGATCCCAGATTCACCTCATACATGTGTTATGTCATTGGCCATGTGGTGGGACTATGTGTGCACAGCTAGTAATTATTTTGTGGCTGCAAATATGACCTGTAGGTTTGTAAAGTTCACCATCCCTGTGATGTGCTGACTTCCTCCTGGGGCTGCTTATTATGAGGGGCTCCCACCATCCCTGTGCTATGCTGACTTCCTCCTGGGGCTGCTTATGGTGCAGGTATCAGTGCTGTATATCTCGGTGCTGGTGTCAGTGCTTTATGTCACGCTGCTGATGTCAGTGCTCTCTATCACGGTGCTGGTGTCAGGTCACTCTATCACGGTGCAGGTGTCATTGCTGTATGTCACGCTGCTAATGTCAGTGCTCTCTAGAGGTCGACCGAAAAAAAAAGGGCTAACTTGCGTTTGAAAGACCTCTGCGCAAATACCGCTTCACATAAAATATTGCAACAACTGCTATTTTATTCCCTAGGGTCTCTGCTAAAAAAAAAATATATAATTTTTGGGGCTTCTGAGTGATTTTCTAGCAGAAAATACTGGATTTTTACTTGTAAGCAACAAGTGTCAGAAAAGATTTAGTCTTTAAATGGTTAAACTGAGAACTTCTACACAGGGAGTTCAGCCCATTGAAGAAGAAACATTGTATCATTTTGATCTTTTCTTGGCAGCCCAGAGAGGAGGAAAGTCCTTCACTGATGTCTTCAGGCAACTTACATTGACTTCTATTACAGAAGTCTTTTGCAAGTCATAATAAGCATAATGAGCAATGTTTTTGCCTTTAAATTAATCGTAAAGAACGTTCGTACACGTTAACGAACCTAACGACAATTCGTATTTCGTACGAAACAGAACGGAATTTCGGACAAGAAATACGAAGTACGAATTTATTTTATTACGAATCGAAACAGAACAGAACGAAACAAATTTATTGACGGCGCCCATGTCTAGTTTATGCCATGTGGCCTGGTATGGTTGCTCGTCCCACCCTATCCTGACCTCCAGGCTGCATCCTCAGATAAAGGTCTGGTATGGATTTTGGGGTGGACCCCACGCCAATGTTTGTTTAATTTTGGCACGGAGTTCCCCTTAAATTCCATACCAGACTTGAAGGGCCTGGGATGGACTGGGGGGGGGGGGGGGGGGCATGCCATTTTTTTCATTGATTTTTCATCTATATTGCTGGGAGCTGGCAATACATTACAGCCGCAAACAAGTTTAGATAATTTTTTTCCTTTGGAAATGTCATTGTACAGATGTGCCACTTTACAAGCAGACTAAGGGGACCCCAGGTATGATATTTAAAGGAATATTACATTTTTATTGTTTCACTTTAAGTAGGAACTACTAAGTAGGAACACCGATCGGTCTCCTCCCCTAGTCGTTTCCACCCCACCCACAGGTAGAACACACTGAGGGAACACAGTTAACCCCTTGATTGCCCCCTAGTGTTAACCCCTTGCCTGCCAGTGACATTTATACAGTAATCAGTGGCTATTTTTATCTCTGATCGCTGTATAGATGTCACTGGTCTCAAAAAATTGTCAAAAGTGCCCGATCTGTCTGCCGCAATGTCGCAGTCACAATTAAAATTGCTGATCACGGCCATTACTAGTAAAAAATAATAATAATAAAAATGCCATAAAACTATCCCCTATTTTGTAGTCGCTATAACTTTTGCGCAAACCAATCAATATACGCTTATTGCAATTTTTTTAGCAAAAATATGTAGAAGAAAAGATTTCGGCCTAAACTGGGCAAGAAAATATTGTGTTTTTTACAAAACTGACGCTTTTTTGTTTATAGCGCAAAAAAATTTAAACCGCAGAGGTGATCAAATACCACCAAAAGAAAGCTCTATTTGTGGGAAAAAAGGGCATCAATTTTATTAGGGTACAAGGTCGCACGACCGCGCAATTTTCAGGGGGGCAAATCCTTCCAGGGCTGAAGTGGTTAAGCATAATTAACCACTTGAGGACCAAGCCTCGTTTTGAGATTTGGTGTTAAAATAATTTTTTTTCCTAGAAAATTACTTAGAACCCCCAAACATTATATATATTTTTTTCAGACACCCTAGAGAATAAAAAGGTGGTCATTGCAATACTTTATGTCACACCGTATTTGCGCAGCGGTCTTACAAGCAAAATTTTTTGGGAAAAAATGCACATGTTTTAATTAAAAAATAAGACAAAAGTAAAATTAGCCCGTTTTTTTTATATTGTGCAAGATAATGTTACGCCAAAATTGCGCCCGCTCATGGAGTGACGACAAGCTTTGTCCCTTAAAAATCTCCATAGGCGACATTTCAAAATGTCTACAGGTTACCAGTTTTGAGTTACAGCTAGAATTATTGCTCTTGCTCTAATGATCGTGGAGATACTTCACATGTGTGGTTTGAACACCATTTTCATATGCGGGGGGCAACTTACGTATGCGTTTGCTTCTGCCCACAAACTCGGCGGGACGGGCACTTTACTTTTTTTTCTTATTTATTTGACACTGTTATACAAGCTGTACACTCACTACTTTACATTGTAGCAAAGTGTCATTTTGTCAGTGTTGTCACATGAAAATATTTACAAAAATGTGAGGGGTGTACTCACTTTTGTGAGATACTGTATGTTTCCACATGAGGGATTTGTGTGTATTTAAAAAAAATAAAAAATGTATTACATTATATTGTATTTTAAAAACGTTTCACTCTATTGCTTTCACAAGCTGCCAATCGTGACAGAATTATGTAGGTGACTGGTACTCTTTATAGAGAAATAAGGTGTTAAATTAGACCCCTGATGTCTCCTCTACACTCTGCTCCAATCAAATCAGGCACAAGGAATCCCCAATCCGATTTTTTCCCACCCACCTCTGGTCAGGATCTGACAGCTGTGAACACAGAAGTGCTCAGAGCTGAACACTCCCAGGATCACGGCACACAGGAGAGATCAGAGGACATTTGTTTCCCTGATTACCACCCGCTCATCATCCTAGAGCAATTTTCATTAGTTCCTGGCTTCCAGGAGATAAGACCAGGGAGTATGATGGAGGGGTGGCAGTCATGAGCTTGTTTTAAAGAGGAAGTAAACCCTGATGGGTTTACTTCCTCTTTGTTTCCCTGCAAAGGTAAAGCATAATGGGCTACATCGCATAGAAGCCCATTATGTGTCACTTACCTGACACAGGAGCCAGCGATGTCACTGCTGTCTCCTCTTCCATGAAGCTTCCATCTTCCTTATAGGTATCGCTGCTCTGGCGCTATGATTGGCCAGAGCAGCGATGATGTCACTCCGGCGCATGCGCGCGGGAGCCGTCAGTGATGGCATGTTAGCCTTCACTAACAGCATGCTCAGTGCGCTTGCGCCGCATCAGGGCCCCTTTTTAGGAAAATATCTCCTTAACCGTGTAGTTTAAGGAGATATTTCTTGGACCTACAGGTAATCCTTAATCTAGGCTTACCTGTAGGTTAAAGTGGTCTGTAAGGGTTTAAAACCACTTTAAAGCGGGAGTCAGCCGGGAGTCCGCCGTTTCTTTTTTTTTTTAAAAGCCAGCAGCTACAAATACTGCAGCTGCTGACTTTTAAAATAATGACTCTTACCCGCCCAGCACGCCCGCAATGTCGGCACCTGAAGCCGATCTCTCGATCGTCTCTCGGGTGCTGCCGCCGCCATCTTGGGTATGGGGAATGAGAAGTGGAGCCTTTCGGCTTCATTTCCCGGTTCCCTACTGCGCATGCGCGAGTTGCGCTGTGCAATAAGGATGGTCCCCGCTGTCTCTGGGATCCGTGTGTTTCCCAGCAGGCAGCAGGGGACTTTCGGAAAGGGGCGTAGATTCTGCGGAAAGGGGCGTACATTCTGCAGAATCTACGCCGGAAGTGGGTGCAGATACCTGTACTGTACAGGTACCTGCACCCCCCTCCCCCCTGAAAGGTGCCAATTGTGGCATCGAAGGGGGGGGATTCCAATGAGCGGAAGGTCCACTTTAGGGTGGACCTCCGCTTTAACCCTTGGATTGCCATGCTAATTAGAATATGTCCTTAGCAGTCAAAGGGTTAAAGTGAAGTTCACAGGGTATTATGGGGCAGTGCCAAACTGGCCAAAAATCAGTTTGACCGGATTAGTAGTATGTGGGGAAAGAAGCAATGGATCAAACCAAATTTCATCATTTGTGTGTGTATTTAGGTGTACTGTGGTGTGATCACCTTTCATCTCATCATTATGATTCCCATGTGGATGACCACGTTGTGTTATGTAGGTGTGATCATTCCTTGATCGTATGAATCTTCTCAGCAACCTGGCACTCAAAAGGCCCGTACACACGATCTGACTTTTTGACAACAAACATGCAAATTAGCTGTTTTAAGGCAACATCCGACCGTGTGTACGCTCCATCGGACACATTTTTTGGTTTTCATCTGACTTTTGTTGGCTGTGCAAGCGGACAAACTTTTTGGCAACAAAAGTCCAATGGAGCAAAGTCCGATCGTGTGTACACAAAACCATCGGATTTTTGTACAAAGTACAAATACGCATGCTCAGAACCAATGCAAAAGATCAGACAACAATACAGAAGTTGACCAAAGGGTGGCACCGGAGTAATTGAACGTCCTCTTTTGAAGTGTTGTCAGTAAGTTGAAACGTCACTACATTCGTGTTTGTTGCCTAAAAAGTCTGATCGTGTGTATGTAATACAAGTTTACGGGCAACGCCCTTTGTACAAAAATCCACGTAAGTTTGTACAAAGTCCAATAGTGTGTATGAGGCTAAAGATTGATAATTTAATAGTAATTGTCATCAAAAACTGACACAATGGGGGGCGTGGCCAGCCAGCGCGGAAGATGGACGCTTAAGAACAGAGCTCCATCGTGAGGGGAAATAACGGAACAATTTGGATCCGAACGGGACCGCAATTCAGTCCAAAAACATTACCAAGTAGCGAACGGACATCCCGTGTAATGATGTCACGTAAAAGAATGGGTGAATACCGACCGAAAAAAACTTACAACACTAATGTATGCTCCAGAAGAACAGGTCAGTGAGATCCACAATGGCGCCGACGGGATTTCAGCGCCTCAGGGACACTACGCCACTCTCTCTTCAGAACAGCAGGAGAATATTATTAAAGGAGAAATACCTAAATCCCCTACTCAAAATACCAGTGCTGACTCTTTGCTAAATAGCCCAGCCAGAGCAAAAATGAGGATAGATACATTAATAGTACAGCCTCATTCACAAGTACTACAGACCCAGACTTCTAGTTCTCCACAAACTAACCAGGCCTTACAATCTCCTATGGAATCATTCCCCACATCTGGACAACCAGTTATAGACACCACATTGAAGGAAATGCTAATTTCGCTACCCTCCTCATTAGTGTCAGATTTGTCAAACCTATTTCATAAATTAAGTACCGATGTGAGCTCATTAGATAATAAAGTCTCCACTATAGAAAGGGGAATGACAGAATGTTCTCATACAGTGAATGATCTCATTGACGCTTATGATGATATAAAAGATGAACAGGAATGGGTCCATGCTAAGCTGGCCGATTTGGAATACCGTTCCAGACGAAACAATGTCAAATTAAGAGGTGTCCCTGAAAGTGTTTCTACACCAGATTTACCCAAATATGCAAAAGACTTGATTCACACAATTTTACCTGATATGATCCCAAGAGACTTGATAATTGATAGAATTCACAGAATTGCAAAACCACAACATCTGGCAACTTCGGTACCGAGAGATGTACTTATGAGGATTCATTTTTTCCATGTAAAAGAAAAAATGATGTATGAAGCTAGATCTAAAGGTCCACTCCCACGCCCATTTGAAGGTATACAAATATTCCCTGATCTTTCCAAGCACACGCTACAACTAAGAAGAGACTTGAATCCCATAACTAAAAGTATGCATAATCATAAAATCCTATATAAATGGAGATATCCAGCCACATTGATCATTACTAGAAATGGATCGACATGTTGTTAATGATCTCCAAAAGGGCATGAAGCTTCTGAGGGATTGGGGGATAATTCTAGATCTCCCCAAAATAATTGACCCTTCTTTATCAAAACGTATACCTCTGATATACCAATGCAATCAGGAATCCCAGAATCATCAACCAATGGAAATATCTGGCTCTTAAATGATCCCTTTACATTGTTTATAATATCCCCTCATGGAAATTAATTCTGTCTTCTGTTCCACCGGCATTAACTGTTTCCTCCAACAGCGGTTTAGCTGTTCCAGCTTCTATTTGTGTTTATCACACACCGCCAAATTTTTGTTATATTTGTGACTGATAAGTTCACGACTTATTGTTGTTTTTTTGCTTTTTTCTCTTCTCTTGATTGAATTAGTACAGTTCTCATTCCAGGTTCAATATTTTCTGATACACATTTATATACCAATCAAATTAACTTATTACAACGCTGAATCTTGATCATTCTTACCACGATCCACCTACTACCTACTAACTGTAAGTGTTATCCTTTTTCATTTATTATTCTTAAACACTTCAGCTACTATGCCATTTAAAATATTATCCTTAAATGCCAGAGGACTCAACCATCCGGTCAAGAGACAATCCCTTTGGCATTCAGCAAAAAAATTTGACAGCGACATTCTTTGTGTTCAAGAGACGCATCTGACTCCTACGTCATCTTCTCTATGTTGAAAAAACAAATTCCCTCATATTTTTCATTCCACCTTCATCACTAAAAAGAGAGGCGTACTCATAGCAATAAGCAAAGACATTGACTTTACCTCACTACAAGAAATATATGATCCTAATGGTCGCTTCATTATTCTAATCTGCAAAATTAATGGAATTAAATATACAATTCTTAATCTTTATGCTCCTAACTCACATCAAGCAACTTTCCTTAAGAAAATCTTCACCAAAGTCACCAAGATAAAACATGGTCTGACCACAATCCAATATCTATTACTATTGATGATACCTCCCCCAAACGGAATTCCTTTCTATGGAGAGCCAATAATTACATATTACAACATCCAGTATATTCTGAAGAAATTGCTAATCACCTGAAAGAATATTTTGAACTAAATGTTGATTCAGTGTCGGATCCTGCCGTGGTGTGGAATGCACATAAAGCAGTTATTAGAGGTATTATTATAAAACTTAGTTCGGTTTACAAAAAGAAAAGAACACAACAAATCGACTCCCTTACCTCCCAAATTGCTAAATTAGAGTCTGAACACAAAGCTTCCTCACAATCCAATACTCTAGCTCAACTAATGCAGCTCAGACAGGAACTTAGAACTCTCCTTTTACACAAATATGAATACATGCAACGTAAATTTAAAGCCACATCATACTCCACATCTAACAAAGCTGGTAAAAAATTGGCTCAGCGACTTAAAGGTATACAAACTAAATCTAAAATCCATTATCTCTTCTATCCACACTCAAAAGACAAATTATCTAATCCACAAGATATAGCGAATGCTTTTAGTGATTATTACAGTGATCTTTATAATCTTCATACAGATGCTTCCACCCACCAACCGTCTACGGAAGAAATTGATACGTTTCTTAATCAAGTTAACCTACCTACCCTAACTGAATCCCAATTAAATTACTTAAACGCACCATTTTCTACCGCAGAAATTCTTGCAACTATTGCATCATTACCAAACAATAAAGCCCCAGGTCCCGATGGTCTTTCGGGGGAATATTTTAAACAATTCTCCACATATCTGACTCCCCAGTTAACAAAATTCCTCAATAAAGCTGCATCATCTTTTAATTTCCCTACAGAATCGTTATCAGCACTTATTGTTACGATCCCGAAACCTGGGAAAGATCCAACCTCACCCCAAAATTTCAGACCAATTTCCCTACTTAACCTGGATCTAAAAATGTATGCTAAAACTATAGCTAGACGACTGGTTTCCATTGTGCCTGATCTAATACATAAGGATCAATCTGGCTTCATTAAAGGAAGACAGGCTCCTGATGCAACAAGAAGAATGATAGATTTAATTCACCATGCAGAGTCTACTGGAACGCCTTCTCTGCTTCTCTCATTGGATGCAGAGAAGGCGTTCGATCGGGTTCAATGGACATATCTACAAAAAGTACTATTGAAATTTGGATTTAAGGATTACATATATAGTGCTATTATGGCATTATATACTCATCCATCGGCTCAAGTATTTTCCGCCAATATGCTTTCTCAACCTTTTCACATATCAAATGGTACACGCCAAGGTTGCCCATTATCACCTTTAAACTTTAATTTGGCAATGGAACCCTTGGCTGAACATATACGCAAAAATTCTAAGATTACGGGAATAACCTTGGATTCCACCTCTCATAAAATTAGTCTTTTTGCAGATGATATAATACTTATATTAACAAACCCTACCTCATCACTAGCCGCAGTTTGCGAAACATTGGAATGGTTCAGTCAAGTATCCTTATACAAACTAAATACAACAAAATCCCATATATTGGATATAAAACTAAATGCTACCACCAGAAACCTCCTACAAGCCCAATACCCCTTTACATGGTCTGAAGATAATAATTCTTATTTGGGTATACAACTCACAAGATCCACAAAACACCTTTTTAAGTCAAACTATAAACCCCTTCTGAATAAATTGCGTATAGAATCCCAGAAGATCACTAAATTGGAACTTTCGTGGACTGGAAGATTAGCAGCATTCAAAATGATGCATTTACCTCAAATCCTTTACCTATTTAGAACTTTACCTATCCTCATTCCTAAATATTTCTTTACATCCCTACAAAGGTTACTCAACCAATGTATTTGGTACGGAACAAAACCTAGATGTGCTCATTCCAAATTAAGAAATCACAAACTGGCGGGTGGCTCAGGTTCTATTGATTTCGAAGATTACTATATAGCAGTAATAATTGATCAATCTAAAGAATGGTTCCAAAATCCTCTAACCAAACTCTGGAGTAACATCAAACATACCTCTCTATTAAGTCCCGGATTGAAGGACTGGCTTCTAAATACTCCATTAGGAACTAAATTGCCCAAAGATTTACCTCCTACCATGATTGCCACGACCAAAGCTTGGAAAATGTTAAACCAAGAAATACATTGTGAATCAAAAATACCTCAAATGTCGATCCCTATGGAATCCTTACACCATTTATCACATGACCTATCACTACAACATTGGTCTCAAAAAGGCATCAATTACATAAACCAACTTCTTATAGGTACACATACACAATCCTTTTCTGTTCTACAAAAACAATTTAACTTACTATATTCAGACATCTCTACATATACCCTTATACAACAATGCCTCAATAAAATCAAACTTCCTTTATACAATATTTCGCCAACTCACAAAAAAGGAAACTCCTTAATTTACAATATCTTACACCTCAAAAGTTTATTCACAAAATCCACCTCTCATTCACATTGCGAAAATGACTTGCAATATTCCTTTACGGATCAACAATGGGAACAAACACTAAAAAGTGTCTACAAAACTACTAAAAGTTCAGCACTATGGGAACTTACTCAAAAAATTTCACTTACATGGTATTTGACTCCATCAAGATTAACATCCTTTAATTCAACTTTATCGGATTTATGTTAAAGATGTAATTATGCTAAAGGTGACATGTTTCATATTTTTTGGAGTTGCACTAAACTCCAAGAGTTCTGGAAAAATGTTTTTCTTATATTAACAGACATAACTCAAATACAGATTCCTTTTTCACCTGAGTTAGCGATATTGAACTTAACTATAGAAGACATACCATACCCTTTTCGTCATGTAACGACACATGTCTTCCTGGCAGCCAGACTATCCATAACCAGATCATGGAAATCAGCAACACCTCCAACTGTTTATCAACTTTTGGATACCGTATCCTTACACTACAGCTATGAATTAATGATGGCCTCCATTGCAGGTACTTTACCAAAAGAAAAACGTAGGTGGTCACCATGGGAAGGATGGTCAAAATCCGCTGATTTTCTGAAACAATCTTAAACCATATCTAGATATACTTTTACTGTGTTTTCAATTCCTTGTTTCATTATATTTGGATATATTATAGTTTTATATGACTAAAAATACTTAATATTGGCGACATTTCCCTCCCCCAAGACACAGCTAAGCACCCATTGGGGTGTCTAGGGGAGGCTAATATTTATATTTATACAATTTCATATATATCAGTTAATTTTATATTTATGTTTCTGTAATGTATTATTAATCTCTTACTTAATGGATGAACTGTATGTCTATAAGAATGTCAATATTTTTTTTCGAATGTCTTTTGTCTACTCATATTTGAAATTTAATGTACGATGTATATTCTATATGCTTTATTTTTTAAAATCAATAAAAATCGATTGATCAAAAACTGACACAATCCAATGTTCAGCATGATACATTTTTTATTAAAACAGCACAAAAAAGCAAAAATGTAATATAAATTGGCAAGAAAAAATGGTACAGTCCAATTTTCAGCATAGTAGCATTTTTATAATAGAGCACAATGTGTAAAAAGCTGCCGCCAACTCTTCCCAAGTTTAGACTTTCCAACTTTGTGTTTTTTTTTTTGCTTTTCATCACAAAATCACCTGTAGACAAAGCCCAACCTGTAAAAGAACTTTGTCTATATTTTACTTTCCAGTGGTCCATGTCTTCAAAGTCCACCATGGTGCTGCTCCGCAGAAGAGCCACATTCCTGCAGAAGATGGAGAGCGGCAAAGAGACACATTTTGATGACACGGGCTGCTGGAAATCTAAGTATAGATTATCTTCTTTTATAAGTTGGGCTTTGTTTACAAGTCTGTGGGCAGGGTTTAAGCCGCCCTAAAGGTGAACTTTGAAAACTTTGAGCTCTAATGCCCAACTAAGCAGGTGGAGGCCACAGTCATGAGAAATCTGCATTAAGGCGGCACACCAACTTAGATGCGAACACAACTTTGTGGCACAATTGAACTCTCTGTGTTCCATTCACTTCAGAGCAACGTTACGATTGACTAACTGTACCCCGACTTCCTCCCATAGTGAATAACTTTCTGAAGGAGAGTCGAATAGCCTTTAACCGGCTCTCCAGCCTGGCTTCAATGCCACCTCACTTCCAGTGACATACCCAAGTTTTTTGGTTAGCATCAACTACATATTTCTATGGATCCTCCTCCCATTCTTCCCCATGACAAACAGACTTGATACATAGGGGCTCTTGCCATGATTCCGGTACCGGCCAGTAAGGAGTGTGGGATCGTGCATTGGAAAACCCCTGCTAGCAGAGCACTCCTTCATTCCTTACAAGTCACAATGTACACTGACTGATATTTAGCACCAAATGCACCTCTGGTTAATAAACAAAAACAAAAAAGTGTACTATAACAGTAAACCTAGGTCGGACTTTGAAGGCATAGGAAACAACAAAGAGGTATGAAAATAAACACTATTTATTGAAAAATACACAACATGAATAGAATAGTACAGAAAAAAAATCATGTATATTGATACTTAATGTGCAGTGAGCCCTTGTGTATCTACGTGTTTCACCGTTAGGGTCCTTCAGGATTTGTCAAGGTTCTACAGATAGCAACTAAAGAGAACGGACCTCACTGTCTTACAAAGAGATAAGTCTCACTTATAAGTATCCAGAAACTGGTTCGGGGGGTGCCATCCCACTGGAAACTGGTTCTACTACACCACCGTCAGGATCTATGCATAGATAGGTCAGGCCAGCCCAATCTGCTAGTAAGGGAAAAGCATAAAAAGCCAGACAGTCCAGGGACAGGGGCAGAATAATGCACAAAGAGTGGACTCAGTGCCAAAGAGGGGAGCCAAATATGGGCTAAAGAGCCCACCAATCAATGTGGACACCCACCAGGAAAATAGCCCAGATATGAGAGATTGTCCACAATGTTTGGAAAAATTTTAATATTAAGACAATGATGTGTGGCCCCTGGGAGACAGCCTTATGCTAGTCACAACGTGACATTTTTCTAAACATTGTGGACAATCTCTCATATCTGGACTATTTTCCCTGTGGGTGTCCACATTGATTGGTGGGCTCTTTAGCCTATATTTGGCTCCCCTCTTTGGCAATGAGTCCACTTTTTGTGCATTATTCTACCCCTGTCTCTGGAACCGTCTAGCTTTTTATGCTTTTCCCTTACTAGCAGATTGGGCTGGCCTGACCTATCTGTGCATAGATCCTGACGGTGGTGTATTAGAACCGGTTTCCAGTGAGATGGTACCCTCTGAACTCTGGATACTTACCAGTGAGACTTATCTTTGTAAGACAGTGAGGTCCTTTCTCTTTAGTTGCTATCTGTAGAACCTTGATTGTATCCTGAAGAAGCCTAACGGTGAAATGTGTAGATACACAAGGGCTCACTGCACATTATGTATCAATATACACTTTTTTTATTTTTCTGTACTGTTCTATTCATGTTGTGTATTTTTCAATAATAGTGCTTATTTTCATACCTCCTCGTTGTGTCATATGACTTCAAAGTCCGACCTAGGTTTACTGTTATAGTACACCTTTTTTTTTTGTTTATTCCCCCAATTTACGGATGTGGCTATGTGAGTGCGCTTCTTTTCTGTTCATTAGTGCACCTCTGGTTACTCACGGCAATGGCAAGATGGTTTCTCATTCTGCAACATTCACCATTTGTTAATCCTTGGTAGTAAGCCCTGTTCTTTTGTATGCCTTTTGTATGCCTGGATCTGTGGGTCCCCTTGTTAAAGAGAGCTGACAGATTCCGAAAAAAAACCCTGCCCACAGACCCCCACAACCACAGCCCAAGGTTGTGGGGAAGAGGCCCTTTACCCCATCAACATGGGGACAAAGTGCTTTGGTGTGAGGGGACAGAGCACCCCCCCCCCCCCCCATGTTGAGGGCATGTGGCCTGATATGGTTCAGGAAGTTCACAAAACAACTAAATTGACAATATTTAAAAATGTATTTTATTATAAATGCATCATTAAAAACAAATAGCCTGCAAGCCTTATATGGGCTCCCTCCTTCCCCTGGACTCTGTTCCCATATAAAAAATCAGTATGTACAGTATGATATCAACTGGTATACAAAACATAGAAATAGAGACTGTTATAACATCAGACTGTCAGGCACGTGGGGAACAGCTCCATAATCCGTGAATCTCTACATGTTTCACGTCACTCAGCCGATTCATCAGGAGGTATGAAGGCTTACAATGCCTAAAAATTGACAAAAAACAAGACTAATGCCGCGTACACACGAGCTGACTTTTTTGACGAAACAAATCCGCCGAACAAATTTGACCATGTGTGGGCTTCATCAGACCTTTGCTGTCGAAAAATCAGATGGACTTTAGATTTAAAACATGTTTCAAATCTTTCCGATGGACTCGAGTCCGGTCAAAAAAAAACGTTTGTGTGTATGCTAGTCCGACGGACAAAAACTGACGCTAGGGCAGCTATTGGCTACTGGCTATGAACTTCCTTATTCTAGTCCAGTCGTACATCATCACATTCGAATCTGTCGGACTTTGGTGTGCTTGTGTGTGGCCAAGTCTGTTCGTTCGGAAAGTCCGTCGGGAAGACCATCTGACCTAGTCCGTTGAAAAGTTCAGTCATGAATATGCGGCATAATACAAAATATGTCCCAGAAATATACCAGAAATGCATTCAATAAATATCTGGCCTCATAAATAGGTTCAGGAAACTCACCCGGGGCCAAGAAGCAGCTAGGGATGTCAACCAAAGGGCCATTCTCTCTCACCAGTGGTCATGGGAGAGGTAAAGGCAGACCATAAAAGACTAAAAAATGAAAACCAAAAATAGATAAAGCACAGTATAGTCACTAATATATCTACATAAACCTACACTACACAAATTTAGGTATGAGAGAGATTAGTAACAAAATACACTTACCAAAGAGAAGAATCTCCAAGGTTTATAGGTAAACCCCAAGGCTAGGTTTTCACTATTGTGACGTGAAAGTAATGTGATTTTTCCGCAATTTTGATGTGACTTAATACATTCTGGAGGTCTATGGACCTCAAGTCACATCAAAGTGGGACCAAAGTAGTGCAGGGACTACTTTGAAGTCGCTGCAAATTGAAGTCGCACAGATATGAATGGTACTCATTGGAAATCATGGGGTACAAGTTGTCATGCGACTTTGCAGGCCCAAGTCGCATGGCAAGTCGCACTAGTGGAAACCGAGCCTTAGTGGTGGGGACCTTGTACAGCCAGAGATAATCCAACTAAAATTCACAAACACAGATGAGGTCAACCATAATAATGGGCAGCAATACGGAGCTCCAGTGCACTGGCCAAGCTCCATTATAATAGATATTCTTGTAACATTAAGAGGTTGGGTCAATATTGTCCAAACTGATAATCCACCAATGGTACTGTATAGTAGGGAGACATCCAGTACTGCTAATATACACTGTATTACCAAAAGTGTTGGGACACCTGCCTTTACACGCACATTAAATTTAATGATATCCCGGTCTTAGTCCGTAGGATTCAATATTGAGTTGGCTCCACCCTTTGCAGCTATAACAGCTTCAACTCTTCTGGGAAGGCCGTCCACAAGATTTAGGAGTGTGTCTATGGGAATGTTTGACCATTCTTCCCAAAGGTGTTCTATCTGGTTGAGGTTAGAACTCTGTGCAGGCCAGTCAAGTTCCACCACCCCAAACTCGCTCCTGCGTATCTTTATGGACCTTTATGGACCTTGCTTTGTGCACTGGGGCGCAGTCATGTTGGAACAGGAAGGTCCAACCCCAAACAGTCAAACAAATACAAGGAGATTTTGAAGCTCAAACTTACCAACCAGCCCAAGACCAACCGAATTGATCTGTCTAACAATATGCGGTAAGAACAAGGGTTTAGTCTGCACTTGGCGAAGCCTGTACCTTACGCATGTATTTGCAAATGTGTGCAGACTAAACCCCTGTTCTTAACGCATATTGTTAGACAGGTCAATTCGGTTGGTCTCGGGCTGGTTGGTAAGTTTGAGCTTGGGAATCTTCTTGTATTTCTTTGACATATGTCTCCCTTCCAGTGATCCTTGCTGCAGTAGACCAGTTAAAGGTGGGGGCAGTGGCCATTTGTTTGCAACCAAAAAACTGTTCCCACAAGCATGAAGTTGTCCAAAATGTCTTGGTATGCTGATGCCTTAAGAGTTCTCTTCACTGGAACTAAGGGGCCAAGCCCAACCTCTGAAAAACAACCCCCCACCATAATCCCCCCTCCACCAAATGATTTGGACAAGTGCACAAAGCAAGGTGCATAAAGACATGGAAGAGCGAGTTTGGGGTGGTTAACCTTGACTGGCCTGCACAGAGTCCTGACCTCAACCTGATAGAACACTTTTGAGATGAATTAGAGCAGAGACTGCAAGCCAGGCCTTCTCATCAAACATCAGCGCCTGACCTCACAAATGCACATCTGGAAGAATGGTCAAACATTCCCATAGACATGCTCCTAAACCTTGTGGGCGGCCTTCCCAGAAGAGTTAAAACTGTTTTTTGAGATGAATTAGAGCAGAGACTGCAAGCCAGGCCTTCTCATCAAACATCAGTGCCTGACCTCACAAATGCACATCTGGAAGAATGGTCAAACATTCCCATAGACACACTCCTAAACCTTGTGGGCGGCCTTCCCAGAAGAGTTAAAACTGTTATAGCTGCAAAGGGTGGGCCAACTCAATATTGAACCCTACAGACTAAGAGTGGGATGGCATTAAAGTTCATGTGCGTGTAAAGGCAGGTGTCCCAATACTTTTAATAATATAGTGTATCAGTATCTATATCTATACAAGCTAAGTGTTATATGCAAACCCCCTCCAAGAGCAATAAGCCAAAAAGTGCACTGAAAAGTTAAGTATATACTGTAGTATCAGGGGTGTCCATAAAGTGCTACAAAGCAAAATCGCCGGTAATGTGTCCAGCCAGGTATGGGTTTGCCAACTATCTCCAGCTATTGCCACCAAAAATACTCCTTATTAGACATGTGCATTTGTTATCGTCCAAATGCATTTTTTTTTTAATTTCGGGGATTTCCGTGTTCGTTTGAACAAAACTATAACGAGCACGCAGAATCCGAAATCCGTAAGATTTTCATATCCATTATAGTTTTGCTTTATTTTCATATCCATTATATTTGCGTATTGTTGCGACAACAGTTCGATATAGATAGATAGAAGATTCGACATGACGGAAACAATAGCGATTTGTGTCTATCGAACCTGCGGTAATACCATTCGACATGAAGATTCGATGAAGCAACTAAAAACATAAGTTCGCCGCAAGCAGACATTTACCGTCAAATGCTTCACCCATAGGCTTTAGAGGAATGGTGTTTGACAAGTGTTGTGGAAATGTTATGAAGATGTATTTAATATGTATTGTCATGGTGTCTCCCAGTGTTAGTTCTCCTGCAACCCGCTCTAAAGAGCTGACTGGGGCAGACTGACGCTGGTTGAGATCCGTTTGGTAGTGGAAAACTTCCTGAGGTTGGAGAGAGGTGTTTGCAGAGTGAGGATATGTCAGCCAGCGAAGGGTCCCTGTGCATTGCACAGACATTCATCTGGAGGGGATGGGATGTGTTCACTCTGCAAAGACGGTATCGGTTTAGCGGATGTGCGCTCGTGTCACCCCTGTATGCCTGATCAACATATTTGGGGTGTCCTGGCGTACACCTGCAGATAGTCTCCCATCAGCAGGAATGGTAGTCATTGGTTGTTGTATAAACTCATATCCTTGTTTGGTAATATCCTTGTTTGGTCATATCCTGTGAGGTCATATCCTGTGAAGGAAGCGATTGGCTGTTGGGGTCAGGGCTTCCTGTTTGTGATTTGCTTTTGTTGTCTTTGAAAAAAAGAGCCAGTACACTGCTCGGCGGAGAGTCGTGCTGAGATGAGGATGTAAGCTGTGGTCATGTCTGTTTCATTGGGGATATTATTATTATATTATTATTATGCAGGATTTATATAGTTTACGCAACGCTTTACAACATTAGGGTAGACATTACAATACAATACAATTTTAAGACAGGGGGAATCAGAGGGCCCTGCTTGTTAGAGCTTACAATCTAGGAGGGAGGGTCAAGTTATACAAAAGGGTAATAGCTGTGGGGGATGAGCTAATGGAGAAAATAGTGAAGTTGTTAGATAGAGGCAGGATAGGCTTCTCTGAAGAGGAAAGTTTTCAGGGATCGCCCAAAAGTGGATAAATTTGGAGACAGTCTGACTGATTGGGGTAGTGAGTTCCAGAGGATGGGCAAGGCTCGGGAGAAGTCCTGGAGGCGGATATGGGAGGAGTTGATGAGGGAGCTAGAGAGCAGGGAAATAGAATGATAGGTAAGATGTATTATACCATTAGATTGAAATGGGTGCTTATTAGCACAGGTGAGATTGATTACGTTTAGCGTTCTCCGGGCGGGAAAAGTCCGTTCATTTGAAAAGTACGGCGGACTGGCATACGCAAGGCTGGATTGTCCGCCAAAATGCAAGTCCGGCGGGAAGATTGGAGTGCAAAACTACTTTCTAAGTCCGCCGTACTTTCGGGTCAAAAAAGTACGCCGGAGGCTACACACGGGGGGATTGTCCGGCGGACTTGAGTTTGCCGAACTTTTCCACCCGATTGTTTGATCGTGTGTACACGGCATAACAGATCGATTGAAACATTCTTTGCTTTTGCATTAACAAGCTGCTATTTAAGGTGAAGCATCCTATATGGCTGTTTGGTGTGATACCTATGCTTATTTTGGGGCCGATATGCATGACCTTCTCCTTACCATACCCCCTTCATTTCCCCCCCATGGTGGATCAGACATCCTATGATTCCCATTATGGCTATGCACCAAAAGGATCCACTGAGGAAGCCGTTGACGATACACGTAGTGAACCTTTGGAGTTGGCACCTTGATTACGCTGGCTGGCTCCCATATATAAGATAATGCGTAAATTGATATATCATAATACTTATAGGCCACCCATCAGGTTTCTTTGTCTAGCCATACATGCACATATGGGGCAATATCTCTGTCTCTTTGTTTCTATATATATATTGTACAGGACGCCAAGGTTGGGTCCTGGACGGGTACTATGTGGCGCCCATATTCGGGATGTGGTCCCTTTAAGGGAATCATGGTAGGCCTCAGGGGGTCACCCAAATGGGTGACATATTCCGGGTGTAGTTTGCGGGAGATGACTGATTCGCGGTCCTCTCTGTATTTTAAGAGAAGTAGTTGGGATCCGGAATTTGGGAGGCTCTAAAGTGACATTTGGGTGGGAAAGAGCCTCCCTCCCTGACCACAGGGGGTTAACGGCCTCCAGGAGGACACACAGCCTATAAAGACAGGAAGTAGTCAGAGAGGTGTGGTGAAGAGGAGAAGGAGATGAACACCTGTTTGAGGAGCTGTCTGGCTGTGTTGTAATATTTGCTGTTTGCTGTTTGCTGTTTTGGCTGCATAAAGATCTCTACAAGGACTCTTTTTTGGTGAAGACCTTTTCTACAGAACTGTAGGTGCTTTTCTTTTTGTATTATTTTGTGCTGAAGACAAGCGGACTTTAATTTATGGTTTTACATGCTGGAGAAAAGCTTTATTTTGATTTATTGATAAATAAATATATTTTGGTTTCACCTGACAACGGTTTATGCACTTAATCCCGCGGAGCTAGTATCCCCAAACTTCACAACTGGTGGAGAATGCGGGCAAAAGTGCATTTGCAGCCGCAAAAACCGTTTGAAAAACTGACATTTAAAAGAGACTGTGTACAAATGGCATGTCTTGGGTGAAGCCAGCCCAGACGCTGCAAGCAGCAGGCAAAGACATGGAGGAGGTCATCAGGGCTTTGGCACAAGCCACCGTGACCCAGCAGCAAGCTACCGTGACACAGCAGCAAGCTTTAGCAGATGCAAACCGTCGCCATGAGGAAACCACACGGCTGCTAGCCGCCCAGTTGCCTGCTCAGCAGGAGTCCACTCAGGCACAGGTGGCTGCCTTGCAGGAGGCAGTACAGCGACTGGCTCAGGGACGTGAACAAGTGGCTGTTGCCGCTGGCAACCAGGTGTCTGTGAGGGCCAGCCATTTTTTACAAAAGTTAATGCCCAGCGATGATGTAGAGGCCTTTCTCACCACCTTTGAGAGGATAGCGGAGAGAGAGGGGTGGCCCCGTGACCAATGGGCCAGTATTATCTCCCCTTTACTCACCGGTGACCCGCAAAAGGCCTATTTTGACCTCCCAGCAAAACATATCAGCGACTATGAACGTCTGAAGGCAGAGATCCTGGCCCGCCTAGGAGTGACCACAGCTGTCCGGGCTCAGAGGGTGCATCGTTGGCGGTACAAACCTGACCGACCACCCAGGTCGCAAATGCATGAACTGGTTCAGCTGGTTAAAAAATGGCTGCAGCCAGAAAAACTGTCAGGCCCACAGATGGTGGAACGAATAGTAATGGACTGGTACCTGCGGTCCCTGCCAGATGACCTACAGCGCTGGGTAAGCCATGGAGACCCCGCAACCGCTGACCATCTGGTGGAGTTGGTGGAAAGGTACACCATGGTGGAGGACCTGCTTGGGCCTGCCAGGCATAGGGAACCCACACCAAGGGTAACCAGACCAGCCATAGTGCCTAGGAGAGAAGCCATGCCAGACGCTGGGATCCGCAGAACCGCATCATCTGCTACAGAATCTCGAAGGGTGGTTCCTGTCCCAAGAACAGGAGACCTACAGTGTTGGCGATGTCGGTCCTGGGGACATACCCGGGCGCAATGCCCACTTCAGGAGGAGCCTATGGACTGCGGAATTGGTCGGAGAAGCTCCTTCTACGTACAAAGAGTCTACACCACTCACCTGGATCCAATCGCAGGAAAGTTTGAGTGTGAAGTGTGGGTGAACCACCTACTGGACTCGGGTAGCATGGTAACATTGGTACATGCCAGGGTGATTGGGAGACTTGGCCCTGTAAGGAAAACCCTACGGGTAGTGTGCATCCATGGGGACACCAAGGAATACCCCATGGTTTCAGTGACTGTGTCATATGGCCATATCTCAGTGACCCAAGAGGTCGGGGTAGTGAGAAGTCTACTACATGACATTATAGTGGGGCGGGATTGTCCACTATTTTTCGAACTGTGGAGCCAGGTACAGATAGGGCTGCCGGGACAGCCAGGAGTGTCTGAGGAACATGGGCCTGAAACCCCCACAACCCACCCCACTGATACAGAGATACCCATTGTTGATAAAGATACTGTAGAGAATATTAAGTTAAAGGATGTGTCTGTTTCAGGTTGCAAAACCGAGTTAAACTCTGAGGGGGGGGGAAGTCTTCCCGTTACAGGTTATGCTGGGGGAGGATGACGAGGACCTCTCCCCATTGCAGTCCCCCGGTTGAGGAAAGTGAAGGGGAAACATCCTCAAGGCCAGTACACCCAGATCTAGATGTATCCAGGGGTGCGTTTGGCAATGCCCGAGAGCAGGTTTCTGTTGTGGATGGGGTCTCACAAATGCCAGGAGCATACCAAAGGTTTCCTCATTTTGCCTTAAAGGGGGACTTGCTTTATCGAGTGGCTGAAAGCCGTGGGGAAACTATAGAGCAGTTGCTGGTTCCCCAACCGTATAGGCGGATGCTACTCGATCTAGCCCACAACGACGCAATGGGAGGACACTTGGGGGCAGAGAAAACAGAGGCCAGGATAACTGACCGGTTTTACTGGCCAGGGGTGAAAGTTGAGGTTAAAAGATATTGTGCATCTTGTCCCGTTTGCCAGTTAACTGCCCCAGTGCCCCACTATAGAAGCCCTCTGGTACCCTTGCCAATTATTGAGGTTACATTCGAGCGGATCACTATGGATCTCGTTGGGGACCCCTGGTAAAATCGGCAAGAGGGCACCAGTATATATTAGTCATCCTAGACTATGCAACCAGGTACCGAAAACAGTTCCTTTGAGGAAAACTTCCTCTAAAGCCATTGCCCGAGAACTATTTCAGATGTTTTCGCGAACGGGTTTTCCTAAAGAGATATTAACGGACCAGGGCACCCCTTTTATGTCAAAGGTGATGGCGGACCTGTGCAAACTGTTCCAAATTAAGCAGTTACGGACGTCCATCTATCACCCGCAGACTGATGGCCTAGTGGAGAGGTTTAATAAAACTTTGAAGACCATGCTCAAAAGAGTCGTCCAGAAGGACGGGAAGGATTGGGATATGTTACTCCCTGCCCTTTTGTTTGCCATCCGGGAGGTTCCACAAGCATCTACGGGCTTCTCCCCATTTGAGCTAGTGTATGGGCGACGGCCTCGGGGGTTGCTGGATCTGGTAAAGGAAACGTGGGAAAGTGAGTCCTCACCACACAAAACCATAGTAGAGCATATCTCTCAAATGCAAGAGAGGGTGGCTAAGGTGATGCCGCTGGTGAGGGAGCACATGCAGAGGGCTCAGGAAGCCCAAAGAAGGGTGTACAACCGGTCTGCGAAAGTCACAGTTTCAAGTAGGAGACCGGGTGGCTGTCCTAATACCCACAGTGGAGAGCAAGTTCTTGGCCAAGTGGCAAGGTCCATTTGAGATAGTGGAAAAAGTGGGGGAGGTAAACTACAAGGTACACCAGCCAGGGAAAAGGAAACCATACCAGATCTACCACGTGAATTTGTTGAAACCCTGGAGAGACAGAGACCAGGTATCCGCGGTGGTAGCGGTACAGTCAGGAGACCATGCAGGGATCGACCTGGTGCAGGTGGCTGCTACCTTAACTAGACCCCAAACCCAGCAAGCAAAGGAATTTCTTCAAAGAAATAGGGACATGTTTTCAGGGTTGCCAGGACTCACCAATGTCGTTGAGCACGACATTGTAACTGACCCCAAGGTAAAAGTGCGGTTAAAGCCTTGCCGTATCCCAGAAGCTCATAGAGTGGCAATGTCTGAAGAGGTGAAAAGAATGCTCGAGCTTGATGTCATTGAGGAATCGCAGAGCGAGTGGTCGAGTCCAATCGTGTTGGTACCCAAACCCAACGGCACTCTTCGCTTCTGTAATGATTTTAGAAAACTGAATGAAATCTCCAAGTTTGACGCTTATCCCATGCCACGGGTAGATGAGCTCATTGAGAGGTTGGGGCCTGCCAGGTATATTACCACGCTGGACCTCACGAAAGGGTACTGGCAGATTCCCCTGACCAAGGAAGCTAGGGAGAAAACGGCCTTCTCTACCCCAGAAGGCCACTTCCAGTACAAACGAATGCCGTTTGGGTTACACTCTGCCCCCGCTACGTTCCAAAGGGCCATGGACAAAACTTTGCGCCCACATCATCGGTACGCTTCGGTGTATTTGGATGACATCGTCATCTTCAGCCCTGATTGGGAGTCACATCTTCCCCGAGTTCAGGCAGTCGTATACTCCCTGAGAAGAGCAGGATTCACCATAAACCCAGAAAAATGTGCAGTTCGGGTGGAGGAAGCAAAGTACCTTGGGTACATTGTGGGTAGAGGGTTGGTAAAGCCCCAAATGAGCAAGGTGAAAGCCATACAGGACTGGCCCCGTCCCCTAACCAAGAAGCAGGTCAGAGCATTTTTGGGCATAGTTGGCTACTACCGGAGGTTTATACCCAACTTTACCACCATTGCTGCTCCCTTGACTGACCTGACCAAAGGCGGAAAGTCAGTGATGATAAAATGGAATAACGATGCCGAAAAAGCTTTTCAGAAGCTTAAGACGGCATTGTGCCAGGATCCGGTGCTTGTTGCTCCAGACTTTAATAAGGATTTTGTAGTACAGACAGACGCTTCAAATGAGGGGTTAGGAGCAGTCCTGACGCAGGTAATCAACGGGGAAGAGCACCCCGTCGTTTTCCTGAGTAGAAAGCTGACGGCAGCGGAGAAAAACTACGCGGTGGTAGAGCGGGAGTGTCTTGTCATTAAGTGGCCCTTGGACTCCTTGCGATATTTCCTCCTAGGCAGAAGGTTTCGCCTGGTATCCGACCACGCCCCGCTGACCTGGATGAGGCAAAATAAACACACGAATGCTAGAGTAACGAGGTGGTTCCTGTCTCTCCAGGAGTTCAATTTTGTGGTGGAGCACAGACCTGGGAGACTACATCAGAATGTTGATGCCCTCTCCCGGGTCCACTGTATGGTGTCAAATGGTGCCTCCAACACCTCCGCGTTGAGGCAGAGGGGGGGGGGATATGTACAGGACGCCAAGGTTGGGTCCTGGACGGGTACTATGTGGCGCCCATATTCGGGATGTTGTCCCTTTAAGGGAATCATGGTAGGCCTCAGGGGGTCACCCAAATGGGTGACAGATTCCGGGTGTAGTTTGCGGGAGATGACTGATTCGCGGTCCTCTCTGTATTTTAAGAGAAGTAGTTGGGACCCGGAATTTGGGAGGCTCTAAAGTGACATTTGGGTGGGAAAGAGCCTCCCTCCCTGACCACAGGGGGTTAACGGCCTCCAGGAATACACACAGCCTATAAAGACAGGAAGTAGTCAGAGAGGTGTGGTGAGGAGGAGAAGGAGATGAACACCTGTCTGAGGAGCTGTCTGGCTGTGTTGTAATATTTGCTATTTGCTATTTGCTGTTTGCTGTTTGCTGTTTGCTGTTTTGGAGGCTGCATAAAGATCTCTACAAGGACTCTTTTTTGGTGAAAACCTTTTCTACAGAACTGTAGGTGCTTTTCTTTTTGTATTATTTTGTGCTGAAGACAAGCGGACTTTAATTTATGGTTTTACATGCTGGAGAAAAGCTTTATTTTGATTTATTGATAAATAAATATATATACTTAGTCATTTGACATGTTTTAACATTTTCTATAAAATTCTACATATTTATACAATTTGAGTACGTGTCTTCTTATTGGGATCATCAATGGTAACCTTTAGGCTGCATTCACACCTGAGCGTAGCGTTTTCAAGAAGAAAATTGCGTGAATTTACCGCGTTTTTGGTGCGTTTTTTACCGCAATTTGCAACGGTTTTTTGCCGCGATTTGCCGCAATTTTGTGCAGGGCAAAAGGTCACCAATGTTAAAAGAAGAAAAACGCCCAAACTTGTTTGAGCTTCAGGCGTTCGGCTTCAGGTGACATGGATTGGAGATGTGAACCATCTCCATTGAGAATAATAGATTTTTTCCCCTCTAGTGTTTTATAGCTTCAGGCTTCAAGCTACAAAACGCTCAGGTGTGAATGGGATTTCAGGCTGGGTTCACACTGGAGCGATGCGGGAATGCCGCGAATCCGCAGCGTTTTCCCACATCGCATGCCTCCCGCCGGCAGTTCACACTGCCCTATGCGGACTGCTGGGAGTGTCAGTGAAACCTTAATAACACCCCCAGATCAGTTCGCATATCGCAGTGCGATCTGCAAACTCGGACAGGAATCGGATCGCATGGTGTGAACACCCATGCAATCCGATTCTGCTGCGGACCAAAAAAAGGGTCCTGTGTGAGTTTGCGGCGGGTGCGATGCGAATTCAGCCATACTATCTGTATGGCTGAACTCGCATCGCACAGAGATTGGATGTGATTTGCACTGCAGTGCGGTGCGAATCACATCCGGTTCTCGTAGCCGCTCCAGTGTGAATCCAGCCTCAAAGTCCTCCTTTTTTGTTTACTTCCTCTTCGCATTTATCCATTTTAGATGTGGTGCCACAAATTACGGGTTGTGTCTCTATATTTGTTACTAATCTCTCTCATACCTGAATTAATGTTGTGTAGGCTTATGTAGATTTATTAGTGACTAGACTATTTTTGGCTTGTAGTTTTTTGTCTTTTATGGTCTGTCTTTAACTCTCCCATTACTGCTGGTGGGTAGGCACAGCCCTTTGGTTGATGTCCCTAGCTGGGCCTTACCTACCGGAGTTGGGAAAGATGATTATTGATTGCATCTCTTGTATATTTCTCTGATATATTTTGTATTAGTGTTTTTTCTCCATTTTTAGACATTGTAAGCCTTCATACTGTAACTCCTGATTAAGCAGCTGAGCGCCGTGAAACATGTAGAGATACACGGATTGTGGAATGGTTCCCCCCACGCACCTGACAGTCTGAAGTTATAACAGTCTCTTTTTCTATGTTTTTTCCACCAGTTGATACTATGCGCACTGAATTTTTATGCGAGAACAGAGCGGAAGGACAGGAGCCCGCATTAGGCTTGAAAGAACGGAAGTCTACATATTTCTCTTGGTTTTAGTATATTCTATATTACTGCATTGGGAAGCAAGAGAAGAGATGAGCAGATGGAGATTGGAGGTATTTTTGAGGTTCAGTGGCACGGTTCAGGATATATCCTTCTCACAGATGTACTTGTACTTTATGGCACACTGTCTGTCATTCCAACCTTTTTCATTGCTAAACTGAACACAGTCTTGTCCTCCTGGAAAACCCTTCATGGATGCATTATTGGGCTTACCATCCCCCCAGAACCTGTAGGAAACAAGAGCAATTAGTGACCGGGGGTGAAGCGGATACTGGACAGGGTAGCAGCACCTGAGTCTTAGAAGATATTTGAGCCAAAATAAAAATAATACTTGAAGTGAAAGAACCACTGACATTAACAATCTGTATAAAACCCTCTGAAAATTTTTTTTTTTATTTTTTTTTTTTAAATTCAATCACCATTAGTATCCTGCACGGTGGGACTACCAATCCCAAATAAAGAAATAGCACTTTCAATGTGAATATGTCAGTAGAAGAGTAGGACCAGCATAGGTGCTTTCCCAGGGCTGGTTACTTTTTTGAGAAAGGACTGATATTGGTTTAAATTGTCTCTGTATAATGGAGTAAACTGTATTTTATTTTGCTGCTCACATCTATACTTTAAAAGAGCAATTTTATATTTCAGCAGCTCTTAACAAAAATGTTGAGTATATCTTATGTTAGAGTGGACTGTCCAAGACTATGAGCATGTTACAACAAAGGATCAGAGACTGTGGAAATGCTATAGTGGATGTAGACAAGGTACAGCGAGCGTCGTTAGCGGTATTATTACAGACATCGGGTGATGCCTGTAATACTGGAGGGTCACCATCGGAGGGAGTGGTAGTACAGATGAATGGAGCCCGGGCCACACTTCAGTGTGCTCTCCCCCTTTCCCACACTGTCCCCCCTGTATTCTCCCCCCCACACTGTCCCCCCTGTATTATCTCCCCCCCCACACTGTCCCCCCTGGAGAGGATACAGGGGGGACAGTGTGGGGGGAGAGTATACAGGGGGGACAGTGTGGGGGGGAGAGTATACAGGGGAGACAGTGTGGGGGGGGGAGAATATACAGGGGGGACAGTGTGGGGGGGAGAATATACAGGGGGGGGCAGTGTGTGGGGGGAGAATATACAGGGGGGACAGTGTGGGGGGGGAGAATATACAGGGGGGACAGTATGGGGGGGAGAATATACAGGGGGGGCAGTGTGGGGGGGAGAGTATACAATGGGGAAGGTGTGGGGGGGAGAGTATACAATGGGGAAGGTGTGAGGGGGGGAGTATACAGGGGGATAGTGTGGGGGGAGAGTATACAGGGGGGAAGGTGTGGGGGGGAGAGTATACAGGGGGGACAGTGTGGGGGGGAGAATATACAGGGGGGACAGTGTGAGGGGAGAATATACAGGGGGGACAGTGTGGGGGGGAGAATATACAGGGGGGACAGTGTGATGGGGAGAGTATACAATGGGGAAGGTGTGGGGGGGAGACTATACAATGGGGAAGGTGTGGGGGGAGAGTATACAGGGGGGAAGGTGTGGGGGGAGAGTATACAGGGGGGACGGTGTGGGGGGAGAGTATACAGGGGGGGCGGTGTGGGGAGAGAGTATACAGGGGGGACGGTGTGGGGAGAGAGTATACAGGGGGGACGGTGTGGGGAGAGAGTATACAGGGGGGTGAGGGGGGAGAGTATACAGGGGGGGCGGTGATGGGGGAGAGTATACAGGGGGGCGGTGAGGGGGAGAGTATACAGGGGGGACAGTGTGGGGGGGGACAGTGTGGGAGGGAGAGTATACAGGAGGGATAGTGTGGGGGTAGAGAATACAGGGGGCAGTGTGGGGAGGGGGGAGAGCACACTGAAGTGTGGCCCGGGTCCCATTCATCTGTACTACCCCTCCCTCCGATGGCGACCCTCCAGTAAAAAAAAGGGGGGGAGAGTATACAGGGGGATGGTGTGGGGGGGAGAGTATACAGGGGGGAAGGTGTGGGGGGAGAGTATACAGGGGGAAGGTGTGGGGGGAGAGTATACAGGGGGGACAGTGTGGGGGGAGAGTATACAAGGGGGACAGTGTGGGGGAAGAATATACAGGGGGAACAGTGTGGGGGGAGAATATACAGGGGGGGAAGTGTGGGGGGAGAATATACAGGGGGACAGTGTGGGGGGAGAGTATACAATGGGGAAGGTGTGGGGGGAGAGTATACAGGGGGATGGTGTGAGGGGGAGAGTATACAGGGGGGAAGGTGTGGGGGGAGAGTATACGGGGGGGCGGTGAGGGGGGAGAGTATACGGGGGGCGGTGAGGGGGGAGAGTATACGGGGGGGCAGTGAGGGGGGAGAGTATACAGGGGGGAAGGTGTGGGGGGAGAGTGTAAAGGGGGGAAGGTGTGGGGGGAGAGTGTAAAGGGGGGGCGGTGAGGGGGGAGAGTGTACAGGGGGGGCGGTGAGGGGGGAGAGTATACAGGGGGGATGGTGTGGGGGGAGAGTATACAGGGGGGGACAGTGTGGGAGGGAGAGTATACAGGAGGGACAGTATGGGGGGAGAGTATACAGGGGGGACAGTGTGGGGGGAGAGAATACAGGGGGGACAGTGCGGGGAGGGGGAGAGTACACTGAAGTGTGGCCCAGGCTCCATTCATCTGTACTACCACTCCCTCTGATGGCGACCCTCCAGTAAAAAAGGGGGGGGATATTATACAGGGGGATGGTGTGGGGGGAGAGTATACAAGGGGGAAGGTGTGGGGGGGAGAATATATAGGAGGGACAGTGTGGGGGGGGGGGGGAATATACAGGGGGGGCAGTGTGGGGGGGAGAATATACAGGGGGGACAGTGTGGGGGGGAGAATATACAGGGGGACAGTGTGGGGGGAGAGTATACAATGGGGAAGGTGTGAGGGGGAGAGTATACAGGGGGGAAGGTGTGGGGGGAGAGTATACAGGGGGGAAGGTGTGGGGGGAGAGTATACGGGGGCGGTGAGGGGGGAGAGTATACGGGGGGGCGGTGAGGGGGGAGAGTATACAGGGGGGAAGGTGTGGGGGGAGATTATAAAGGAGGGGCGGTGAGGGGGGAGAGTGTACAGGGGGGGCGGTGAGGGGGAGAGTATACAGGGGGGGGTGAGGGGGGAGAGTATACAGGGGGGGTGAGGGGGGAGAGTAAACAGGGGGGGCAGTGTGGGGGGACAGTGTGGGAGGGAGAGTATACAGGAGGGACAGTGTGGGGGGAGAGTATACAGGGGGGACAGTGTGGGAGGAGAGAATACAGGGGGGACAGTGCGGGGAGGGGGGAGAGCACACTGAAGTGTGGCCCGGGCTCCATTCATCTGTACTACCACTCCCTCTGATGGCGACCCTCCAGTAAAAAAGGGGGGGGGGAGTATACAGGGGGGTGGTGTGGGGGGAGAGTATACAGGGGGGAAGGTGTGGGGGGGGAGAGTATACAGGGGGGACAGTGTGGGGGAGAGTATACAAGGGGGACAGTGTGGGGGAAGAATATACAGGGGGACAGTGTGGGGGGAAGAATATACAGGGGGGAAGTGTGGGGGGAGAATATACAGGGGGACAGTGTGGGGGGAGAATATACAGGGGGACAGTGTTGGGGGAGAGTATACAATGGGGAAGGTGTGGGGGGAGAGTATACAATGGGGAAGGTGTGGGGGGAGAGTATACAGGGGGATGGTGTGGGGGGGAGAGTATACAGGGGGAGGTGTGGGGGGAGAGTATACAGGGGGGTGGTGAGGGGGGAGAGTGTACAGGGGGCGGTGAGGGGGGAGAGTATACAGGGTGGCGGTGAGGGGGGAGAGTATACAGGGTGGTGGTGAGGGGGGAGAGTATACAGGGGGGGAGGTGTGGGGGGAGAGTATAAAGGGGGGGCGGTGAGGGGGGAGAGTGTACAGGGGGGGCAGTGAGGGGGAAGAGTATACAGGGGGCGGTGAGGGGGGAGAGTATACAGGGGGGATGGTGTGGGGGGAGAGTATACAGGGGGGACAGTGTGGGGGGGACAGTGTGGGAGGGAGAGTATACAGGAGGGATAGTGTGGGGGGGAGAGTATACAGGGGGGACAGTGTGGTGGGGAGAGTATACAGGGGGGACAGTGTGGGGGTAGAGAATACAGGGGGGACAGTGGGGGGAGAGCACACTGAAGTGTGGCCCGGGCCCCATTCATCTGTACTACCACTCCCTCCGATGGCGACCCTCCAGTAAAAAAGGGGGGAGTATACAAGTATACAGGGGGATGGTGTGGGGGGAGAGTATACAGGGGGGAAGGTGTGGGGGGAGAGTATACAGGGGGGACAGTGTAGGGGAAGAGTATACAAGGGGGACAATGTGGGGGGAGAATATACAGGGGGGGCAGTGTGGGGGGGGAGAATATACAGGGGGACAGTGTGGGGGGAGAATATACAGGGGGCAGTGTGGGGGGAGAATATACAGGGAGACAGTGTGGGGGGAGAATATACAGGGAGACAGTGTGGGGGGAGAATATACAATGGGGAAAGTGTGGGGGGGAGAGTATACAGGGGATGGTGTGGGGGGTATACAGGGGGGGGGCGGTGAGGGGGGAGAGTATACAGGGGGGGTGGTGAGGGGGGAGAGTATACAGGGGGGGTGGTGAGGGGGGAGAGTATACAGGAGGGATAGTGTGGGGGGGAGAGTATACAGGGGGACAGTGTGGGAGGAGAGTATACAGGGGGGACAGTGTGGGGGGAGAGAATACAGGGGGGACAGTGTGGGGAGGGGCCCCATTCATCTGTACTACCGCTCCCTCCGATGGCGACCCTCCAGTAAAAAAGAATTTCACTCACCCGTTGCCTGTAATAATACCGCTGCTCTCTGCCGGCCCTGTGCAAGCCTTGCACTGTATCACCTAGGAATCTAGGACGGATGAGAGGAGAGGAGGGGCCGGCACCGAGCAACGCGCCGTTAGTGGTATTTTTTTTTTGTTTCAAACATTTTATTAAAGTATAAGAAGTATTACAATACAATATCAACCAAGTTTAAGCATTACTAATACAAACAATATATCAAGTACAATCATAGTCGGGAAAATCATTCATCAGATAAGAACAGCAGGTTTGTAAAGAAATATAATCGGAGGCAAACAGTATGATTATCAGAAGCGTTCATATGTTTATATCCACATTAACCGAGTCATATAAGTCAGGTCAAGGTGGGATGTGGAAAGGGAGGTCAAGGGTAATAACATTGGGCGAAATAACTAAAGAACCAAAGAAGATCTCGGGAACCTGGTTACCCTTAGGAGTTTTATGTGTATCTTTCAACCATCCACCCCTTACGGGAACTTGCTGTGGATGGGAAAGACACACTGTAGGAGACCTATCGGAGGTATGACAGGGTTGTTGAACATCACTGCATGGAGTTATAAACCGCTTAATTTGTGTTACAAAGGATTAGGGACATGAAGGTAGGAAAGAGCAAAATGTTTTTATGTAGGGGTTATGAGGGAGAAATAAGAGGGGAGGTCAGGTTAGGGAGGTAAAGACTGAAAAAGGGGTGGGGGGGGGGGAGCTTAAAGTGCCAGCGGTAAAGGAGTCATAGAGGTGTAGAATGTCTCCGGTCAGAATGAAAAGGGGGTGCCGGAGAGGTTGATCGAAAGTGTATCCAGCAAGACCAAATTTGGGTATATTTATCATGTTTGTCATGCGATTGAAAAATGAGTCTTTCCATTTCTTCAGTCCTATTAATCTGTCGGTACCAGTCTTCCAAAGTGGGGGTTGATTTTGACTTCCACCATCTGGGAATGCACTGAGTAGCTGCGTTAATCAAATGTAGAGCAAGGGAGCGCTTATAGCTGCTGAAAGGAATAGGAGTGTGATGTAAGAGGTATTGGGCTGGGGAGAATTCTAGTTGATAAGTCGTAATTAGAGTTATTTGGTCGTGAACTTTTTTCCAAAATGTTTGTATGGCTGGGCAGTCCCACCATATGTGGAGAAAGGAGCCTACCGCTGAGTCACATCGCCAACACACTGGGGATACATCTGGGAATATCTTATGTACCTTATCGGGGGAGCGATACCATCTCGAGCACAGTTTGTATCTGTTTTCCTGTGTGGAAACACTAAGGGAACCCTTATGTGTGTGGTAGTAAATATATTCCCAGTCTTTATTGGACCAAGTAGCAGAAAGTTCAGTCTCCCACAATTGTCTAGAGGGGGCACGCGACACATTGTCTGTAGTGAGTAGGGCCACAATCTGAGAGATAATATGTGTTTGGAGTTCCTGACTATTGCATAAATTCTCAAAAGGGGTCAAATCGCTGCACCAACTCGAAAGAGGCTTAGCGGAATAGAAAAAGTGTCGAATTTGTAAATATTTAAAAAAAGGTAAATGTAGGTCTGGAAATGCAGCTGTCATCTCTGGGTAAGAGAGCAGCATCTTGCGCCTAAAAAATTGGAATGCTCTATAAGAAGGTTGGGGCTGTGGAGTCGAGTGGTCGGTGGACAGAACACCTGGTGGGAAGGCCGGGTTGTTAGACAAAGGTGTCATTGGACCATTAGGAAGGTGTAAGCCAAGAGTGTTGGAGGTTTGGTGAACTGTCCTAAGCGAGGGTCCAATCAAAGGGTGCGTCTTGCAGGACTCGGGATATACGATTTGGGAATCCATGGTAGATTAATCAGTGGGAGCGGACTCATTGTTTGTTCTAGGCGGACCCATGCTTTGGAATCAAGGTGCAAATGCCAATCTAGTATTCTCTGTAGAAGGTTAGCGTGGTAGTAAGTGCGAATGTCCGGCAAACCTAGGCCTCCCCTCGTTTTAGGAAGAATTAGTTTTGCCCAACTTAGACGAGGGGATCTATGAGACCATATAAAGGCTCTGCACATCTGTTTGTAAGCGTTAAAGAATCTTTTAGGGAGATCAATGGGTATAGCTTGTAAAAGATACAACAGCCTTGGGAGCACATTCATTTTTAAAATAGCAATCCTCCCAAACCACGAAAAAGACGTCCTGTGCCATTTCAGGAGGTCTTCCTGGATGTTTAGGAGAGCTGGACCAAAATTGCAGTCATATAGTTGGGAGAGCGTATTCGGGAGTTTAATTCCCAAGTATGTCAATGTGTTACGTTCCCAGTGGAAGGGGAAGTTATCTTTACATTGTGATACAAGGTGTTCCGACAGGGTGACCGGCAATGCTTTAGATTTGTCAAAGTTGATTTTCAAATTGGAGATGATATGATAAGAGTCTAAATCTTGTAGGAGGTTGGGTATCGATATGATCGGGTTGGAAAGGAAGAGCAAAATATCATCCGCATAGGCGGCTAGTTTGTACGTATGATTAGTAATCGATATCCCCATTATGTTTTGGTTTTCTCTAAGCATGTTAAGGAGAGGCTCTAGGGTAAGCACAAAGATGAGCGGAGAAAGTGGGCAACCTTGACGTGTGCCATTGGTGATAGAGAAGGCGTTCGACAGGTGGCCATTGACTCTCACCCTCGCAGATGGAGCTGAGTATAGGAGCTGTATCATTTGTATTAATCTAGAAGGGAGTCCAATATACTGCAAAGTGGAAATCATATAATCCCAGGCCACCCTGTCGAACGCCTTCTCAGCATCTAGGGATAGAAAAAAGCCTTCCGAGTGGGACGTGGTGAGCCAGTGGTGAATATTTATTGCCTTAATGGTATTGTCCCTAGCTTCTCTACCAGGGACAAAGCCAACTTGGTCATTGGAAATCAAATCTGGGAGTAGGGGTGACAATCGGTTTGCTAAAATTTTGGCATATATTTTCAAATCTACATTAAGTAAAGAAATGGGGCGATAATTAGTGACTAAGGAAGGGTCTTTTCCTGGTTTGGGAATTACAGTAATATGTGCTTCTAGGAGGTCCGAATTGTTCCTAGTGGATTGAGGAAGGGCATTAAGGGTCTTAGCTAAGTGTGGGGACAGCAGATCAAGAAAAGATTTATAGTATGCCGCCGTTAAACCGTCTGGGCCCGGGCTCTTCCCGGATTTCAAGTGCTTAATGGTTTCCCTAATTTCCAGCAGCGAGATGGGGGCCTCCAGGGAAGAGGCGTCAATGGTATTCAGGGGGGATGGGGCATATTTTGACAGAAAGTCATGAATCATGTCCGCTCGAGGCGTGGGATCAGCAGCATGGGAAGCCCGTGGCAGATTATATAAAGATTGAAAGTAGCTAACAAAGTGGTTTGCTATGGCATCGGGTGCTACAACAGAAGTCCCAGAAGGGGTCACAATCTTATGTATAGTATGTAGCATTCTCTTATTCTTTAGAGCTTTAGCTAAAAATTTGCCAGCCTTGTTTCCGAATTCGTAAAACAGTTTGTGTGTGAGAGCAAATTTACGTTTAACTGACAATTGCAATTCCTCCAAAAGCTATTCCCTTGCTGTGGTAAGGTCGGTGAGACTGGAGGATGCAAGGGTACGTTTATGGGTCCGCTCCAACGTGCGAATGCGACTGTGTAACTCTGTAATACGAGCTTCTCTACGTTTTTTCCGCTTAGCAGCTAATGAGATAAGCAATCCCCTCACTACACATTTGTGCGCAGCCCATATGGTTTCCATAGAGGAATCAGCACCGGAGTTGTCTGAAAAATAATTTTGTAAGCATTCCAGGATGGCTTGTTTGTGATCAAGGTCTAGGAGTAGAGAGTCATCGAGTCTCCACAGCCGTGGACGTGGGGGTGTAGTCGTCAGGTTAAGGGTGATAGTAATCGGATTGTGGTCTGAGAGAAATGCCGGTTCTATGGTGGCTTGCATCAAGCAGCGCACATCAGTTTGTGTAAGAAAAAAATGGTCTATGCGTGAATATTTATTATCAGGTGGGGAGAAAAACGTGAAGTCTTTAGTACTTGGGTGTAACATATGCCATGTGTCATGTAGCGTAAGAGATTGGAGTTCCATTTTGATGGCCCGTAAAGCTCTATAGGTGATACAAGAGGAACCATTAGACGTGTCGATGTCTGGGGAAAGCGGGATATTGAAATCTCCCCCCAGGACTAGCATCCCGTGTTGAAAAGTGGTGAGTAGAGAGAGTGCCTCTCGGAAGAAGGGAACATGTCTAGAATTTGGAGCATAAATGTTAGCTATAGTAACAGGTCTATTGTGCAGATATCCTTTGAGGAAGAGATATCGGCCCATCGGGTCCGACAGGACATCCGTGACCGTGAGAGGGCAACGTTTAGAAACTAAGATAGAGACTCCTTTAGATTTTGATTCCGCCGTAGTAGCATGATATACTATCGGATAATTTGTGTCATGTAGTTTGGGTATAGAATCAGTCCTAAAATGTGTCTCTTGGACCAGAGCTATGTGTGCGCGTGCTCTATGTAAGGTAAGAAGAAATTTTGATCTCTTTTCGGGAGTGTTTAAACCTCTAATATTGATCGAGTAGAATTTTGTACCGGCTGTGAAATCAGGTGGAGAAGCACGATCGTCTCGAGAAGAACGTGCTTCCGACATGTTCAGAGAGGAGCAAGTAAATCAAAACAAAGCAATGGGAGTTAGGGTGGGGGGGGGGGAAGTCCGGAAGGTGGGAGCAGTCCGAACAGTAGTTAGAACGGATCTGAGTGCAAAAGGGGCCAATTGAATGCTGTGGGAGGAGGAAGGACGTGTATGGAGAGGGAATGAGTGGGGTGGAAGGGCAGAGGGAATCAGACCACTTATTCGGTGGTACGAGAAAAACAAAGAAGGGTAGGATGAGGCAGGGGGTCCCGACGCTAAACGAAGGGAATCCCAGTCGACACCCTACAGTGGGGTTGGCCAAGTCTCAGCCCAACTACGGATCACACACAAAAATAAGAAAAATAAGTCGATTAGACGGCCTCACGACATCCCAGGACTATAAGACATGCATAATGGGAGCAGGTCTACGGTATGATTGGTGAGTATTTAAAAGGACTAACTAAGGGATAACAGTTAACAGAGGGTCCTGATGTGTGAGTAAACAAAGCAGCTGTGGTTCGTGGTAGAACACAGTGCACACCAGGGGAACAGTCAATTACATATATATATAAAGTTGTGAATAATCCAACTCAGGGTCCACAGGTACGACCGAACAATCAACAATTATAAACCTTAAGCTGTTCGGTGCGTACGTCCGAGTCCGCAGGCGACATATGAGTAAATAGTCGTCTTCCGGAGTCGATCGCAGCAAATGGTAGAGTGTAGAGAATAAGCTCGTGATACATAATGATAGTACCGCAATATAACAACAATAAATCAGGACAATAATACTTATCAACTGGAGAGCCTGTGAAAATAAAAGAAGGGAAGACCAGTCTGATGTAACGAGTGCACAGTGTGGATTCTTGCGAGTAGAAATCGTCTGCAGTCCGGCATTGTCACTGAGGGGGGTTTAAACAAGCGTGTTCGGGAAATGACGAAGGATTCCAGGATACAGAGCTATCAATAGTTCTGCGAAGAAGACAGTTCGATCAGTCTGCTTAGGGTACACATGCCAGATAGTACAGGGAGAAGCGTATAGAAGGAGATCAAGTAAACATCCAGAGTGGGATGGCTGGGAACAGACTCGTCTGTAATCGGTAACGAACGGCGTCCCGAAGTAAGGCTGGATCCAAAAGTTCCTCTAGTAGTGCATGAGTGATCGTATAAAGTCATGTCCTGAAAGCAATACAAATCCGAGGGCACTGCGAGGAAGTAGTACAGAACTAAAAGGACACGGGAGGACCAAGTCTGTATCCGATCTGGAGTAGGTGTACTGCAGGACTAAAAGTTTTCGTGTACCGCCAACATACCAAAACGAAGCAGAACAGGGAAAAAATCGAGTAACAAGAACCGATGTAACAGGAACGGATGGCAGCTAGTAACTCACTGCGGGTTGTGACAAGTAGAGAAGACAGGTCATTCTGGCAGGAAGGTAACTGATAACACAAGCAGGTGTAAAAGTCTGACCAGAAAGATAAGGCGATGAGTAAAGGATGACAACTCACTCAGTATTCTCTTCGTGCCCGGCGGGCGCGCGGAGAGGATGAGGGACTGTGATCTCCGCGGGTAATATCAGGCGGACGCCTACCTCGTGGCCCCGAGGGGGATCTTTGTCTTCGGAAGGAGGTGTCGTGAGTATCCATCGGATCCGCGTGTTGTCTGGGTACTCTAGGTATCATCGGACGGAAGGAGGCGTACCAATTAGGGAGCTCAACCATGGGGATATTCAGAATCGAGCAAAAGTTCGGTAAATATTCTGGTACTTTAAGGTGTGCAGTACGGCCGGAATCAGAGGCAGCGAGGCAGAAAGGAAACTTCCATTTGTATGGTATGCCGCGCGTCTTCAGAATGTCGAGCAGGGGGCGCAAATCCCTGCGGTGCTGCAAAGTTATACCAGAGAGGTCTTGAAAAATCTGGATAGGGGTAGAGCCAAAAGTTATGACTTGCCTTGTTCTGGCAGCTTTTAAAATGTCCTCTTTGAGGTGGTAGTTGACCAGGCAACAAACTATATCCCTTGGAGGATCATTGTCTCTTCCCTTCGGCCTTAAAGCGCGGTGGATACGTTCAAATTCAATGTTAGATTGAGGCTGTCTTCCCATAATATCATTAAAGATGGAGGAGACTGCTGAGGTGATTTGGTCAGCTTCAACCGATTCGGGGAGGCCTCTAACCCTTAGGTTGTGACGCCTTCCCCTGTTGTCCAAATCTTCTAAATGTCGTTGAATATCTCGCATTTGAAGAGTATGGGAATCCAGCTTCCTAGTTGTCTTGCGGAGCGATATTTCATGTTGATCTGCAATCTGCTCCACTGTATGCATACGATCTGAAAGGCCTCTGATGTCAACCCTGAGTTCAGCTATGGCCGCCGATAGTGTGTCCTTAATATCAGAGGCGACGGAACGGAGATCGTTCATGCTGATCGATTGCGGCGAAGAAGCTGCCTGCGGGGGATGATCAATTGGTCTCTGAGCTGCTGCGGTCCCAACTATAAGGTTGTCAGACAGGACGATCGACCCCTGTGAGGGGGGGAGAGAGTCCGCGGCCTGAGGTGTGCTGTGGCGGGAAGGCGCCATGTTTCCTCGTTGTGCCCTGAACATCTCTGGGATGATTTGAGGTGGTTGTCCGGCAGAATTTTCTCTCGGGGAGCGAGATCTAGATGCGGAGGACGTGCGGGAGGCTGTACCCATCATTAGATGTGAAACATCGGCGGGAAGACCTGCGGTAGACAATAGCTTTCGTCCCAGGATGTCGGAGCTAAGAGCTCAAGTGACCGCCATCAAGCTCAGCCAGGCCACGCCCCCACCGTTAGTGGTATTTTTACAGGCATCGGGTGAGTGAAGCACGTTGCTCCCCGCCTGCCCCTCCTCTCCTCTCGTCAGTCCTAGAATCCTAGGTGATACAGCGCAAGGCCTGCACGGTGCCGGCAGGGAGCAGCTCCTAACAGTTCATAACATAATAGACAATGTAACATATGGTACAATACGTATCAACAGTATACCCAGAATAGGCACAGATATAAAAATAAAAAGTTATTCAAAAAATTTTAATGACTCAGCCGAATAAAACCCATAATGTACACATGGATACCATGATAAAGCACCAAATATATAAGCTCGATGCGTTTCGTGGAGTAGTATCCACTCATCAGGAGCAACCAGTCTGGGAGTGCCTGTAATAGATTGTAAATATATAATTAATTGGTAGTCATATATTAACATAGGAAGAGAGGGAACACCAAACGGATGGTCCTAGCACTCTTACCTAAGGGTATCTGATAGAGATAGGAGATAACGTATACATGTAGTGGATGACATCGGGGGAGGAGGACACATCCCCCGCCGGGAGCTGAGGCGGAAAACACTGCGGCAGCAGGACAAGACCACACAGGGCTTAGGAGTGACAAAAGATGCAAGAGTGGACTCCCCCATTCCAAAGTTGTAGGGGTAAATATAGAACCCCAAAAAGTATGCTGTAATACATACTGTAAATATGGTATGAAAGTTTACGGTGAAGGGGAGTGAGTGAAGTGAAGAATAATGAAAGTGAAGGAGCAATATAGGTAAGGTCCCACCGTACAAGAAATGGGGGACTAAAGTGATGTGGAGAAAAGGAAAGACAACCACCAAAAAACAAACGTCCAAAACAAACATATGCCAAGAGTGAATTACCGTGAGCTGTGAAGTGAAGAAAAGATAGTCCACAGTAGGTGAAGAAGTAAGGTCCCTAAATTAAACATGGTAAAAAGGTAGACCTGCCAGCCAGCAAGTGTCCCGCCAAAGCCACGCAATATTGTGCTGCGAGAGAGGAGGTAGACCACACACCGGCGGAGAACCGTTTGTTATGTGGGCACCTGAATCCTCCATCAACCTGCACGCGTATGGTAAAAAGCATGCCAGTGCGCGGCGCCAACAATGACGTCAGACGCACAGGCGTTAAGGGCGTGGCGTCGACGCACATTGAGTACCAGACACAGTGCTTGTCGCAGCTCCTGGCGGGGCGAAAAATCCAACCTCCCACTGCTGAACATCCAGGATTAAAGATAAGGGCTGCTTATCCCAGTATTGCAAATAACATGTAATGGCACTTGATGCATATCACTGGTAATCCATGGGGTAAAAATTAGTAGATGAGTGGTGTGTTTCCATCCCTAATCATGCGATACATAGAAGGAGAAAAAGTTGGGACTTTGTATGAGGCCATGACCATCCGGTACACAGGTCTCCATCCCTATTTATATGAAAACATTAAGGGGAAAAGGGGGGAAAAATTATGGGGAACATTGGGACTTTATATGAAACATACCACTCAGGTCGGATGAGACATACGATAAATATAGTATATATTATTAAATAAGTGGCCATAATGGGCATATTATAGTAATTGATAAAAAATTTTTTATAATTGGATCAATAATTGGATACAGTACACATAAAACATGATTATACCATCATAGCAATGTACAGTTACTATATTACTTATTTAATAATATATACTATAAGTATATTTATCGTATGTCTCATCCGACCTGAGTGGTATGTTTCATATAAAGTCCCAATGTTCCCCATAATTTTTCCCCCCTTTTCCCCTTAATGTTTTCAAGCTACAGGTATGGTTGAAGACAAAGGATATAGTAATACTCCCACTCATTCTACTGGTTGCTGAGGTGCAGAATACCAAAGAGCCACAGGTTTGGCATTAGGGGTGTAGCTGGTGCACAGAAGAATTTTTGGATAAAGCACATTTTATCTTTCAGTTAGATTCGTTTTTCTGTATGGAAGAAGGAATATAATATTTTGAGGATTCAAGTCTTACTTTGGAGTCATCTCATAAGAAGTCCCATCAATCCATTCCCAGGCTCCAGTGACCATTCTGAGACCAATCCAGCAGATCCAATCTTCTGAAAAATCACGCAGGAAATCCTTTAAAGAGACAGACAAAAAAGCATGTTAAAATGTAAACATTTTTCAATACTCTTCTAGTTCCTCTGCACCAGAAGAGCTTACACTCTAATGTTCCCCCCACAATCACATACTATTATTATTATACATTTATATAGCTCTGACATATGCAGTTGCTGTACAGAGAACACTGAGCCAGTCACATCTTTCTCTGCACCAGAGAGGTCTTTTGTGGTGCAGCTCTCCCTCTCCAGACACCAAGGAGTCAGGTGAGGTCCCTGGCCCCAGAGAGGATGGGATATTCTGGGGATGACCCGGGCGATGGTCTCCCGGAGTCATCTGATCTGCGATCTCAAACTTCATCTTCACATCTTCACCTGTAGACCTCGACTATGGCCCTAAACAGGGAAAATCTACCATCACCTTCAGCGGGTTACTGACCATTTGGTTCATATTGCAAAGGATGAGGAAAAGCTGATGAGCCTGAAAGCTGAGTGCAGGAAAAAGAACGTTTCACATGATGTTCTTCCACCAGGTGTTTGTTTCCAGGAACAAGAAGGGTTATTCCTGCACAATCAAAAGGTGTTTGTAACCCCAAGTCTGTGCCCCAAGATCCTTAGCCTGTGTCCTGAACCATCCCTTGGCAGGACATTTTGGGGTAACCAAGACAGTGGAACTAGTGCAATGGCCCTTTTATTGGCCAGGTTTAAAGTGGTTTTGCCATTTAAAAAAAATTATATAATTTAAAAGTCAGCAGCTACAAATACTGCAGCTGTTGACTTTTAATAATCGGACACTTACCTGTCCCAGGATCCAGTGATGCGGGGGATGGAAGCTCCACTCATCTCCCCCTCCGTTCGGCAGCACCGGCATTGTAACTGGGCGTCCGGCTGTGGCTTTACAACCAGGCATCCGGTGCGCATGCGCGAGCGGCGGTGCACGCTGTGATTGGGCGCGCAATCATCTGGGACCTGTCACGTGTCCCAGATGATTGACAAGAGGGAGGGGCAGAGCTGAGCCCTTCCTGCGCCGAGGGGAAGTGATCTCACAAGCCCAGGCACTGAAGGAGGAAGACTACGAGGGACCCTCTAGCAACAGCCATTTAGAGGTGAGTAAAAAAAAAGCTTTAAGGTCCAATTGCAAGGATTATGTTGGTACCTTTGGGGTCTGCACCTGAAACAAAAATGATAAAACCAAATCCTGGGGTCTGTTAAGGCCTTTACCTATTCCCAAGAGACCCTGGGAAATGATCAATATGGACTTTATTGTTGAGCTTCCGCCATCCGAAAGATTTACTACCATCTTTGTGATCATTGATAGATTAACGAAGATGGCCCATTTCTTTCCTAGGAACCCCTTCAGCAACAGAGACCGCTTGTGCCTTCATAAAGGAAGGGGTTAGACTCCAGGGGGTTCCCAGCAGCATCACCTCCAATCAAGTTGTATAATTTATGTACAGATTCTGAAAAGATCTTTGCAAAATACTAAAGATCGAAACTTGTTTTTTTTGTCAGCCTATCACCCACAGACAAATGGCCAAACAGAAAGAACAAATCAGACTCGGCTACAGAACAAGCCCTGGTTTTTACAAATTATGGGCACTTCCCAGTCCTCCTACCCAAAATCTAGCCTGATTCCTCGGATTCCTGCAGTCCAAGAAAGGATAAGTGCTCTTCAGTCTAACAAGAAATTGCAAGATGCCATTTCTAAAGCACAATAAGACAATAAAAAATTATTTGACAGGAAAAGAAGAGGAGATCTAAAACTTCAAATAGGAGACATGGTCTGGTTATCCACTGCCAATTTAAAATGGTCATGTCCATCCAAGAAGCTTGGGACTAGATATATCAGTCCATTTCCTGTCAAGAGGCAGATTATTCCAGCAGCCTATAAAATTTCACTCCCAGAGACTTACAAAATTCACCCTGTCTTCCACGTGTCCTTACTAAAAACCACAAAGTTAGACCCATTCCCTGGTCGTGAGTCAGATCCACCAGCACCTACTATAATTTATGGCAATGAGGAATATGATGTTGAGACAATTGTGGATTGCAGAAAAAGAAGGGACACTATCCAGTTTTTAATTAAATGGAAAGGACCAGAAGACAACTCTTGGGAACCAGAATCCAATTTTCATGCCAAGAGATTGATACAGGCATTCTTCAAGGCTCACCCCAATAAGAGGTTACAAATGGGCATCCAGAGGTTGCCCATTGGGTGGGGGGCAATTTAAGAGAAGTCCAGTTAACAGACGCGCATTGGCACGCAGGCATGGGCACAGCAGTGTGTGCACAAAGAAAAACATGTATTGGCGCATGCGTAAGCGTGCACGAGCAGGCGCAAGCAGGCACACATGTGCACGTACTGGCTCCAGACAGCCTATTTAAATCAAGCAATGACATATACATATTGCTGAGTGGTCTTTCAGCTTGTTCCTGTTAACCTGTGTCTTGATCTAGTCCAGCTACCTGTGTTTGTCGCGGCTTTCCCGTACCTTCCTTCGGACTTCAGCCTACCTACCTGTAACCCTGGTTTGTGTTTGACTCTGCTCCTGTCCCATGCTCCTGTACCTTGCTCCCTGATTGTGTACCAAACCCAGCCTGTATCCTGTCTTAGCTTCAGTCTCACGTTCCTGTACCTGCTCTGCCCAGCTGTTGATGACCCCCTGGCTTATAATCTGGCAACGCTTCTACCTGCTGATCCAGGGACACAGATTTCAAGTTCTCAGTGCCTGTCCAGTGATCTATGGCCATCGGTTTCCTGTCAAGCCCCAGCGGGTGCCACCTGCTATACCTGCCCTAGTGCCACTCTATGTCTTTCACTCCCTGTCATCTCTATCAGGGGCGTTGAACTGGAGGTGCAAGAGAAGCCCTCTATACAGCTCGATCTCCACCAGGCACTTGACACTTTGTGTGTGACATGAGCAGTGATGTTTCTGCTAATAGAGGCTATCACATCCAGGTCATACACATGAGTCCCTCTAATCACCATAATGGCTCCTGGTACTCTTACCATCTCATCCTCATCATCAATTATAACCAGATCAGCCTTCATTTTCTCACAGTCTTCTTTGGCGGAATCCCATGTTTGTGTATTTGTAGACTTGTAGTAACAACTGAAGTAATAGAACTTCCAGTCTTTACCGCACAAAAAATCACCAATACCTGAGAGGGAGGGAGAGAATGGTGAGACTCGTACTGAACTGACAAACAGAAATCAATCTTTGCAGTCCTAAACTAGCCAGTGTGGGTTGCAAATAGTGCAGCACTACCCAAAAAATATGTGATGTAATCCCAAACCAACTCAACTAAAATCCCAACACAATAATCATACAAAAATGGAAATTCTCACATGATAAAAAAAAATCTAAATGGGAATAAGGCCGCGTACACACGCGCGGACTGTTTGCCCAACCTTGTTCGTCAAACAGTTTCGGCAAACAGTCCGCTCAAAATTTGCATGAGCGGACTTGCCCACACACGAGCGGACTGTTTGACGAACAAGGTTGGGCAAACAGTTCGCTCAACTTTTGAAATGAACGGACTCGCCCACGTAAGGAGGAGGCAAATCCGCCCATTTCGAGCGCGTGTACAGGTAGGCGGGGCCCGCGAAGGAGACGTCGCGGGCTCCGCCGCCTGGAATGGGCTTAAAGGGGAACCCCAACGCCGAAAAAAATCGGCGTGGGGGTTCCCCCCAAGTCCAGACCAGACCCTTGTCCGAGCACGCTACCCGGCCGGCCAGGAAAGGGGGGCGAGCGAGCGCGCCCCCCCTCCTGAGCCGTACCAGGCCGCGTGCCCTCAACATGGGGGGTGCCTTGGGGAAGGGGGTGCCGCGCGGCCCCCCCACCCCAAAGCACCTTGTCCCCATGTTGATGAGGACAAGGGCCTCTTCCCGACAACCCTGGCCGTTGGTTGTCGGGGTCTGCGGGCGGGGGGCTTATCGGAATCCGGGAGCCCACCTTTAAGAAGGGGGCCCCCGGATACCGGCCCCCCACCCTATGTGAATGAGTATGGGGTACAATGTACCCCTACCCATTCACCTGTGAAATAAAGTACAAAAAAAAACACAACACATGGAAAAAGTATTTTATTGCACAGCTCCGGGGGTCTTCCGTCTTCGGGGGTCTTCTCGCCGGACTCCTCCGCTATGTGTGTGTAGCTCTTTTACTAGCGGAGGAGTCCGGCTTTCTTCCTCCCCGCCGCCGGCCTCTTCTCCCGACTTCGGGGGTCTTGTCCCCCTCTTCGGTTCTTCTGCCGGGCCACCGCGCCTGGTCCGGTGGCCCGGTCTTCTGTCGCCGTCTTCCGTTCTTCTGTCGCCGCCTTCGGTTCTTCTGCCGGGCCACCGCGCCTTCTTGTAGCTCTTTTACAGGCGGTGGCCCGGTCTTCTGTCGCCGCTGTCGTCGTCGCCGCCGCCGCCGCCTTCCGTTCTTGTTCTTGTTCTTCTTCTTGTTCTTCTTCTTCTTCTCCTGGAGATGTTGACTCGACGAGCTCTCCGGCCGGAATGCCAGGGACACGCTCCGCTGCCACTTATATAGTGACAATGGGCGGTGTCACATGGTATATGTCACATGGGTTGGTCACATGGTGACCCCGCCCCCTTACGATGTCATAGTCCCCATGTGACATCAACCCATGTGACCAACCCATGTGACATATACCATGTGACACCGCCCCATTGTCACTATATAAGTGGCAGCGGAGCGTGTCCCTGGCATTCCGGCCGGAGAGCTCGTCGAGTCAACATCTCCAGGAGAAGAAGAAGAAGAACAAGAAGAAGAACAAGAACGGAAGGCGGCGGCGGCGGCGACGACGACAGCGGCGACAGAAGACCGGGCCACCGCCTGTAAAAGAGCTACAAGAAGGCGCGGTGGCCCGGCAGAAGAACCGAAGGCGGCGACAGAAGAACGGAAGACGGCGACAGAAGACCGGGCCACCGGACCAGGCGCGGTGGCCCGGCAGAAGAACCGAAGAGGGGGACAAGACCCCCGAAGTCGGGAGAAGAGGCCGGCGGCGGGGAGGAAGAAAGCCGGACTCCTCCGCTAGTAAAAGAGCTACACACACATAGCGGAGGAGTCCGGCGAGAAGACCCCCGAAGACGGAAGACCCCCGGAGCTGTGCAATAAAATACTTTTTCCATGTGTTGTGTTTTTTTTTGTACTTTATTTCACAGGTGAATGGGTAGGGGTACATTGTACCCCATACTCATTCACATAGGGTGGGGGGCCGGTATCCGGGGGCCCCCTTCTTAAAGGTGGGCTCCCGGATTCCGATAAGCCCCCCGCCCGCAGACCCCGACAACCAACGGCCAGGGTTGTCGGGAAGAGGCCCTTGTCCTCATCAACATGGGGACAAGGTGCTTTGGGGTGGGGGGGCCGCGCGGCCCCCCCTTCCCCAAGGCACCCCCCATGTTGAGGGCACGCGGCCTGGTACGGCTCAGGAGGGGGGGCGCGCTCGCTCGCCCCCCTTTCCTGGCCGGCCGGGTAGCGTGCTCGGACAAGGGTCTGGTCTGGACTTGGGGGGAACCCCCACGCCGATTTTTTTCGGCGTTGGGGTTCCCCTTTAAGCCCATTCCAGGCGGCGGAGCCCGCGACGTCTCCTTCGCGGGCCCCGCCTACCTGTACACGCGCTCGAAATGGGCGGACTTTCCGAGCGGGAACAGTCCGCTCATTTCGAAAGTACAGCGGACAAGCCCACACACGGGCGGACTGTTCGCTCAAACACAGTTTCAGCGGACAGTTTTTCGGAATTTCCGAAAGACTTTGTCCGTCCAACTGTCCGCTGAAACTGTCCGCTGAAAGCCCACACACGAGCGGACTGTCCGCCCAAACACTGTTCAGCGGACAAGGTTGGGCGAACAGTCCGCCCGTGTGTACGCGGCCTAAGAGAAAAGTGAAGTTCAACAGAAGAAATAATCCACACCTTGTAGTGCCACGATCTTCAGTGATCGAGATCCCACTATTCCTCAGAATGAGAAAATGCACACTGCCCAGTAATTTGTGCATCTTCTCACCTCTCTGACCCCAAAGCTTCCTAAGAGGTAAAAACAGCTTTTCCCATTCGTGGGTATATATTCATGGCCTGCCTTTAGCTTCTACTTCTCCGATTTTCATGCTCCACATACAGTACCATAGAAAAACAAAATTGATATAAAACAGAAAAGACTTGCAGTGCAGTGTATACTTTATTCAGATGACAGAATTAAAAATACACTTACATAGCAAGATAAATGCTAGTAAGTAACATTGCTTTATCTCGCCACTGGCTCCCAGGTAAACAACGTGATGACGTCATCAGTAATGCTTCACTCATATACATATTAGGCTATTTTTTTTTTTCAGGTCAAATGCTTTTCATAGAATAAATCAATGAAAATATCACCTTATGTCCACTAGATGGAACTCGTGATCATAGGAAATAAATACTTCTGATCGCCAGGTCCATCTCATGGCCCTAATTTCTTTTTTTTTTTTTGTTTCAATATGTTTATTAAGGAGTTTGCATATAACATACATACATTAAGACAAAAGCTAATGAAAATACAATTGTGAACTACAGTATTTAGATATAATGTAATCAGTAGTAATCAGTAAATATTCTCATGGCAGAAAAAACAAGATCATCCTGTAAGAATGAGCTATATCATGAAAATTTACATTAAGAACTCTTTATAGATTGGTATTATAAGTTTTATTCTTATTTTTATTTATTTAATCATTCATTTATAAGACCTGTTATTTAATTATTCCATCACATCTATGTTGGAATCTAACTATGTGCGAATGAGGGTATAACCCATTTAATTTCAAGTTAATATCTATCCAAACTCTATTAATATGTTATTCATTGATAACAATGGTATTCAATCTTATCTTAAAGGTGAGTCGGAAAAACTAGCCAAAATGACTTTAAAGGCACAAATTATAATTATAAAAATAATAAGAATAATCTTTATTTTATTTATTTTTTCTCCTTTCCTTTTTTTTTTGCAGAGTTATGAAGTCTACAGGTGCAGTTATGGAGTTGACCTTGTCTCAGACCATCAGATCATATATATTCGCAATAAAGTGTGTCTAAAGGGAGCTTTAAAAAGGTCCTTTCTTTTCTTAATACCACACACTCCTCAAATGGGAACAAACTGTACATGGGTATGGTTTAATTTTCCTTAGAGACTTATTAAAGAAACAATGGTCTGTGTAAGTATAGGCCTTGTTTTAATCAAAACATATGGTCATCTTTGTAAAAGGATGAAAAGCCATCTCATTTGTAGGGTGCTGGATTATAGCAGTATATTATGATTGGATTCTCCCAGGTCAAGCTATACTGGGTTAGACGTTAAAGTCGAATATGTAATCGATTTTTTGAAATGTAACCAGTACGACCACGTTTTTTGAAATTTGGTTAGGAACCGTTCTGAGAGGAGCGACTCGAGTCGCTCCGACTCAGAAAAAAGGTTCCTGTACTACTTTTGGGCGACCTCGGGGCGACTTGCATTGACTTCTATACAGAAGTCATTTGCAAGTCGCCGCTGAGGCCGCGGCAGGTCGCGGTGAGGCAAGTCGGAGTCGCCTCGCCTCGCCTGCTGTGTGAACCGGCCCTTAATGTATCTTTCGTTTGAGATATAGGGTCCTCCATTTCAGCTATTTTCCCCATTCTATGTAGCCATTCCGAAATTTTAGGGGGAACGGAGGATTGCCAATGAACTGGCTTGCATAGTTTAGCTGCATTTATGAGGTGTAATGTTAGAGATCTTTTGTATGTTGATTGTGGGATGGACGTATGATGTAGGAGACATTGAGCTGGTGTATATTCTGGTGTATCTGTTGTAATTTTTGTGATGAGTTTATGAATTTATTTCCAATATGGCTGGATTAAAGAGCAATCCCACCAGATGTGGAGAAGAAAACCATGTGCTGAGTTACATCTCCAACAAGTTTGGGGTATAGAAGGATAAAATTTATGGATTTTATCCGGGGTTCTATACCATTGGGAGTATATCTTGTAACCATTTTATTGAGCGGTAACATTCAGGGTGCCTTTATGAATGTGTGTGAACATATTGTGCGTAAATTCTTTGGACAGTTCATTTCCCCATTTCATACATAAGGTGTCCTTTTTGAAAGGTGCATCTGGGAACAATAGCGAATATGCAATTGAAATGATGTGTCTTTGAGGGTCCAGTTTGGAGCACAGAGCTTCAAACGGAGTATGGTCTCTGTACCATTGAGATTGGGTTTTAGAACTTTGCAAAAAATATCTTATTTGAAGATATTTGTAAAAGTGGATGTCCATCTTAGGGTATTGAGTTAAAACCTCTTGAAAAGATAGCATTTGACCATTGTGGTAAAAAGATTCAGCTCTCATGGAACCCTGTGTAGACAAGCTAGAGTCAATTCTGAGTGTGAGACCTGGGGGAAAGTCCGGATTCTGGTTAATTGGGGTTAACGGACCCTGAACTGAGGCAATATTCATCTTCTTACAAACCAAATGAAAAATTTGTATTGTGGGAGCTGTTAGCGTTTGTGATTTATGCTCTCTTGGAGTTTTTTTTGGGGTTAATGCAAGGTAGATGACTCATAGGTAGGTGAGAGAAAGTTTCTTCGACACCAATCCAAGCTTTTGTTTTGGTATGTAAGTGCCAAGCCCAATAATATTTTTGGATGTCTGGGAAACCTATTTCCCCCCTTCAATTTCGGGGACACTAGCTTCCCCCAATTTACCCTTGATGGTTTATCTGCCCATATGAATTTTAAGTATAATCTTTTGTAGGTGGAGAAGAATGTTAACGGTAATTTGATAGGAATTGTTTGAAGTAAGTATAAGATTATAGAGAGTATGTTCATTTTTATAATCGCAGCGCTTCCGAGCCATGAAAAATTGCCTTTATTCCAATCTTGGAGATTCTTTTGTATTGTTTTTAAAATAGAAGTGAAATTCTTATGATAAAGATCAGATAATTTAGGCCGCGTACACACGGGCGGATTGTCTGCCCAACTAAGTTCGTCAGACAATCCGACAGACAGTCCGTCCTAATTTTGAATGAACGGACTTGACCACACACGATGAACAGACAGTCCGCCGAAAGCTTGCGCGATGACGTGTACGGCACGTACGACGGGACGAGAAATTCGACGTCCAATACACTGCAATGCAACCTTCGCCGTGTAAATCCTTTCTGAGCATGCGCCAAACTTAGTCCGTCGAACTAGCCTACTCACGAGCGGATTGTCCGCTGAAACCAAGTTTGGACGGACAAAATTCCGAAAGACTAAGTCCGTCAGACTGTCCGCTGAAAAAGTCCGCTGAAGCCCACACACGAGCGGATTGTCCGCTGAAACACGGTTCAGCGGACTAAGTTGGGCAGACAATCCGCCCGTGTGTACGCGGCCTTAGAAGGTAATTGAATCCCCAGGTAGATTATAGTAGAAGTCTCCCATTCAAATGGAAAATTGGCTTTGCATTGTGACACAATGGAATCGGGTAGGGAAATGTTAAGTGCTTTAGATTTGGAGACATTTATTTGGAAATTGGAAATTTCTTTAAATAGGGCGAAATCCTTCAATAAGTTGGGAAGTGTGGTGACGGATTTGTGAGAAATAAAAGAATGATATCGGCATAAGCCGCAATTTTATATTGGGATTTTGCTATTTCAATTCCTTTAACATCCTGGTTGGCTCTAAGTTTACGAAGAATGGGCTCCATAGTTAGTATAAATATAGGGGGAGACAAGGGGCACCCCTGTCTGGTCCCATTCGACATGGAGAAGGCGTCCGACAGAAGGCCATTAGCCCTGATTCTTGCAGTTGGGGATGAATATAGAGTCAGAATGTAATTCAGCATGCATTCTCTGAATCCCAATTTGCGCAGAACTTCTATCATGTAGTCCCAGGCCACTCTATCAAACGCCTTCTCCACGTCGAGGCAGAGAAAGAAACCAGGAGTATTGGAAGATGTAAGCCAATGGTGGATGTTGAGCGCCTTTAGGGTGCTATCCCTAGCCTCTTGGCCAGGGATAAAGCCCACTTGATCTAAAGAAATTAGTGAAGGAAGCAAGGGAAGTATACGGTTAGCTAAAATTTTCAAGTAAAGTTTGACATCCACATTTATTAGAGAGATGGGTCTGTAGTTAGAAACCAAAGATGCATCTTTATTTGGTTTTGGTGTTACTACTATGTGAGCTTCCAGGAGGTCTTTATTTTGATTCTGAGTTGTCTCCAGGGAATTAAAGATTTCTAGGAACTGTGGTATGAGAATTTCCGTGAATGATTTGTAATAACTAACTGGTAAGCCAGCTGGGCCAGGGCTTTTATTTGGCTTCATTAGTTTAAGGGCTTCTAAAGTTTCTTCTTTAGTAAGAGGTTTATCTAATTTATCAACTTCATCTTCAGTGATAGGATTTGGGCTATATTGGGTTAAGAAATCATTTATTAATTTTTTCCTATCATTATTTGAATCCGGCTGTGGTTGAGTATGTAAATTGTAAAGTTTAGAAAAGAATTGCTGGAACCGGTTTGCGATGTCACTGTAGGATTCAATTTTATTCCCTTGGGGGTCTGATAAATAATGAATGGTGCCATTCGCTTTTTTAGATTGGATGGCTTTGGCCAATATTTTGCTGGACTTATTCCCAAATTCATAAAAAAAAAAATTTGTGTAAAAGCAAATCAGCCAATGATTGCTTATGCTGTTTCTCAAGAGAATGAATCCTTTCCGATAATTTGGATATCAATGCTTGTCTAGTTTTGCATTGCATTTATGGAGATAATTTCTCCTTGTATGACACATTTATGTGCCACCCATAGGGTAAGAGGGGTGATTTTGGAAGAAGCATTCTCCTTTTATTCACGTTTATTGTGTCTGATAAAATAGCGGTGTTCATTCTCCATATTGAATGTCTTGTGTGGGAAGGTGAGAATGTGAGTGTAATAGAGAGGGGATGGTGATCCCATATTACCATTGGGTCAATTGTAGCTTTTTGGAGTGAATCTAAGTTGTGACAAGAAAAAGTAATCTATTTTTCTATTCTTATATATCTGAGGTGTGGAGGGGAATAAAATGTAAAATCTTTAACATTTGGATTCAATGTGCGCTATGTGTCATGTAGCTCCAAATTCGAGAGTTGTGTTTTTATTGCCCTGAGGGCCCGATGTGTGATAGAGGAGGCACCTAAGAATGTATCAAGGGAGGGATTAAGGGCTAGATTGAAGTCGCCCCCAACTATAAGCATACCTGTTTGGAATATATTTAGTTCTTGTAAGGCTTCACGAAAATATTGGACATGTTGTTTGTTGGGGGCGTATAAGTTAGCCAAAGTAATAGGATTTATTATATAATTTGCCCTTTAAAAAAATATACCTCGCATTGCCATCAATTAGTGTGTCTTGAATTTGCAATGGGCAGTTTTTGGATATGAGAATAGATACTCCCTTTCATTTAGAGTCTGGATTAGTAGCGTGATATACTGTTGGGTAGTCCACATTAAACAGTTTGGGACTTTTATCTGATCTAAAATGCATTTCTTGGAGGTAGACGATGTCTGCTTTAGCTTTTTTTAGGACCATAAATAGCTGTGATCTCTTTTCAGGGGTGTTTAGTCCCTTTATATTCAAGGAGTGCAGCTTAACCTGGGATGGGATGTAATCCATTTTAAATATAGGAATGGTATGCACAGACTGTTGAGTTTTTGTTGCCTTGAAGTTAACAAAAAAAAATAAAAAAATTAGGAAGGGAAATAGACAATATCTGGGACTTAGAATATGAGAGTTTAAGGTAATAATATATCTGGTGCAAGTACCGAACAGGCAACGGGTATAACCCTAAGCCTGTGGAAATGTGTTCGGAGAGGTACAGAGTAGGGTTCTGTAAAACAGGCCCTCTCTGATCCAAACTACTGTGGTGGGGTTGGAGAAGATCACACGTAGAATAGGATGAAGTGTAAATGGATGCACCGCTTTATCAATGCCATTAGAGTATAAAAGTGTATATATTGGGAAACCATATAGTTAGTTATTATTATTATATATTTTATTTTTATTTTTCCTTTAGGTCCGGTCATTTAATTGGTAAGGGTGTCTGTCAGGGCTGGCTTAGCCCTTCCTCCTCTGGGCTGGTCGCTCAGCTGTCGGCTAATTGCCAGCTCTCTTCCCTTTCCACAGTTACCAGCTGTATCCAATGATGCTCGTCTGACCTGCTGTCACGTACCTGGTGGAAGGAGCCCGGAGTGCAGGGAGCGGCCTCTCGTAAGCCTCTGGCTCGAGATCCCCTGAAAGTGGGAACAGGGACTCTAGAGGTCAGAGGGCACAAGTGCCAAGTCCGTGTAGGTAGGCTTGGTCCTGGAGCTGGTGGCAGGCAGCAGCGGGTGCAGGCAGAAGATACTGGAACAGCTGGAGAGCGGTCAGCGGCTGGCAGCAGGTGCAGGAAGTCACACAGGAACGGCTGGCAGGCGGGCAACTGGCAGCAGCGGTCACGGATACAAACTAGATAAGCAGGCAACAGCAGGGTCAAACACAGGCTGGGTCGTCAACGGGCAGGCAGTAGAGGTACCGGAGGAGAAGGCAGAAGCGTAGTCAGGAAGTCCGAGGTCAAGGCTGGCAGCAAGCAGGGGTAAACAGGAACAGGCCGGGTAGATCAGAGGCAGGAACAATCAGGTTTAGCAGAGGTAACTCACAGGAACGCTGTAGACAGGACAGCACCGAGCCACTAGAACGGATCTCTTAAGAAGCCCTCTGGGCGCCAAGAACGGTCGCACGGCGTGCCCGTTCGCGTCCACGTGAAACCGTGCAACCGATCGTGACCCCGCGCACCTGCGTGCACACGTTCGCAATCTCGCGCACCCGCGTGCGCCCGATCGTACCTGCTCGCACCCGCGTGAGTCCGTTCGCGCCTGGGAAGACATATTAGCGCTCAACGGACCAATTCTGTGGGTAGGTCTTCCACGAGCCGCTGGAACTCGGAACCGACCATGACATTGCCCCCCCCCAAGGGGCAGCCTCCGGATGCCCAATTAAACCATTTTACTAGGATGGGCCCTTTTAAAGGCAAGAATCAGTCTCCTGGCATGGATGTTGGACTCAGGTTCCCAAGAATTCTCTTCAGGTCCGTACCCTTTCCACTTCACCAGGAATTGAACTTGATTCCGTCTACGCCTACAATCCAAGATAGATTCCACCTCGTACTCGACTTCACCGTCGATGATTACAGGTTCAGGTGGGACAATCCTCCGGCTGTCAAAGGGATCCGGGATGGCTGGTTTGAGTAGCGCTACATGAAATACGGGGTGAATCCGGAATGATTCTGGCAGTTTCAGTTCAAATGCTACGTCGTTTATCTTCTTTATAATTGGGAAGGGACCCACAAACCTTGGTCCCAATTTCTTAGTAGGACAGGCCATCTTTAAATTCAGCGTGGAGAGCCAAACCTGGTCCCCAACCTTAAGTTCAAGCTCCCCCCTTCTCCTCCTGTCAAAGACTTCTTTATTACGTTTTTGGGTCCTTGCCATGGTCTCCTGCAGTAGTTTGTTGTTGGAACTGAAGAAGTCGATATTCTCCTGGACTGCTGGTACCGGGCTTTCAGGCAGGTCTTGGGACAAGAAAGAGGGGTGGAAGCCGTAATTGGCGAAGAATGGAGACTGACTTGTGGCAGAGTGGATGGAGTTATTATAAGCGAACTCTGCTAATGGGAGCAAGGAAGCCCAGTTGTCCTGGAAAAAGGACGAGAAGCAGCGCAGGTACTGCTCCAGTGTCTGGTTCGTCCGTTCTGTTTGCCCATTGGTCTGTGGGTGGTAAGCAGACGAGAGACAAAGATCAATTTTCAAGGCCCTGCAGAGTGCTCTCCAGAATTTAGACGTGAATTGCACACCCCGATCAGAAATAATGTTTGCGGGAACACCATGTAGCCTCACAATTTCTTTAATAAAAACCTCAGCGGTTTCTGCAGCGGAGGGGGTGCCCTTCATTGGCAAGAAGTGGGCCATTTTGGTTAGCCTATCCACTACCACGAAGATCGTGGAATAGCCTTCTGATGGAGGAAGCTCCACGATAAAATCCATTGATATCATCCGCCAAGGCCTCTCTGGAACAGGTAATGGTTTCATCAGACCCCAGGCCCTGGACTTGCTGCTTTTGTTTCGGATGCAAATGACACATGCCTCCACGTATCTTTTACAATCAGATCTCAACTGGGGCCACCAAAAGGTGCGCTGGACCAACTCGGTGGTCTTGAGGGCACCGAAATGGCCGGCCAGCGGGTGATCATGGCATGCACTGAGGACTGGCACCCGAGCCTCCTGGGGAACAAAAATTTTGCCTTCATACCAGAGAAGTTCGTCTTGGGCCAGAAGTGTGATGTTAGGTGGAGGAGTGGCACCAGCGGAGACTTGCTTGATCAGGGACAGCAAATCTGTCTGAAGAAGAAGAAAGTTCCCTGAGGTCAGGATGGTATCTGGATGTGGAGAGGCCTCTGGCTCGCTGAACATTCGGGACAGGGCGTCCGGTTTGGTATTCTTGGAACCCGGGCGATAAGTTATGTGAAACGAAAACCGGGAAAAGAAAAGAGCCCATCTGGCCTGACGTGGCTTCAACCTCTTGGCGGACTTCAAATATTCCAGATTTCTGTGATCTGTGTAAATGAGGATTGGATGTGTGGCCCCCTCCAGCAGATAGCGCCATTCCTCAAGGGCCACTTTAATGGCCAATAGCTCCCGATCTCCGACATCATAATTCGCCTCTGCTTCGGATAGCTTGCGGGAAAAGAATGCGACTGGGTGCAGACGGGCCCTAAGCCCATGTCTCTGGGAGAGAATCGCCCCAACCGCAATCTCAGGGGCATCGACCTCTAGGATATAAGGCCGGGTCGGGTCAGGGTGCTTGAGAATAGAGGCCGACACAAACAAGCTTTTCAGAGTAGAGAAGGCTTCCTGAGCCTCTGGGGACCATTGAAACTTCAGACCCTGACTGGTCAGTCTTGTGATGGGGGCTATAATAGTAGAGAATCCTCTAATAAATTTCCTATAGAAATTTGTGAATCCAACGAAACGCTGGACCCCTTTTTTGTCAGTAGGAGCGGGCCAATCACGGATAGCGGAGATCTTCTGAGGGTCCATCTCGATGCCATCTACAGAAATTACCAGCCCCAGGAATTGGATACTCCGTTGTTCGAAGGTACATTTCTCCGGTTTGGCATATAGCCCGTGAAGTCGGAGTCGGGTTAGTACTTTCCTGACGTGCCCCGGGTGTTCTGCCAGGGAGGAGGAGAAGATCAGGATGTCGTCCAGATAAGTGATGACAAACAGGTCTAGGTAGTCCCTGAAGATGTCGTTAATGAAATGCTGAAATGTGGCGGGAGCGTTGCATAAACCAAAGGGCATGACTAGGTACTCAAAATGCCCGAAACGAGTACGGAAGGCAGTCTTCCACTCGTCGCCGTCACGGATGCGAACCAGGTTGTAGGCCCCCCGGAAATCCAGCTTCGAAAACACTGCTGCTGACCCCAGTCTCTGGAAGAGTTCCGGCACAAGTGGTAGGGGATAACGGTTCTTTATGGTTATCTTGTTAAGGGCCCGGTAGTCAACGCAGGGGCGCAGAGTCTGGTCTTTTTTTTCCATGAAAAAGATTCCCGCTCCCGCCGGTGAAGTAGAGGGACGTATGAATCCCTTCCTGAGATTGTCATCCAGGTAGGACTTCAAGGTCACCAGCTCAGTCTCTGATAATGGAAAAATTCTTCCAAAAGGGATTTCTGCCCCTGGAAGTAATTCAATAGGACAATCGTATGGCCTGTGAGGGGGTAAGGTCTCAGCGCCCTTCTTGCTAAACACATCCAGGTAATCATGGTAGGCAGGTGGTACAGCTTGGCGGGTTTCTGCGTCAACTTCCAGGCAGAGCAACGAAGGGGGAACTGGGCGGTTCCTGACAAGCAGTGCTGGAGACAGTAAGGTGAGAGGAATCTTAACTCCCCGGTGGACCAGTCAATAAGGGGGTTATGTGCCCTTAGCCAGGGCATGCCGAGAATGATAGGGAAGAGAGGGGAGGTAATAACATCCAGACAGAGCAGTTCTTGGTGGTTTCCGGCAATGGTGGTTAATAAGGGCTGAGTCTCTTGGGTTACAGGACCGGACTTAAGAGTAGAGCCATCGGCCAGATGTATAGAAAGTCCCCTTGCCCTGGGCCGGAGAGGGATGTTATATCTAGAGGCAAACGTTAAGTCCATAAAGCCGCTGCAAGCTCCCGAGTCAATAATAGCGTTGGTCTGGACGTTCCCTCCTGGCAGCTGCAAGGAAACGGACACAGTCAAATGGGAGGTAGTACTAGGACAGTCTAACGTAAGGGCAGAAGATACGGAGAGACACTTACGGAGCTTGGCAGGGCAATTACGCACAAAATGTCCAGACCCTCCACAGTATAGGCAGAGATTTCCCTCCCGACGACGTTGGCGTTCCTCTGGTGTTAAGGAAGGCCTAAGTAGGCCCAGCTGCATGGGCTCAGGGGGATCCTGACTTGTCGTGGAGACAGCGGGAGAGATAGGATGAGGAGAGCTGGGAACCCGGGGAAGCATCCATACCGGACGAGGAGTTGTTGAGGACCGCTCCAGGCGACGTTCCCTCAGCCGCCTGTCAATCTCAATAGCTAGCTCCACCAAGGCTTCTAGAGTCTCTGGAATGCCCACCCGGGCGAGCTCGTCCTTCAAGGGTTACGATAGGCCCATGCGGAACTGATAGCGCAACGCTGCGTTGTTCCAGTCTGTGTCGGAACTCCAGCGTCGGAACTCCGACACATAGTCCTCTACAGGTCGGCGACCTTGCTGCAGTGAGTGCAGGGCTGCTTCGGCGGTGGCGGTCAGTTGTGGGTCTTCATATAACCGCGCCATGGCCTGAAAGAAGAAGTCCAGGGTTTCAAGGGAAGGATCCTTCTTCTCTAATAAGCGGTGGGCCCAGGACTGTGGTTCGCCGGTTAGCAGCGAGATGACATAGCCCACCTTGGTGGCTTCAAGGGAAAAGGTCCTGGGCTGTAGAGCAAAGAACAGTTCACATGAGTTGCGAAAAGTCCGGAATTTCCCACGATCGCCAGAGAATCTCTCGGGTGTGGGCACCCTGGGTTCGGGTGGCAGCATTACCACAGCAGGAGTAGCAGAAGTTCCGGAAGCAGTAGAAGAAGAAGAAGAAGACAGGGCCTGGACCCGTTCCTCCAGCTGACTAAAGCCCTCTTGTAGACTCTTCACTGCTTGGGTGAGGCCTGCGAGGTGGCGGCAAAGTTCATCCATAGGAGAGGCTCCCTGCGTGGGCTCGGACATGGCTGTCCTGTACTGTCACGTACCTGGTGGAAGGAGCCCGGAGTGCAGGGAGCGGCCTCTCGTAAGCCTCTGGCTCGAGATCCCCTGAAAGTGGGAACAGGGACTCTAGAGGTCAGAGGGCACAAGTGCCAAGTCCGTGTAGGTAGGCTTGGTCCTGGAGCTGGTGGCAGGCAGCAGCAGGTGCAGGCAGAAGATACTGGAACAGCTGGAGAGCGGTCAGCGGCTGGCAGCAGGTGCAGGAAGTCACACAGGAACGGCTGGCAGGCGGGCAACTGGCAGCAGTGGTCACGGATACAAACTGGATAAGCAGGCAACAGCAGGGTCAAACACAGGCCGGGTCGTCAACGGGCAGGCAGTAGAGGTACCGGAGGAGAAGGCAGAAGCGTAGTCAGGAAGTCCGAGGTCAAGGCTGGCAGCAAGCAGGGGTAAACAGGAACAGGCCGGGTAGATCAGAGGCAGGAACAATCAGGTTTAGCAGAGGTAACTCACAGGAACGCTGTAGACAGGACAGCACCGAGCCACTAGAACGGATCTCTTAAGAAGCCCTCTGGGCGCCAAGAACGGTCGCACGGCGTGCCCCTTCGCGTCCACGTGAAACCGTGCAACCGACCGTGACCCCGCGCACCCGCGTGCGCACGTTCGCAATCTCGCGCACCCGCGTGCGCCCGATCGTACCTGCTCGCACCCGTGTGTGTCCGTTCGCGCTAACGCGCGCGCGGGAAGGCCTGTTAGCGCTCAACGGACCAATTCTGTGGGTAGGTCTTCCACGAGCCGCTGGAACTCGGAACCGACCATGACACCTGCCTATTTAAAGCCTTCCTGCTCACTTTTCCATATGCCTTCGCGTTGGTCACATCACTAGGAACCATATCCTGCTGTTTGTTTCAAGACTGGCTTTCTGACATCCCTCCTGGCTTCTATCCTGCTTGCAGTTGCTCTTCTTGGATCCCTGTCACCTGGACTGGCTGACTACCTGATCTGGCTACTGGACTCTGGCTATGCTTGACTATGCTTTTTCCTATTTACCTCTGGCTATGCTTGACTATGCATTTCTTGGAGGTAGACGATGTCTGCTTTAGCTTTTTTTAGGACCATAAATAGCTGTGATCTCTTTTCAGGGGTGTTTAGTCCCTTTATATTCAAGGAGTGCAGCTTAACCTGGGATGGGATGTAATCCATTTTAAATATAGGAATGGTATACACAGACTGTAGAGTTTTTGTTGCCTTGAAGTTAACAAAAAAAAAAAAAAAAAATTAGGAAGGGAAATAGACAATATCTGGGACTTAGAATATGAGAGTTTAATGTAATAATATATCTGGTGCAAGTACCGAACAGGCAACGGGTATAACCCTAAGCCTGTGGAAATGTGTTCGGAGAGGTACAGAGTAGGTTTCTGTAAAACAGGCCCTCTCTGATCCAAACTACTGTGGTGGGGTTGGAGAAGATCACACGTAGAATAGGATAAAGTGTAAATGGATGCACCGCTTTATCAATGCCATTAGAGTATAAAAGTGTATATATTGGGAAACCATATAGTTAGTTATTATTATTATATATTTTATTTTTATTTTTCCTTTAGGTCCGGTCATTTAATTGGTAAGGGTGTCTGTCAGGGTTGGCTTAGCCCTTCCTCCTCTGGGCTGGTCGCTCAGCTGTCAGCTAATTGCCAGCTCTCTTCCCTTTCCACAGTTACCAGCTGTATCCAATGATGCTCGTCTGACCTGCCTATTTAAAGCCTTCCTGCTCACTTTTCCATATGCCTTCGCGTTGGTCACATCACTAGGAACCATATCCTGCTGTTTGTTTCAAGACTGGGTTTCTGACATCCCTCCTGGCTTCTATCCTGCTTGCAGTTGCTCTTCTTGGATCCCTGACACCTGGACTGGCTGACTACCTGATCTGGCTACTGGACTCTGGCTATGCTTGACTATGCTTTTTCCTATTTACCTTTTTATTTTTATTAATAAACAAGTGTGATTTGATTGTACTTCTGTCTCTGTCTGTTTCATGGTTTCTGACAGTACGCGAAGGCCATGAATTCAGAAGATACAGTCAATCCACTTGTTGGTAATATTTTTTCCCAGATTGGATGAGCAAGATCACTGCATGGATCAGTTTGCCTTGGCGTTACAAACGCTCCTGAATTGCACGGCTCACCTGGAATCCCCCACGGTGGCTGCTTCGGTACAACCTGAGTCGCAGGCCGTCCCTGCTGCTGCGCCTGTCTCTGTGCAGGCACCCGCCTCGAGTATTACCTCTATAAGAGGTATGTCTGGTTCCGCTCCGCTTCCCCAGCGATTTGGGGGCAATCCAGTTCAATGCAGAGGGTTTCTCAATCAGGTTGAGATATACTTCGAAAAGCTGCCCCAGGCGTTTCCCACGGACAGAAGCAAAGTAGGTTTTGTGATATCTTTGCTTTCTGAGAGAGCCTTGGCCTGGGCTAACCCTCTATGGGAGACGCAAAAACCTGTTGTCTTGAGTTACCCTCAGTTTTTGACGTTCCCGCGCACTCCGCTTCTGCTACCAAGTGCCTCATGTCCATCAAACAGAGTACGAGAACTGTTGCTGACTACGCCATTGAATTCCGGACTCTGGCAGCAGAGGTTGCTTGGAACAATGAGGCCCTCATGGCTGCTTTTTCTCATGGTCTCTCGGATTCCATCAAGGATGAGATAGCAGCCAGAGATATAACCCCCGAGCTGGAGAGCTTGATCTCGTTTGTCATCCTCATTGACTCTAGACTCAGAGAAAGACTATCTTAAGGAGCGCTTGCGGAAGCCTCCTGTACGTTTGCCTCCGAGCTTTGTAGTCTCACCCATGCCTCCCTCACCTCCCATGCCTCCTGGTACCGAGTTGGTCAGTGAAGATGAACCCATGCACCTGGGCTTCACACGTCTCTCTGCAGATAAGAGAGTCTTTAGGAGGAGGGAGAGATTGTGCCTTTATTGTGGCCAGGCAGGTCACTTTCTGAAGTCTTTTCCTACCCGTCCAGGGAACGCCTGAACCTTGAGGTCCTGTCATGGAGAAACCTTAGGTGGCGTTGTTTTGTCCCCAGTAATCCAGAAGGATAAGCCCCTGGTTTTGGTCACCCTTTCTTGGGCTGAGTCGTCCATCGAGATACAGGCTCTAATCGACTCTGGGGCTGCAGGCCTGTTCATTGATGCTGCATTTGTTTCTCAGCACTCAATTCTGCTGCAGCTGCGTGACACTCTACTTGCCATTGAGGCTCTTGATGGGAGACCTTTACAGCCTGCCCATGTGACTCATGAGACGGTTCCTTTGTCCATGGCCGTAGGGGCTCTTCACCATGAGATAATCCAATTCCAAGTTCTTTCCTCACCCAGATTTCCGCTGGTTATTGGTTATCCTTGGTTACAGAGGCACAACCCCTCTTTTGATTGGCTCCGTGCTGAGGTTCTCTCCTGGTCACCACAATGCAGTGAGACATGCTTCCTGAAGGTATCCAAGGTCCTGTGCACCGCTTCACTCCCCTCCTTGCCGGAGGAGTACCGTGATTTTGGAGATGTCTTTGATAAAGGTCAAGCTGGTAGTTTGCCTCCACACCGGCCTTATGATTGCGTAATTGACCTTCAACCTGGTGCCATACCTCCTCGTGGCCAGGTTTACCCTTTGTCGGTCTTGGAGGAAAAGGCCATGGAGGAGTATGTTGCTGACGCACTTTTCTCGAGGTTTCATCCGCAAGTCCTGGTCTCCTGCTGGTGCTGGTTTCTTCTTTGTGAAAAAGAAGAGCAGTGAACTGAGACCTTGTATAGATTATAGGGGTCTCAATCGTGTCACGATTAAGAATGCCTACCTGATTCCATTGATTATGGAGTTATTTGACCCCCTCAAGGGAGCAACGGTTTTCACAAAGCTTGACCTGAGAGGGGCATACAATCTTGTGCCAATTATAAATGTTAGTGTCGTGCAGTATGAGACAAGAAAGAAATAGAGAGAAAGAAAAAGGGAAGAAAAAAGAAGGGACGGGGTGGGGGGGGGGGGGAAGCAAACAGGGGGGTTAGATAATGGAGCTATAGATGAGAGGTAATGAAAGAGAACTATATAAATGGATATGGACTTGATATAAAAAATACCTTTTACCTTATATGTTGCGTAATGAGCTAGGTAAATAAATATATAATAGCAATCATAGGCCAGTATCTGGACAACAGAAATCCATATACGTACACTCTAATAATAGTAAACACAACTGTGCAAAAAATGCAATATAGCGTGCCAAGTGAATGTGCAAAGTATAGAACAAATCTAAATATATCAAATACATTAACTAAGAAAAAGTAGTGGCAGCATAAATAAATATAAAACATGGACTACTAGTTCATACAGTGCATTACATTGTGCAAATACTGCTAGCAGCAAAAAAAACAGTGCATAACTTTGTGTAAACGTTGCAAGTGGCAAAAAGAAAAACTAAAGTGCTAATGATACAAATTGATAAGTCCTGAAATATTAAAAAATAGGCGTGCAAAATTCTGCAAAATAAAAGTTCAACTTTGTTTCAAACTCAAGTGTTGGTGTTATCATGCAAACACTTCAGTGCAGTGGTTGTTTCTTTCTTTCATCCAATAAGTGAGTGGGTGTGCCCTTACCTCACGGATGTGAGGTTACAGCCTTATTATAGTGTAGGTGTGTATATCCTATCGCTCCAGTTCTGAAATCTTAGGATGGGTATACCTCACAAAATATAAAGATTGTAATCCATAGTGTAGTAGTTCAGCAAAATGAATTTTATTAAGATATAACAACAGGGTACTCACATTATGGAGCACTCATAAACAGCGGTGTAGGAATAAAAACCGAGCGGTGCACTCCAGCGTTCCTTCCGGTGTCCCTCTCTCTTTCTCCTTCCTAATACATCAATACAATCTTGTGCGCATTAAGGAGGGCGACGAGTGGAAAACTGCATTTAATACCAGAACAGGCCATTATGAATACTTGGTAATGCCTTTTGGCCTTTGTAACGCCCCGGCAGTTTTCCAGAAATATATTAACGATGTCCTCCGAGATTTGTTGCAATTGTGTGTGGTGGTTTATCTCGATGATATCCTCATATTTTCCCAAGTCCCTGTAGAGCCACCACACAGATGTCTGTCGTGTACTTCAGAAACTAAGAGAGAACAATCTCTATTGTAAAGTGGAGAAGTGCAAGTTCCATCATGAACAGGTTACATTCCTGGGCTATGTCATTTCCACTGCTGGTTTTTCGATGGACCCAGAGAAACTGTCGGCAGTCCTACAGTGGCCTCGACCCGTGGGTTTACGTCCTCTGCAGAGTTTCCTGGGCTTTGCCAACTTCTATCGGAAGTTTATTTGTAACTTCTCCTCTCTGGTCAAGCCTCTGGCTGATATGACCAGAAAGGACGGTAACCCACAGAGTTGGTCTCCGGAGTCCATTAAGGCCGTTGAGACTCTCAATGCTGCCTTTGTTTATGCTCCTGTGTTGGCACATCCTGATCCTACATTGCCTTTTATCCTAGATGTTGATGCTTCTGAGACTGGAGTTGGCGCCCTTCTATCTCAATGTCCTAACTCTGAGAGTGCTATGCATCCGTGTGGCTACTTTTGCAAGAAATTGTCACCTGCTCAGTGCAATTAAGAGATTGATGACAGAGAGCTGTTGGCGATCATTTTAGCCCTGAAAGAATGGAGACATCTCCTTGAAGGTACCACTGTGCCCGTTCTTATTCTTACTGACCATAAGAATATTACATTCTTGTGTGAGGCTAAGCAACTCTCTCCCAGAAGGGCGCGATGGGCTCTTTTCTTGTCGCACTTTAATTACATTGTCTCATTCTTACCCGGTACTAAGAATGTAAGGGCTGATGCCTTGTCACGACAATTTTCCTCCACTTCCACGTCGGAGTCGGTTCCGGTTCCTATGATTCCTCCTGATCGTATCTTGGCTACGGTTCACACAAGTCTTACTTCTCCTTTGGGTGACAAAATTCTTGCCGCTCAGGTCCATGCTCCTCCTGATAAACCTTGTGACTGCTGCTTTGTCCCAGAGAGTCTCCGTACTGCAGTGCTCCAGACTTACCATTCTCCCAAGGCAGCTGGCCATCCTGGGAAGAATCAACTCATTTGGGCCATCTCCCAACAATTCTGGTGGCCTAGTCTACAGGCTGATACTGCCTTCATAGCTGCCTGTCCTGTGTGTGCTCAGAGTTAGACTCCACGACACCTTCCAGTGGGCCTCCTGCAACCCATACCCAATGGAGAGAGGCCCTGGACTCACCTGTCTATGGATTTCATTGTGGAATTGCCCATCTCCCAAGGCAACACTGTTATCCTTATGGTGGTTGACCGGTTCTCAAAGATGTGTCATTGTATTCCACTTAAGAAGTTGCCCACCTCTAAGGAACTGGCTTCCATTTTTGCTTAAATGGGCTACCCAAGGTGATTGTCTCGGATAGGGGCAGTCAGTTTGTCTCCCGGTTCTGGCGAGCCTTTTGTGCACAGTTGGGAATCCAGCTTGCGTTCTCTTCTGCGTATCACCTGCAGTCTAATGGGGCCGCAGAATGAGCCAATCAGTCCTTGGAGCAATTCCTACGTTGCTATATTTCTGACCATCATAACAACTGGTCTGACCTATTACCTTGGGCAGAGTTTGCTCACAACAGTGCCTTGAATTCTGCCTCCCGATTGTCTCCATTTATGGCGAATTATGGTTTCCAACCTTCCATGTTGCCTGACTCGTTTGTTCCGCAGAGTATTCCTGCGTTAGAGGAGCATCTCTGTGGTCTTCATTCCACTTGGGTACAAGTCCAGGAGGCTTTGCATCATGCTAATGATAGGCACAGACTCCATGCTGACCGCAGACGCCTGCCTGCGCCTTCCTACCAGGTTGGGAACAGGGTCTGGCTGTCATCTCGCAACCTCCGGCTTCGTGTTCCCTCACTGAAGTTTGCACCTCAGTTTATTGGGCCGCTCCGTATCCTTCGCAGGATTAACTCAGTAGCTTACGCGTTGGACCTTCCTCCTAGTATGTGCATCTCTAATGTGTTTTATGTCTCCTTATTGAAACCATTGGTCTGCAACCGATTTACCACCTGGGTGCCACGTCCTTACCCTATTCTGGTTGAGAACCATGAGGAGTATGAGGTACAATACATTGTTGACTCCCGTAGGTTCCATGGGCGCATACAGTACCTGCTGCATTGGAAGGGGTACGGTCCAGAGGAACGCTCCTGGGTTTCATCCTCTGACTTACATGCCCCTGTCCTCCTCCGCGAGTTCCATAGATGGTTTCCCCTCAAGCCCGGTGGCCCTCCGAGGGAGAGGGGTCATTGGGGGGGTACTGTCAGGCCTGGCTTAGCCCTTCCTTCCTTCCCTAGGCTGGCAGCTCAGCTGTGGGCTAATTGCCAGCTCTCTTCTCTTTCCACAGTTACCAGCTGTTCCCGATGATGCTCATCTGACCTGCCTATTTAAAGCCTTCCTGCTCACTTTTTCATTTGCCTTCGCGTTGGTCACATCACAAGGAACCATCTCCTGTTGTTTGTTTCAAGACTGGCTTTCTGACATCCCTCCCGGCTTCTTATCCTGCTTGCAGTTGCTCTCCTTGAATCCCTGACTTCTGGCTTGGCTGATTACCCGATCTGGTTAGTGAACTTTGGACTGGCTGACTACCCAATCTGCCTATTGGACTCTGGCTATGCTTGACTACGCTTTTTTCTATTTACCTTTTATTTTTATTAATAAAGAAGTGTGATTTGGTTGTACTTCTGTCTCAGTCTGTTTCATGGTTTCTGACACCTCTTCATGGTCCCCTGAGAGAAATTTGTCTTCTCCCGACCCTAGTTCCTCAGTTTGAGGGTCCTGGGTAGTGGACGGGGATCTGTCGCGTTTTTCCCCACACCGGGATGCGATTAAAGCCGCTAACCTTTCTTCCAAACCTATCATGGCTGAGGAAAAAACTTCAGTAATATAGACAGGGGCTGCAGTGTTAGAAACAGTTGCAACATTTGCCACACCTGATGGCTCAGATCTCTCATGGGGGGAGGCCATTGCAGAGATGAGTTTAGGCTTTTTAGAGCTAAGGGAATCCCCTTTGAGCCCTTTTTTGGGGTGATTCTACCTTCCATTCTAACCATAGCTTGATGCACAAAATGCAGAGGTACTACCGCTGCTATTAGTGCTCAGCCTGGTGCTCTAGTAAATGTGTCAAGGTAATGCCTGTGTCACCACTTGCATGCCCCCCTTTTGCCAATGCTGCGCCAAGCCACGCCCCCTATGTATTTCCACCACGCCCCTCCTCTTTTCAAAAAAAGCATTTTCCCGTGCGGATGTGGGCCTCCAATCCAACGGGATTGCCCTTTGTGCGTGGGGGGGGGGGGAACGAGCAGGAGAGCTGACAAAAACTGCCATGCAGAGGTGGTGGGGACCGGAGCGGCATCTGCCGATCGGTCTGGCTCTCCCCTCAATCCAGGGAGAGGGGGAGAGCTTCTGTCCAGGTGAGGGTGTTTTTTGGAAAATGAATTGCCCCCCAACATCTGGGACTGCTAGCCGGAGGGAAGTCTGCCGTTTCTGCTGAGACAGAGTGATCTGAGGAAAGCATGACAAGGTACGTGCTCTATACAGCCCCCAGTGGTGACTTTTAGGCATGACAACATTTACTTTTAAAGGAGATAATTCATAAGAGAATTTTAAATTTCTTAGAAATCTCCACTTACCTTTCCCGTCGCAGGGATTCTGTGATAATACCAATCAGACCCAGTCTTCACCCCTCACAGTGGGCTCCATTAAAAAACCTGCAGGAACTGGGGCCCCCTTTTATTGAGGGATCCACACTCCTGTACCCATAAAGCAGCCCGCCAGGAAAACTTTATGGCTGAAAAAACCAAAGTACTGGATACGTCCAACTCTCTAAAAAGAGAAGAGTTACAGGCTAAACCTCATTACCTTTTTACACCAAGAGGACCGGGTACCATTCAACTCAGCCTAAAAAGACACTTTGAATGGATCCAGTCACATAGCTTGCCCCAGCAAGGAATATTCCAGTGGAGCTCAGCACAGCACATCTTTACTCGTGATCAAAACCTAAGACACTGGCGAAACAACTGAGGTACTCCCAGTAGTGGAAGGAGTTATATAAGGAGTGGGCTTCCTGTCTTAGGGTGTGCCAGTGTCCATAACCTGAAGGTTACCTATAACCCACATAGTAACTACTATGGCTCTGTGTCCCATGATGTATGATAAAGAAAGATTTATGGCTTTTTAAAATAATTTTTTATTAGTAATGGGGCAATCTGCGATTTTTATCAGGACTGCGACATTGCGGCAGAAAAGATCAGACACTTTTGACATAATTTTGGGACCACTGGCATTTATACAGCGATCAGAGCTATAAAAATGCACTAATTAGGGGCGTGGCTAGCCGGCGGAGCTGATGGTGGCATAGAAGCGCTGCTCCTCTCTGCTGAGGCACTCTGGGGGCTATCAGCAGCTTATACAGCCCGTTTCACGGCGGCAAACACTCCGCGGATATAGAGCGAGCATCGCAGCATGCCGGCCCGCAAGCGTAAGGACCTGAAGCCGTCGAGCAAACTGCCTACATATTTTATGCAGCATCGCCGGCCTGAGACTCAAGATGGCGGCAGCGGCAGCATGCAGGGACGGCGCACGTGTTCGGAGCCTATACGGAGCGGAGAAGAACAATGCCGGACACAGGACACACCAGGGAGACAGATATTCCTCCTCTACACCATCAGCAACCTCCAGTCCAGCTAAAAGCAAGCAGAGGCTGGATGCTTGTCTCTCAGAACTATTGGAGGTAAGCCTGAATGCATCGCCTCACAGACTTCCCCACTACCAATATGCCTGTGATGGACACCACATTAAAAGATATGTTGGTGTCCCTCCGCTCCACTCTGCACACTGATATATTAACACTGACACAACAGTTTAAAACAGATATGTCTACAATCAGAGACAGAGTGTCGCATGTGGAAGTTAAAATGGGGGAATTTGCCTCAATGTTTAATGATCTGGTAGATGCGCATAATGGCAGAGAGGATGAGATGCTCCAACTGAAATTTAAACTGGCAAATTTGGAGGACAGTTCTAGGAGAAATAACATTAAAATTCGAGGTATACCGGAAACGGTTCAACCCGCAGACCTGAAAGATTATTTCACTGCAGTGATGAAAGCTGTTCTCCCTGAAGCTAATGAAGGAAACCTGACCATTGATCGTATTCATAGGTTGCCTAGACCTAAACATGTTCCCTCTCACCTGCCAAGGGATACGATAGTGAGAGTTCATTTTTTTCATATAAAAGATCAATTTATGCTTGCCACTAGATATCGGGACTCTTTGCCCTCTGACTTACAAGCACTTTCCCTTTTCCCGGATTTATCTGCGTTTACGATGCAGCAGCGCAGACAACTCGCTACGATAACAAAGCCGCTACATAATCACAAGATAGCGTACCACTAGGTGTATCCTGCAAAATTGCTGATTACAAAAGATGGCAACACACACCTTTTAGCCGGCATAAACGAGGGTCTCAAGCTGTTGCGGGAGTGGCAAATCATTATTGATCCGGGAAGTGGGGAGAGAAGCAATGTCCATTCTCCGGCACCCACCCGTTACAGCTCAGATACTGAGGCGGGCTGATCATACCATAGCTACAAATCATGCCCTTTATTCCCTGGAGGTCTTAGGAGTTTGCCACTAACTGTTACTTACCCCCTTGTTTAGAGCGGTGATTCTACCTCACAGATTCTATTGGGTTGTGTTTGATTTTTCTTTTTTTCTTTTTGGTTCTGGTTAAATCAGTTAACTGTCTCTGTTCTTAAGCTCTCCAAGGAACCCACTTAAGCTACTCAAATTTGGATTGTCATAGACTTTTTTTTCAGCGGCCCTGAAGATACAGTGCTGACTGATCCCCCTACGTGGCAGGTAAACCGGTTGTCGTTCATTGCTTGGCTGTACTGATTGCGGAAAGACTGAGTGATATATAATATGCCTATTCGGATTACCTAATTCAATGTTAAAGGCCTTAACACTCCTTATAAAAGACGTCTGGCATGGAGGGAACAACCCGGCTTAAAAGTAATGTCATCTGTTTTCAAGAGACTCACTTTTCTGCTCACAACGTCCCAAAATTTCATCACCACAGATGAAATATAAAATAAAGATAAAAAAGTAAATGTTATGTGACAAGGAAATGTAATATGGTGTGGGGATTTCAATGTGATTGTTGATAAAGACGTGGATGTATCTAGTGCCACTAGAATCCAACAGCGTAGAGCAACGTTAGCTTCTTTTCTGCTGTCTTCAGATCTGTGCAATGTGTGGAGGTGCCAGCATGCATCCGAGAGGGACTATACGTTTTTCTCGGGTGTGCACCATACTTACTCCCGCATAGATCTATTTCTAACGTATAAATTCTTGTTGCAACAGGTGACTAAATCTGAAATTCATGATATCACGTGGTCTGACCATGCGCCTATATCCATGTGTGTGGGGGGCCGCGGTACTGAGACCAGGGACAATAGGTGGCGATTGGACCTTTACAATTTATCAAGCCCCGAACACCATACCAAAATTAAAAAGGCATTGGAGGAGTTTTTTGCTATTAATGCTCCCTCGGTCGTCGACCCCTTCACCCTATGGAGTAAGCACGAGGCCTACATCCGGGGCCTACTTATACAATTGAGTGCAACCACAATGAAACAGCGACTTAAGAAGCTCTCTGACTTGTTAGCGCAAATTAATCGTTTGGAAACCCTGAACAAGCAGAAATCAACCCAGCAGCTTAGGGAATTGCCCTTTATAGCTAGACAGGATTTGCGAGCGCATTTGGTTGCTCAACACGACTCCCAGATGCGTTCGCTGAAGGCAATGTCTTACAGATGTGGTAATAGAGCGGGGAAATTCCTAGCTCGTCAGGTGAAGGATAAGCTGTTAAAACAAAGGATTCCCTATTTACTAAACCCTACGAATAATTCCAAAATAACAAACCCTAAGGACATAGCTGACCAGTTTAGCGATTATTATGCAAAATTATATAATCTTAAAAACGATTTTAATACTCCCCAACCTAATGAGGATATCATTTCTAATTTCCTCTCTTCGCTCACTTTGCCCCAGATGTCGAGTCCGATTTGGATATTTTTAATTTGCCGTTTACAATTTCGGAAATAGAAAGTACGATTAAAACACTTCCCCATAATAAATCGCCAGGTCCAGACGGATATCCTACGGAGTATTACCAGTTGTATACCACCATCTTATCTCCATACCTACACCAAATTTTTGCTAAGGCTCAGTCTTGCGTTGAATTCCCCACAGACATGCTTACGGCAACGATCAACAATCCCCAAACCAGGTAAAACACCAAATGCGCCACAAAATTTTAGGCCTATTTCACTACTAAATGTTGATGTGAAAATGTATGCTAAATTAATCGCTAATAGACTAGCGACTCAATTACCTAAATTAATTAAGTACGATCAGGTTGGATTTGTGTTGGGATGCCAGGTTTTAGACGCTACTAGGCGAATGTTAAACCTGGTGAATTTTGTGGAAAGGAACAGGAAGCCTTCTCTGCTTCTAGCGTTGGATGCAGAAAAGTTTGGATTGGTGGGCTTCATCAGAGACACGATACTAGCACTGTACTCTTGCCCGTCGGCGTTTGTGTTTACAGAGGGCATGTTTTCTAAAAGGTTCCATATAACGAACGGTACGAGACAGGGGTGTCCCCTGTCTCCATTGATTTTTGCCCTAGCTATGGAACCCCTGGCCGAAAAAATAAGAACCGATCCTAACGTTAAGGCTATCCAAGCATATTCCACCTCACATACTATTTCATTATTCGCAGACAATGTTATTCTTTCGCTCTCTGATACGGTTGAATCCTTACCAGCCGTCTATAAAATTCTGCAACAATTCAGTACTGTTTCTTATTATCAAGTCAACGCTGCAAAATCACAGATACTAGGGCTAGGTGTTTAACCTCAGACAAAAACACTTGCTTACTTAGGGGTTCAACTCACTTTCCCTTTGGCGAACCTCTATCGGGTTAATTATAATCCCCTTATCAACAAATTTCAGCAGAAACTTAATAGACTCCAAAAATTCTACTTGACATGGTATGGAAGGCTAGCGGTGCACAAGATGTTAATGTTACCGAAATTGCTCTATTATTTTAGAGCTTTGCCGATAACGTTACCCAGGGGCTTCTTCAATATTATGCAAAGACAGCTATCAAAATTTGTCTCGGCAGGTAAAAAAGCAAGATGTTCACCTTACATACAGACTAAACTCAAGCTGGCTGGAGGATTGGGAGTACCGGTCTTGAAGGACTACCACACGGCGGTTATTCTGGACCAACTTAGGTATTGGTTTAAGGACTCACAAGAAAGCCCGTGGTGCCAATTGGAAACCACGCGACTGCGCAGGGAATCCCCATTATCACTGCTTATGGCCAACTGTTTACCCAAGAATAGTAATCTGGTAGACCACCCCACAATCCAGGTGGCGCACCTGGCTTGGTTGGAATTAGACCCAAAGTGAACTCTGGACTCTCCGACATTTGCTGTGCCAATCCCCCTATGCACTTCATAACTGGACCCCCACTAAGGCACTAACTTTAGGGGACGTGACATCTGGGGACAAAATGAAGCCCTTTGAAGTGCTGCAGCGTGAATTTAAAATCCCAAACACGGAAACTTTTGTATATAACCAGATCGCTTCATACTTTCAAAAACTGAAGACTACTCAGACTAATCCCTGAACAAATTTGGAAATGTATGCAATCTAAAAACCCCAAATTATAGCATTGATTTACAAAGCCCTGAATGCCAAGGCTGTATTTACTAAAAATACTTCAGTGTTAAAATGGGAGAAGGAGCTGGGTAAGGAAATTTCTAACCTACAATGGTTAAGGGCAATAAAAGCCCACCATTAGTATTCTAGGAGCGCAAACTATGAGGAACTTAACCAGAAACTTTTGATAAGATGGTACTATACTCCCTACATTGTTTCCAAATTCTCGGGGAAGCAACTCAAATCTATGTTGGAGACAGTGTGGACAAATAGGTACCCTACTCCATATGGTCTGGTCCTGTAATGTTCTTCGGAAAATGTTGGTTAGATATATCCCAACTAATATCAAGGATAGTGGGTAAGCGAATACAATTGAACCCAGAACAAGCAATTTTGAGTATAGACATACACACCTACCCAAGATTGGTTCGGTCTACAATTACACACATCTTATTGGCAGCAAGAGCAGCAATCATTTATAGGTGGAAAGACATAGAAGCTCCTACAGTTGGAGAGGTAATAGCTAGAATAAATATAGTAGCTGAATACGAGAAAATAATGGCATATAAAGACAGTAAGGTTCACCAATATGAACTTAACTGGGCACTTTGGAGACACAAATTTTTAAGTTTTCCTTCTTTTCATATTAAGCCTTAAATTTATATAGGCCATCCTTTTGTTCTTTTCTTTTCATGTTCTCATTTTCTTAAGTTTATACCATGTTACACAGAGTGCAGGGAATGTTACTTTCCTCTACTAGTACCCAGGAGTGGTTGAAGGTGTGACAAGGGGTTAACTTGGCACGGAGCTGTAGGATTACTGATATATACAAGCTGTGAGGGGGGGATTCTACCCTGCAGTGCAGTGTGATCCCAAAAGGGGCATGCGGGGGGGGATCACCACAACGACTGCGGGGTATTCGGCTGTGAAGGTTTTTTTTTTTTTTTTTTTGATGTGAGACTGTTACCCTAATGCTGAAATTACTGTAATCGCTCTTGTTATGTAAGATGCTAAATTGAATCTCTGAGTGTAAAGTGACATAAGTATACTGTTTGCCTGATGTGTATTTTGATATTTTTATAATCAAGAAAATAAAATAAAAAATGCGCTAATTATTGTGTAAATGTCACTCGCAGGGAAGAGGTTAACAGTAGGGGGTGATCAAGGGGTTAAATGTGTGTCCTAGGGAGTGATTCTAACTGTGGGGGGGGATGGGACTGCACGGTGAGGAAACCGATTGTTGATCATACTTAGTATGGTCTTGTAGTAGGATGCTTCTCCAAACTCTGCGATCAGTTATTGGGTCATATGTAGGGGTTTGATAGTGATAGAATAATATTGTCTGCGAACAAACCTATTTTGTGTTCACAGTGGCCCACTAGAAGTCCCTGGATAAGGGAATAGTTTCTATTAGCTTCCACAAAGGGTTCGATAGCGAGGGAAAAAAATAATTGGTGACAAGGGGCACCCTTGTCTCGTACCATTCGAAAGTTCGAATGATCTGGACAAGATGTCATCAACATAAACCCTCGCCGAGGGGTTAAAATATAAGGTCATAATAGCTGAGTATATTGATCACAGACAACCCAAATTTATTGAGCACTTGTGACAGATATTCCCAATGAACTCCGTCAAATGCCTTCTCCGCATCCAAAGCAATGAGAAGAGAAGGCATTTGACAAGACTCAGCGTGATGTATTAGGTTGATCATTCTTCTTGTACCATCTGGAGCCTGCCTCCCTCTCACAAAACCAACCTGTTCTGGCCCCAGAAGGAGTCTAAGCCCTTGTACACACGGTCGGAGATTCCGTCGGAATGTGTCCGATCGGAGCGTTTTGTCGGATATTCAGACTGTGTGTGGTATGCATTGGACTGTTTCCGTCGGAATATTCGTCAGACCAACTTTTCCAACTTGCCGTAAATATTTTCTGACAAAATGCTCCGATTGGACATACTCCGATCATGTGTAGCCCACTCCGACGGACAAGGTGCCACACATGCTCACATTCAAATTCCAACACAGAAGCGCTCCTTCAGGTAAAACTACTGCTCGTGATCGATATAGCACATTTGTCACGCTGCAATGTTAAAAATTCTTTCATGAAGCGCATTGTCTTGTTCTTTACAATGCTGCAAGAAGGAACTTCTTTTGATGCTCATAGTCACACACACTTCTCCCGAATGTATTTCCTGACTCTTTTTTACTCATTTTGGCAATACAATTTTTGAATTCGTCACATCTACACAATTGTATCTTTTGTTTATTCTTTTTTGGCTGCATTTTTTTTTCCCCTAAACATCTCCTTTTTTGACAGTTTGCTCAACTTTCCATTTCTTGGGGTGTGTTTTGTGTGTAAACTTACCACAACAACATTATTATATTTTTTTGATTTTCTTTTTTAATGTTGTTAGTGTTGTTGCTTAGTGTTGGTACCCCTTGTTATTCATTTCACTTTTTTTTTTGGAAATGTACCTGCCTGCTCACAAATAAACAGGCCTTTTGGGAGGAAAACACATACGCAAGTATTTCATCAAACAAAAAATACCTTTATTTCTCAAACAAATAAAAAGAGTAAGGCAGCACTGGAGAAACTTGTTACTTTGGTGCAGCCTTTGGCCCCCAGGGCAGACATGAACAAATTAGAATAAGAGAAATTGGTGGCCTGAGGAGTACATATCTCAGGGAGAGAAGTCTGGTCCAGAAGTCCTTGAGATCAGGAAGAGCAGATGCCATCTATGTCCCCAGGATGTGGTTCTTCAAGAGGCTGCATCTTCTGGCAGACCAGACTGAACCCAGGCCATCACTCTCTCATCTTCCTTAGGCACTTCCCTCCAGGCATCCTTCGAGGCTGTGGCTGGGCTCCTGTAGTTGGGGCAGGAGGAGGAGAAGGAGGGCGTTGGTGGACCTCCTGGCTGCCACTTGCCACAGCCTCCCCCGACTGAGGTCTTCCTGTGTATGAAAATGGGACATAGTTTTAGTTTTTTGCTCATCAATCACACCATTTTTAGCTCATGACTTTTGCAACTTAAATGTTACCAAATAGAACAGACTATCATTCTGAGCCCAGCATTTTTCATTCTCATCCCAATCAATTTTGGTCCCTACTGTCTATTGATATGTAAACCACTTTGTTAAATCACAACTTACTGATCAATAAGAACATCTAGTTAACATCATTAAATGTACCACAAGAAATATATTCAACAATGCAATACCTGTCTCAAGCTGGGCCCCACCACATGTTGCTGCCTGGAAGGCCCAGGTTGGACATTGGAAGCCTCAGCTGGGGGTGAAGGAAGCCTTGAAGGAAGACTGGAGAGTGGTGGCCTGGGTACCCCCTGGTCTACCAGAAAATGCAGCCTCTGGAAGTAAACCATCCTGGGGTAATAAATGGCATCTGGATCTCCTGATCTCAAGGACTACAGGTGCTTCTTTCTCTCCCTGAGATATATACTCTTCATTACACCAATTTCCCTAGTCACATAGGCCATGTCTGCCGTGGGGACCATGATCCGCACCAAAGAAAGCAGTTTCTCCAGCGCTGCCTTCCTCTTTCTTCTGTCGTAATAAAACTGGTTGTTGATCTGCCACAGGCAGGGCATCTCCTTGTACAGTTGAATGAATAGCCCCAGAAAATTGGGGTTTTGGAATGGATTCATCTTCTCTGCAAGACACAACAAAAGACAAACCCTAAAATACTAATAATGCCATGAAAAACCCTCCTAATCTTGTCCCAACATCGGCCTAGATAGAAGCAGTCTAGTCTAGTGATGCACCAAGTTCAAAATTTTACCTTCGTTTGCATGATTGTCGTGTCCACGCCTCACTCTGTTCCTAGATCGTACGGACGATACACGCGTGTTGCGTTTTATATACAGTGCACATGCGTGAAACTCCGTCCACCCCTGACGTTCTTTCTAGACTATTCCCCACCCCTTCGCTTTCGGCGCAGTGGGGAGAGCACATGGTGGAGAGAACGCAGGTGCGCAATCACAGTTCCACTAACGAGGAGGAGGGTGAGGAAAGCCCGGAGCCTGAAACGTCCCGATCCTGGAGGAGAAGATTTAAGGCCTCAAATATGTCTTTTGGAGAGATGGTGGAGATGGTGGACATATTGAACAGGACCGACTATGATGGGAAATATCAGAAAGGCCATGATCATGACTAATGTAGTGAAGAGTCTTCAGAAGAATTTTGGGGTATGACAATCCAAGGATCAACTGAGAAAACACTGGTCAGACCTGAAACTGAGGGAGCACGATCAGTACAGAAGGATCAAGCGTGTTCTTCAAAAAAGTAAGTAGTTGTCGTGTGTTCATATCATTATTCTTGCTTGCATACTGCTCCATATGCTTTGATTTCATGTTGTGCATTTTAAAATGGGCACTTTCAAGTTCATGGTTTCATTCGTTCGTAAGAAACATTGTTCTGCAGGGAAGTATTCCAGCTTAACAAAGTGTCCCCAATAATGTTCTCACCTTGGAGCTCAGTCAAAAAAAAACAATTGAACAACACTTCCAAGCAATTTTTCATATTCCTAATTCTGCCCTCTGTGTGCTAATTATTCTTTTTTTACATTCTCATAGGGGAGAGAAGACTCGGCAAGTATGAGGACACCAGGGACCCCACACCTCCCAAAGAAGGCCAAATACCAAAACCAGAAGCAAAAGAGCAGGAGGAGGAGGAGGAGGAAGGATAGATCGTTGAAGTTGGACAAATTGTCACCACAACAGGTGAGTGTCGGAGAACACAGCTTCCAGTAAGCTCATCAATGCATATCACCATATTTTTACTAAATGTTGTGTTTTTTTGATTTTTTTTGTAGGTGATGTGGAAGAAGAATCCCATTTTATTAGTGAAAGTGCCCAGATCCTGATTGAGGAGATAATGGGGTGCAATCAGGATTTGAAAAATATACAGCAAAACATCAATGATGTTAAAAATAAAATGAAGAACATCATTGATGTTTTGGGGAGAGTGTGAAACAGCGCAAACTAGCTAGGGTTTTAGTTTTTGTATTTTAAACCACAATTTTGTATTTTTCGAAAATCCAAACTTGGAAGATGCACAGAGTGTGTCAACATGCGCTATCTCCCATCATCGGGGATCAATGTACGTGTTTTGTGTGAAGTGGCTGAGATGAAGGGGTTGCAGCCCCAAAACATGTACATTGATCCCCCAGGATGGGAGATAGCACATGTTGATACACTGTGTGCATCTTCCAAATTTGGATTTTCCAGGGGTGACACCCCATGTGATGAAGGCAATATCAGCCCAGTTTGTACATACTCATGTCTGATATTGTCTTCACTTTTCAAAGTTGAACTTTGTAAGTTCCTGTGTTCTGTATGTTACGCTTTGATACATGCCTGTTTACACAAAAACACCAAGTAAACAAAAGTTACCTGAAAGACTGTTTTTGATACACACAATTTGTTGTAAAAACCCTTTCTAAACACACATGTGAATGTGCTTGGATTAAAAAGTTAAATTATCATCAATGTGTGGCTTCCTTTTTCATTGCGCCAAAGATATATTTGGAGTAAAATTTTTGATTGCGGTGAGAATGAGTGTTATTTACTAAAGGAAAATCCACTTTGCACTCCAAGTGCAGTTTCAGGTGTACTTTTGCAGTGCACTTGTATTGCATAGTGGATGTGCCTTTAGTAAAAAACACCCACAGTGATGTGTTAATTTGGACAATCATGCCATTTTCCTGCCATGGTGCTGAAAATGAGCATGATTTTGGTCAGTAATGCAGTACATACATTAGTTCCCAAAAACAAGGTGTGTGTGTGTAGCAGACCCACAACACAATAAGATTATCTGAAGAAGAGACTGTACCCTCATCTCGCTCAGAACTTGGGTTTGCAGTGTTGGTGAAAAAGGCACAACAAGAAAAAAACGAAATTTACCTAGGAGACACCTAAAAGCAAGCCAAGCAGTAAATGAAGGAGTTTCAAAGAAAAATGTATTGTGAAAATACCGCTCAGACATTGTTTGGCATATCAATGGCCCCCCTACCCACAAAGTAGTCCATGCATTGGGTTCGAACCTCACGGGCGCTTTGGGGGGGCAAGCCAGGATGAGCAGGTTCAAGGCCCGTGAGGTTATTATCATTTTCCAGCAAGTCTGCTTCTTGTTGGCCAACTGAGACCGCATAGTTCGCAGAAACTCTTTTTAGAAAATTGTGCAGACCACAGCACGCTAGCACTATGTGATTGAGTTTGTATTCCGCCATGTGGATAGGCGTTAAAAAAAGGCGGAACCGGCTGGCCAGTATTCCCAAGGTGTTCTCCACCACTCTTTGGGCTCTGGACAGGCGGAAATTAAAAATCCTCTGGTCTGGGGTGAGGGTCCTCATCGGGAAAGGCCGCATCAGATGGTTCACCAGGGTAAACGCCTCATCCGCGTCGAATACCATCCGACAGCCGTCCATTTTGCCCCACGTCCACATACAAAAACTCATAGGTTGCAGACACCAACATCACGATACTATGAAACCCCTAATAATTATAATAGTAGGACCCCGAGTTGGGTGGTGGGACGATGCGGACGTGCTTTCCATCAATTGCTCCTCCACAATTGGGAAAGTCCCAACGACTGGCAAAGTGGGAGGCCACAGTCTGCCATTCCTGTGGCGTTGAAGGACACTGTGGAGTGAAACAAGTCCAAAAATTTGTAATTTTACAAATCAACATTGCAAGCAGATTAGACACCAACATTTTTGGCCAAGATTAGTATAACATTTTGGGAACTGAGTATTTAAAGCCTAAAGTATAAGGTCCCCTTATCAGAGTTGCTATCAGCTGAGCTAGCAGTTGGGGGGAGGGGGGTTCCTAATGAGTTTGGCACAACCAAAAAAAAATAAAAATGTCACTCTGCATGAATTGAAGCACACACATAACATGTGTATACATTATAGGGGGTGTTTAGGGGAACGCAATACTATGGAGCTGACAAAAGACATTGGTAAGTGACTAGACTATAGTTTTATGGGCCAAGAAGAGCATGGTGGGGAAGTTAGTGAGGCAAATATGCCCAAGGACAAAGGGGCAGAGCATATGAATTAGAGCATATTGCAATGATGGTAATTAGGGAATGAGGAAAGAAATGCAAGATATTAGCAATCATTAAATACATATAATGTGATGTTAAAGGAGCAAACTTACCTTCATATAGTCCTTCTGCAGGACCTGAATGATGGAAGAACAGGTCTCTGGAATAATGATCCCCAGAGCCTGGGGGGAGATGCCTGTAGAGAACTTGAGGTCCTGAAGACTTCTCCCTGACGCCAAGTAGCGCAACGTGGCGATGAGCCTCTGCTCCGGAGTGATGGCTTGCCGCATGCAGGTATCCTGCCTGGTGATATAAGGGGTCAGCAAAGCCAGCAGATGGTGAAAAACGGGGTCCGTCATCCGGAGATAATTCCTGAAATCATCAGGATTATTCTCCCGGATCTCACGGAGCAAAGGCATGTGCGAGAACTGGTCACGCTGGCGCAACCAATTCTTGGTCCACAAACGCCTCCCCTCCCTGTTCATGGACTGGGCTTGTGTCAAAGTAAGAACCCCAACACGAAGCCCCTGCACAGCACAAACTCTACTACGAGTACGTAGACGAAACATGGTTTGAAAATGGTCGGCTGGTCAGAACGGACAATAGAAAGCACCGATAAACAGCAATGCCTGAAAGAATGAACTGAGTAGCAGAAGCAAGCAGACAATAAGAAATGCAAATCAAAGTGTACTATACCACGATATAGTCCACAATGAGAAACAAATACTTACTGACTGCACGCACCGATTATCAGATACGCAAAGACAAGCAGAAACTGAAGAGCAGTAGCGATCTGAATCACTAATCTGAAAATCGCAAATCGTCTCTTACCAAACTTCTACTAACACGCGATAGACACGAGATCAGCAGAAGGAGCCCAAAGGGTGCCAGATGTGGTGCTGAACTTCCCTTTTGTAGACCCGCCGTACACGGCTTACTTCACTGCGTTCTTGGCAACCGGAAATTCCGACAACTTGGTCCGACCGTGTGTATGCAACATCACTTCCGGACCCCGTCCGGAATTAATCCGTCGGAATAACTCAGACGGATTTGGTTGTCGGAATCTCCGACTGTGTGTACAAGGGCTTAGAGTCTATTGGCAAGCAGTTTGGAGTATATTTTTAAATCTGAGTTTAGGAGCGATACGGGTCTGACGTTTTGTGGATGGTTTGACTCCTTACCCGGTTTAGGGAGAGTCACAATGATTGCTTCCAACATTTCCTTTGGGAAGTATCCCATTAGAACAGCTTGGCTATATAGTTCCACCAAGTAAGGGTATAAAGTTGGGGTAAGGGCTTTGTAGTATTCTGAGGAGAGGCCATCTACGCCCAGTGATTTGCCTAAAGGGAGGGAAGTGATAACATTTATAATTTCTTGTTTTTCTATAGGGTGATTGAGATGGTTCAGTGAGGTAGCACCTAGTTTCGGTAATTTTATTTTTTTAAGTAAATTGGAGATGATCTCAACGTTGGTTTGAGGGATGATGTGATACAGTGCAGCATAATAATCCCTGAACGTTTGGGCTATGTCTGATGGATCAAGGACATATTTACCTGTTTTGTGGTGATATAGTCACGTTATTTTCTCCCTGGCTCTCTTTTGTTTCAATTTTATCACCATTATTTTCCCTGCTTTATTATTTTGTGAGTAAGATGTTAATTTAAAACCCTTGATATATTTATTATGTTCAGATATCAATACTGTTTTAAGTTCCTCTCTGAGGGTTGCAAGTCTAGACAATAATATGTTTTGGGAAGATTTTTTTTTTTTTAAATATTCTTTATTTATACTCAAGGAGGTTACAATGTTAAATTACATACACATACATATTCACATACATACATTTAACAGTTCCCAGCCCGTCTTGCTCTCAACAGAGATTCCATATTCCCGTTTTTAGTAGCTGAAAACTCTATCCTAATTATCTCCACTATTTTTAAGTGCTGCACTTTCCTCCTTTTATTTTAATATTTTGCCCCGATCCCCCCCCCCCCCCCAAAAAAAAACCAAAAAAAAAAAAACCCTATTAGTTTCCTCTACATTCTACCACCCCTCTCCCTTTCCATCACCCACTCCCAAGGGGAGTGGGAGTTCAGGGACCTCCATTATTATTTTGTTATTGAATCCCACAACATAGTGGTTTCCTTATCCTTCCTTGTTCCCCATCAGTCTCTTTCCTTCTTCTGAAGAGAGAAAAGCATTACAAACTGTCCAGACCTTGGCATATTGCTCATTCCTGTCCTGGGCCGAGTATACTAAATCTTCTATAGCCTCCACCTTTCTAACCTTATTTAACCACATTGCTATCGTGGATGGCTTAGGGTCTTTCCAAGATCGGGCGATACGCGCCTTAGCCTCGTTAACCATATGACACAATACCGAGTTCTTATATTTTCGTATTGAGATATGTGAGAGGTGCAACAGAAAAAAAGCCGGGTCATCCAGTATTCGGTATTCGGTAAATTTTTGCACAATCTTTTGCACTTCCCTCCAATACTGTCTGATCCTGGGACAGGTCCAAAAAATATGGTATAGAGTCCCCCGTCCCCTGTTGCATCTCCAACATTGATCTGAAGCTCCAGGAGAAAACCTCTGGAGCTTCGACGGGGTATAATACCACCTCGTCAACAGCTTATAATTTAGTTCCTGAGATTTTTTGTGTTGAGCTAACAACATGGCTATTTCAGCAATAAGAGTGGAAATTTGTAATTTCCTCTTTTTTTTCTTCTCTCTGCAAAGCGATTTGGATCAACACTTCCCTAACAAAAGCCTTATGAGTGCACCAGAGAAATATACTGCTGGAGGCTCCCATATTAAATGAGCAGAATTCCTCCAGTTTTGTTCCCAACTCAGCTATATATTCTGGGTGAGACAATATATAAGTTTTATTTCTACACAGTGGGGTATGTTTACTTGTGCAACCCTCTGACATTTCCATCGAGATGGGGGCATGGTCAGACCATGTAATATTGTGTACGGATGCCCTTATAACCTGTTGGAGAAGAGCTCTGTCCGTAATAAAGCAGTAAATTCTTAAATAATGTTATGGTGGTTAGAGAAAAAAGTATAGTCTCTTTCTGTTGTATGATGATAGCGCCAAGGGTCATGGATAGTGATGGCCCGAACCTCCGACGGGACGTTTCGCGAACGCGGACCGCGAACGAGGCCGACCGTTCGCGAAACCGAACGTTCGCGGCGGGCCCCATTGACTTCAATGGGAGGCGAACGTTTCAAACCTTCAGGTCGAATTTGCAGCCACGGGGTAATTATTAGCAGGGAAAACATAGTCCCACCACATGGCCAATGATATACTACATGTATGAGGTGAATTTGGGATCGATAACTACAAGCATTCTTTTTTTATATGGGAAATTGTTCTGACAATTCAGGACTGTGGAGCGCATGAAGGCAATGGAGGAGAGGGAAGGTCAGGGACCAGGGTAGGCAAAGAAGAGGGTGCAGGAGATGATCACCAGCAGCGTGACATACAGCAATGACACCTGCACCATGATAGAGGCATCTGACAACAGCACCGTGATAGAGAGCACTGACATCAGCACCGTGACATACAGCAATGACACATGCACCGTGATAGAGGCATCTGACAACAGCACCGTGATAGAGGGCACTGACATCAGCAGCGTGACATAAAGCATTAACACCAGCACCGTGACATATGTGAGGGGTTAGCTCGGCAGCGGGTGTGTGTGACCCCCTGGATGGGTTCACAACACAAAATCAGGCACAGCAGACAGCGTTGTAGGTGCAAAAAACAAAAGATGCGGTTTATTTATGCTACATGCAGTGATACATATAACAGCCAAACAAAAATAAAACATGAAAATAAATCCTGGTCAGCTTGACCTCTAACTACACACTTATATTCCCTATCTAACAACTGAGTGCAGCCTTGTGCTGCCCCAGTCCCTGTCTCTGTTGTAGAGGTTTGCCACACAGGCGTTAACTCACCGCACAGAACAGATATCACACTCCCCAGTCTATACAACACAAAACTGGTTCCAGGATGGAGCATCTCCCTAAGCATGCTGTTTTTTTTTTGTAGAGGTCTTAATGAGCCCACCTATTTCAGCTGGGCTCATTAACTCTTCCCCTCTAATTGTAAACGTCTGCATAAAGCCTGAATCTAGGGCACACATATTTCCCATCCTGGATACAACCAGGTGACTTTACCTGCGTGCTGCCACATACCCCCCCATCTTGTTTCAACCTTGGGGTTGTAACACAAGCAGTCAGACACGCATGTATCCGAGACAAAGCATCCACATTCCCCATTTTAACACCAGGGCGATGCTTAACTGTAAAGTTAAATTCTTGTAGATCCAGGAACCACCTATTTACCCTTCTATTGGTCTCCTTGTTCTGAGCCATCCACTTTAAAGGAGCGTGATCAGTCACCAGGTCAAAGTGCCTACCTAGCAGATAGTACCGAAGGGAATCTAGAGCCCACTTCACTGCTAAACATTCCTTCTCAATCGTGGAGTAATTTACCTCATGGGACTTCAACTTCCTGCTGAGGTAAATGACTGGGTGCTCTTCCCCGTTCCAGACCTGGGATAACACTGCTCCTAACCCAACGTCTGATGCATCAGTTTGTACAACAAAGTCCTTAGAGAAGTCTGGTGAGTACAACACTGGCTGGCTACATAAGGCTGTTTTTAAGGACTGAAATGCTTCTTCAGCCTCTGGGGACCATTTAACCATGACAGACTCTTTCCCTTTTGTCAGGTTGGTGAGGGGCACAGCCTGAGAAGCAAAATGGGGAATGAATCGTCGATAATAGCCAGCGATTCCCAGAAAGGCTCGTACCTGTTTCTTGCTGTTGGGACGTGGCCAACTCTGTATGGCCTCGACTTTATTGACTTGGGGTTTTATCACCCCCCTCCCAATAGTGTACCCAAGATATTTGGCCTCCTCCTGTCCAATGGTACACTTCTTTGGATTGGCCGTAAACCCAGCTTCCTGGATAGAGTCTAGGACTGCTTGTAGTTTTGGCAAATGTGAGACCCAGTCTGTGCTATGGATAATCACATCATCCAGGTAAGCTGCAGCATATTTCTGATGGGGCCTCAGAATCTTATCCATTTTCCGCTGGAATGTTGACGGTGCATTCTGTAACCCAAACGGCATTCTCTTATATTGGAATGCCCCATCTGGGGGTTACAAACGCAGTTTTCTCCTTGGCCGACTCGGCCAGGGGAATTTGCCAATACCCTTTGGTGAGATCAAGAGTTGTCATATATCGGGCTGTTCCCAGCCGGTCAATCAACTCATCTATACGCGGCATGGGGTAGGTGTCAAATTTTGTAACTTTATTTAATTGTCGAAAATCGTTACAAAACCGCCAGCTCCCATCAGGTTTGGGCACTAGTACGATAGGACTGGACCAGTCACTCTGGGACTCCTCTATCACACCCAATTCCAACATCCTTTGAACCTCCCCACATATTGCCTCCCGTCGGGCCTCTGGTATTCTATAAGGTTTTAGTTTTACCCTTTCTCCTGGCGGGGTGATAATGTCATGCTCTACGCCAGATGTTTGTCCCGGAAGCTCAGAGAAAATCTCTTTGTTACGAAGTAAAAACTCTTTAACCTCCTGTTGTTGGGGTTTCGATAAGGTGTCTGCTATTCCAACCTCAGGAACTAAGCAATCAGGCTGTACTTGTGACAAAGTCTCTGCGACTAGGGATTCCCTATCCCTCCAGGCTTTCAGCAGATTGACGTGATAGATCTGCTGCGGCTTTCGCCTTCCTGGCTGTCTAACCCTGTAGTTCACCTCACTAATTTTTTCAATTACTTCATATGGACCTTGCCATTTGGCCAGAAATTTGCTTTCAACCGTAGGGACTAGCACCAAGACCCTATCCCCCGGGGAAAAAGTACGGGTCTTGGCCCCACGGTTGTACACTCTCTGCTGTGCTAACTGCGCTTGGGTTAAATGTTCCTTTACAATTGGCATTACCCGTGCAATTCTATCTTGCATCAGGGCGACATGCTCAATCACACTCCTGTGAGGAGAACTCTCATTTTCCCAAGTTTCCTTGGCGATATCCAGCAGCCCTCTTGGGTGTCTCCCATAGAGCAACTCGAAGGGTGAGAAACCCGTAGAGGATTGGGGTACCTCCCTAATGGCAAACATTAGATAGGGTATTAGACAGTCCCAATTCTTTCCATCTCTATCCACCACCTTCTTTAACATTTGTTTAAGGGTTTTGTTGAATCTTTCAACCAACCCATCTGTTTGGGGGTGATACACAGATGTACGCAATTGCGTCACTTTGTACAATTTGCATAATTCTTTCATAACCCGGGACATAAAGGGTGTACCTTGGTCCGTAAGCAGTTCCTTACAAATACCCACGCGGCTAAAAACAAGAGATAGCTCTTTGGCTATGGTTTTGGCCGAGGTATTTCGAAGAGGAATTGCTTCCGGATAACGGGTGGCATAGTCCAATATAACCAAAATGTACTGATGCCCCCTGGCGGACTTCATTATCGGACCTACCAAATCCATTGCGATCCTTTCAAAGGGGACCTCAATGATAGGAAGAGGTACCAGCGGGTTACGGAAATGTGGCATAGGTGCCGACTTCTGACACACAGGGCAGGAGGAACAATAATTTTCTATTTCCTTCATGACCCCAGGCCAATAGAATCTCTGCAATACCCTCTCTCTGGTTTTCTCTGTCCCCAGATGACCTCCCAGAATGTGCCCATGAGCCAATTCTAACACCAACTTCCTGTAAGGTTTGGGCACTACAAGTTGCTCAATGGTTTCTTCTGCCCTTTGAGCCACTCGATACAGCAGGTCCCTTTCCATAGTGAAGTAAGGATAAGGGCAAGTCTTATCTGGGTTCACTAACTCGCCATCTATTTTCACCACATTTTCCCGTGCCTTTATTAGGGTGGGGTCTTTTAACTGTTCTGTGGCAAAATTTTCCCTGTGAACCTCAAGATCCGAAAACTGTTGGCTCCTCCCCAGTTTCTCGAGTTTCCCCTGCCAATACCGACAAGGGAAATTCAGGAGAGTCCTCACCACTCCCAGAGGAATTCTGGTCATCTTCCTGGTTTATAGGGGCACCAGTGGGGGGCTCAGGACAATCCCAGAGTTCCCAGAATTTTGGAAAATCCCTTCCCACAATAGCATCATGTGGTAAGTGAGACACTAACCCCACCTGATGAGAGAGGTTACCTTTGGGGGTCTCAAAAACACTGAAGTTACAGGATACTCTCGGGTGTCCCCATGCACACAAATAACAGCCACCCTGTTCTTCCCAGAGACCTCTGTAGTAACTAATTCAGCTTTTATCAATGTTACCAGGCTACCTGAATCTAGCAACACATCAACATTTCTACCATTAATACACATTTTACATAAATGTTTCTCAGGTCCCCGAATGGCAGTGCATGCAACTGTCACAAACAGCGACTGACGTCTCTCCCTTATAAAGTCACATTGCATAGGCTCATCCACAACGGGGCAATTGGCTGCAATATGTCCCTCTTGCCGGCAGCGGTAGCAAATAATCTTTTTCGCTGTCTCTTGCAGCATGGGCTTCCTGGGCTGCTCCCGCCAGACCTTAGGTAGAACTCCCACCCTCTCACTCTCTCCACCCTCACCCCTTGGAGTCATCTTACCCGCCACTGGGGATGTTCTGGTCTTAGGGTGGAAAGTCTGTGAGTCCCTGGAAGAGGTGGTCAGGTTCTCTGTAGCCAAGTACCTCTCAACCAGATCCACAAGTTTATCTGCATTTTCTGGATCTCCATGGCTTACCCATTTTTGGATGGCAGTAGGAAGAGCTCTCAGGAAATGATCCATAACAACACGTTCCACAATGTTTGTTGCGGTCAAAGTCTCTGGCTGCAGCCACTTCCTGCTCAGGTGAATGAGATCATACATTTGAGACCTGGGGGGTTTTCCAACCTGAAAAGTCCAATTATGCACACGCTGTGCCCGGACGGCCAGGGTGACACCCAGCCGTGCCAATATTTCTGTTTTTAGCACCACATAGTCTTTTGCTTGGTCAGGCTCTAGGTCATAATAAGCTTTCTGCGATTCCCCAGTTAACAGAGGGGCCACCAGTCCAGCCCATTGCTCCTTAGGCCACTTTTCCCTTTCAGCAGTCCTTTCAAATGTGGTCAAAAACACCTCCGGATCATCCTCTCCAGTCATTTTTGTCAATAAACGGCTCACACCAAAGGATGCGGTATTATTGTACCCACTTGCTTCATTGGTCTGCGGACGTTGCTGTATTAATGTCTCTATTTTCTGTTGAAAACTCTGCTCTTGCTTCTGCAACAGGTCTATAAAGCAGGCTTCAAATCGCTGCTGGGCTTGTTGCTGAGCTTCCAGACTCTGCAGGTGAGCTTTCTGCTGGGCTGCAAGGCTCTTTTGTAAAGCCGCATTTGTTTGCTGCTGATTTGCATTTGCTAGAGCCAGCTGTCTCAGTATCTCCTCCATGCTGGCCTTTAAAAAAAATTGAAAAAAAACTGCCAAAATTCTCCACCAACTGTGAGGGGTTAGCTCGGCAGCGGGTGTGTGTGACCCCCTGGATGGGTTCACAACACAAAATCAGGCACAGCAGACAGCGCTGTAGGTGCAAAAAACAAAAGATGCGGTTTATTTATGCTACATGCAGTGATACATATAACAGCCAAACAAAAATAAAACATGAAAATAAATCCTGGTCAGCTTGACCTCTAACTACACACTTAGATTCCCTGTCTAACAACTGAGTGCAGCCTTGTGCTGCACCAGTCCCTGTCTCTGTTGTAGAGGTTTGCCACACAGGCGTTAACTCACCGCACAGAACAGATATCACACTCCCCAGTCTATACAACACAAAACTGGTTCCAGGATGGAGCATCTCCCTAAGCATGCTGGGGTTTTTTGTAGAGGTCTTAATGAGCCCACCTACTTCAGCTGGGCTCATTAACTCTTCCCCTCTAATTGTAAAAGTCTGCATAAAGCCTGAATCTAGGGCACACATATTTCCCATCCTGGATACAACCAGGTGACTTTACCTGCGTGCTGCCACACATACAGCATTGACAGTACATTAAGCACTGACATCAGCACCGTGATATACAGCACTGACAGCAGCACCGTGATAGAGGGCACTGACATCAGAAGCGTGACATAAAGCACTGACATCAGCACAGTGATATACAGCACTGACAGCAGCACCGTGATAGAGGGCACTGACATCAGAAGCGTGACATTAAGCACTGACATCAGCACCGTGATATACAGCACTGACAGCAGCACCGTGATAGAGAGTACTGACATCAGCAGCGTGACATACAGCACACTGACATCAGCATCGTGATATACAGCACTGACAGCAGCACCGTGATATAGAGCACTGACATCAGAAGCGTGACATACAGCACTGACATCAGCACAGTGATATACAGCACTGACAGCAGCACCGTGATAGAGAGCACTGACATCAGCAGCGTGACATACAGCACTGACATCAGCACTGTGATATACAGCACTGACAGCAGCACTGTGATAGAGGGCACTGACATCAGAAGCGTGGCATTAAGCACTGACATCAGCACCGTGATATACAGCACTGACAGCAGCACCGTGATAGAGAGTACTGACATCAGCAGCGTGACATACAGCACACTGACATCAGCACCGTGATATACAGCACTGACAGCAGCACCGTGATAGAGAGCACTGACATCAGAAGCATGACATACAGCACTGACATCAGCACAGTGATATACAGCACTGACAGCAGCACCGTGATAGAGGGCACTGACATCAGAAGCGTGACATTAAGCACTGACATCAGCACCGTGATATACAGCACTGACAGCAGCACCGTGATAGAGAGCACTGACATCAGCAGCGTGACATACAGCACACTGACATCAGCACCGTGATATACAGCACTGACAGCAGCACCGTGATAGAGAGTACTGACATCAGAAGCGTGACATAAAGCATTAACACCAGCACCGTGACATACAGCATTGACAGCAACACCGTGATAGAGAGTACTGACATCAGAAGCGTGACATTAAGCACTGACATCAGCACCGTGATATACAGCACTGACAGCAGCACCATGACATTAAGCACTCACACCAGCACCGTGATATACAGCACTGACAGCAGCACCGTAAGCAGCCCCAGGAGGAAGTCAGCACAGCACAGGGATGGTGTGATCCCCTCATAATAAGAACCCCCAGGAGGAAGTCAGCACAGCACAGGGATGGTGTGATCCCCTCATAATCAGAACCCCCAGGAGGAAGTCAGCACAGCACAGGGATGGTGTGATCCCCTCATAATAAGAACCCCCAGGAGGAAGTCAGCACAGCACAGGACTTTTGTGGACCAAGTAGGTTGTGTGTGAGTGATTAGCAGACTGTACGTCAGTCCCTATACCAATGAAGGACTGCTGCAGTATAGGGCAGCAGTCAGCAGTAGTGCACCTCAACCCTATCTAATGTGGACCGATAGCGGTCCTTACAGAACAGTAGACTGTACCGCACTCAACCCTATGTACTGTAGCACCCTAGACCAAGTTACCAGTCCTTATAGGAACTTTTGTGGACCAAGCAGGTTGTGTGTTAGTGATTAGCAGACTGTACTTCAGTCCCTATACCAATGAAGGACTGCTGCAGTATAGGGCAGCGGTCAGCAGTGGTGCACCTCAACCCTATCTATTGTGGACCGATAGCGGTCCTAATGCCCCGTACACACGAGAGGGATTAAGTCTGACAGACCTCCAAAGGAGTTCCGCCGGAGTTCCGCTGGAGTTCCGACGGAGTTTTGGCGGACTTTTCGACCGAACGGACTTGGCCACACACCATCACACCAAACTCCGACGGAGTCGAACGTGATGACGTACGACTGGATTCGACGTAGGAAGTTCATAGACAGTAGCCAATAGCTGCCCTAGCGTCAGTTTTAGTCAGTCGGAATAGCATACACACGAGCGGATTTTTCGAAGGGGACCGGGTCCGGCGGAGTTCCGTCGGGAAAATTTGAAGCATGCTTCATTTCTAAAGTCCGTCAGACTTTGGCGAATCAAAAGTCCGTTGCAGCCCACACACGATCGAATAGTCTGACGGACTCAGTCCGTCGGAGTTTGGATGTCGAAAAGTCCGCTCGTGTGTACGGGGCTTTACAGAACAGCAGACTGTACCTCACTCAACCCTATGTACTGTAGCACCCTAGACAGACCAAGTTACCAGTCCTGATAAAGAGCTTTGTGGAACAAGTGAGTTGTGAATGATTAGCAGACTGCAGCAGAAGGGCAGCAGTCAAGTATAATATTCTTTCTATATTTGGAAGAAAGAATATTATACGTGTACAAGCCTATTACCATACCACTGATACCAGTCCTGAAAAGAACCTTTGTGGAACTAATAGTAACAGCAAGTCTTTAAACTGACCCTCACTGCCTGACACACTGCTTCCTTCCTGTCCCTATAGAAAGTGGCAAAAAAGAGGAGCCTGGAACAATTACTGGTTACTGGAATAGCTCTTTTGTGGACCTGATAGTAACAGCTAATGATGATGATGATGATGATGATGACGACTAAACTGACTCTCCCTGTAGCACACACCGTCCTTTCCCTTTCTCTAAACTGACAAAAGACACTGAGGCTGCTGCAAGAATCAGTAGCACAGCAAACCTATATACACCTAACACCTATACCAGTCCTGAAAAGAACTTTTGTGTACCAAATAGCTAGCGTTTTATCTGTCCCTACTCCACACAGCAACCTTTCCCTATAGTGACAGAAGAAAGAATGTAAAATGGCCACCGGATCGGGTGTATTTATAGGTTAGGGGGAATGTCCAAGTGTCCATGTGCTGTCATATCTCAATTGGCTGTCCTGTACCCCATGATGGATGTGTCATCATAGGTCAAAGTTCTTTTACACATTAAACACGTAAGTCCGCCGGGGGGGAACGACGGGAAAAGGCGAGCGAACGAGCGGACCGCAAACGACCGAAATTCGCCGCGAAACGACCGCCGGGCGAACCGTTCGGCCATCACTAGTCATGGAGATCCCCTTGCATCAGGAATTTCTTAAGTCCTGGTTTCCCCACTGAAGTCCTAGAGGTGGTGTCTATGCCGGGTTCCATGGGGATGTTGAAATCACCGCAAATTAAAAGTTGACCTTTTTGGATTGAGCGAGCTTTGGCCAGAGTCCTTCTGATGAACTTTATTTGGTGTCTTTTGGGGGGCATAAATATTAATTATGGTATATAGAGCTGCAGCGGTACCCCCATGGGGGCTGCTGACTTTGTTCATTTACCTTTTACCAGCCTGCTTCAGTTCCAATCCCCCCATGCAATTCCATGACACAACACTCAACGTTCTGAAATTTTATGTTGCTTTATTTGGGAATCGAACTATAACGCTATCCAATGAAGCATATGTGATGTCCTGTCAAACCTCATTTTTGAAGTGAAAGGGCATATTGATCTATAGCCGTAGCCTTGTCAATTAAGTCCCTTCCAGCGATCCATCCTTAGTTCCATTTCTCTCTCTATAATGCACTCTCAATATGGGCTGGTGAGCATTACTCTGAATAATGCGGTGGATGCTGAACTCAAAGTCATAGGCCTCACCGCCTACTTCCATGACTTGTGGTGTCCAACTTCCTTCACTAGTCCCAGAAAGTGCTTGATACTGTGGTCCCTGGATACACAGCATGAAGTTCATAAATAGATCCACTGGGCTTGCACTCCCTTTGCACTCTCCCAAACAACAGTCCATGTTCTACTCACAGAAGGTTGTTTTCCCAGTCTTCTTCCTCCTCTTAGTTCCTACTTCCACCTCTTGTGCAGTCCAGTACAGCCCCGCATGGGACGTCCGGCATTCCTCCAGTGCTACATGATGACTTCTGCTCCAGGGGCCCGATTTCCGCCCTCCTGGAGTCGCCTCCAGCTATCCGGCTCCAGGATCTCTGAACTCCCGGGTCTCAGCCTCACCTCAAACCTCCCAAGGACATGTGACCCCCCTTTTATGAGAGACCTCCCTTGTGACCACTCAAATTAACCATTGGTCAGTTCTCTCACATGGGGCTTCCTGCCACTCTGGTCTAGGCCCATCCTCTCTTTCCAGCACACTTACTGTCCAGCAAAAGAGGCATCCCTGAGCCCAAGTGTAGGCGGCCACACCCCCCTTTTTTCTTGACACTCCCAACACTGAATCCACAACCAGGCCCAGTAAAAGACATGACCCTGGTTAAATGTATCTGTCTTTACACCCTAGTCTATCAAAAACACCACTAATCACCTACCTAAACGTAGAGGGCACTAAGGAGCTCCATTTAGTTCTGTAGCCAGAATTACATATCTGCATTCAAAATCTCTTATTGCTACCATAGCGCCCCTTTTCTTTGTCTTATAATTGGCTTCATAAATGTGAGGGAAGTGCTTGTGGGTACAACTGGGAGGCTTTTCAGACAGAACGTGGGATTCCTGCACACATAAAACATCACAGTGGTGGTTTTCTGCATCCTTCCATAATGTCCTTCTCTTGTATGGGCTATTAAGCCCTTTGGCATTCAACAACAGAAACTTAAGAACCATTGAAGACCGCTAGATTACGAATGTATGATTCATCTTCTAAATAAGCAAGATAACTTTCAGGGTACAGATGATTCCTGTACACATATCTGACAGGGGTTATAAAGTCCAACCGGACAGAATCCTAGTATGCAATATGGTGGTGTCTTTATACCAGCAGAGCTATAAACTTGTTAAGCTTCGGGGCTGTAAGATAAAGCAGATCCAAAGAGCTCAGGTGGATGTCGACGGGTCTGTGATATCCACTTCATCCCGTGGGAGGAGTCCCCAAGACTTCACTAGCTCCAAACCTTCATCTAGAGTAGTTACATTTGAGGTGTTGTTGTTTCTTTCAATGGACAGCTTCGTTGGAAACTTCCATTTATGAAGAATATCATTATTCCTCAATAACTTGGTAATGGTGATGGGGTATTTGCGGGCTTGTATGGTTGCCTGTGAGAGGTCTATATATATAGCGAGATTCCAGAATATGGCTCTGGTAAAGAATTGCGTTTGTGGAAGAAGGACATGAGCTGATCCTTAATGTGAAAATAATGGATCCTAGCTATCACATCTCTCGGTACACGGTCAGGCAGATTCGGCTTTGGAAGGCGGTGAACCCTGTCTATCGCCAATTCATGGGTTTTTGTCACTGGAAGTAATTCAGGCTATAATTTTTTGCAAATATGGGTGGAGTTCCCCCGGGGGATTGATTCTGGAATGCCGCTAAATTTCACATTGTTCCTTTGGGAATGGTCTTCCATGTCCACCATTTTGATTTTCATGTTGTGGATTTCGCCTGCTAGATCATTGTGAGCATCCGCTACTTCATTATGCGATAGCATATAGTCACTCATGTTGTTCTCTAAGTGGTCAACTCTATCTCCTATGGCTGCTATGTCTCTGTTAGTTTGCCTCATGAAGTTAGACATATCATGCTGCAGTGCTCCACGCAATGTGATTAGCATATCTTTGAGAGCAGAATCTAGAATAGGTTGGCCCATTGTAGGAAAGGTATCCAGTTTCTCACTGAAGCCATTAATGTCTGCCTGACTATCAGTGTCAAGGGAGGTATCATTCACTGTATCTCCTTTGGTTGTCCGTTTCCACCTCTGCTTAACTGGGCTATTAAAAGTGGATGGAGGAGAACGGCCTCCGCTATCTAGAACAGTGGTGTCATACTGCTGGCTTGTGTGCCTTGCCGCTGCATCCACCCCCGCTCTCCTCTGTGAGAGAGTTCCGGCACCATCTTGAGGATGGCGTGTGCCCAATGGACTGTAGAAATTTGCGGGGGCCCTTCGCGCCTTCTTCCACTTCCCCTGCACGCCTCCCCTACCTCTCTGGCTCTGCAGCATGTGTCGATTGTTTGAATTGAATTCTCAACGCTGCCGTAAGTTGCCTGTCGGATCCTGTGGAGCTGGAGCTCAGTCACTGCCATCTCCTCAGGCTGCCAGCCACACCCCCGCCACATTCAACTTTTATCAGTCCACAGAATATTTGCCCAAAAGTCTTGGGGATAATCACAATGTTTTTTGACAATGTGAGGTGAACCTTTGTGTTCTTTTTGGTCAGCAGTGGCTTTGGCCTTGGAACTCTCCCGTGGATGCCATTTTTGCCCAGTCTCTTTCTTATCGTTGAATCATGAACACTGACCTTAGCTGAGGAAAGTGAGGCCTGCAATTCTTTAGATGTTGATCTGGGTTTTTTTATGACTTCCTTGATGAATCGTCGTCATGCTCTTGGAGTGATTTTGGTCAGCCGGCCACTCCTCGGAAGGTTCATTACTGTTCCAAGTTTTCTCTATTTGTGGATAATGGCTCTCTCTGTGATTCACTGGAGCCTCAAAGCCTTAGAAATGTCTTTGTAACACTTTTCGGGCTGTTACATGTACATTACTTTGTTTCTCATCTGTTCTTGAATTTATTTAGTGGGCAGCATGAGGTGTTGCTTTGTGAAATCTTTCAGCGTGCTTCACTTTGTCAGACCTCTTCTATTTAAGTGATTTCTTGGTTCAACAGGTCTGGCAATAATCAGGCCTGTGCGTGGCAAGTGTTATTTAACTCATCTTTCCAAAAAATGTGGTTATCATATAGGGTCAGGCAGGTTTGAACAGTTTTTTTCCCTTAATAAATGGAATCATATATTTTTTTTAAATGTATTATGTATTTACTTGGGTTATCTTTGTGCAATATTAAATTATGTTTAATGATCTAGCTTAATGGTGATCTGAATCAACAAATTTTTTTTCACAGCACTGTACCTCTGATATTTGGATTTAGACCAAATTCAACTCCTAATCTGGATTTTAAAACTTTTATGTTCAATTTTGAAATAATTTATAGAGGTTGACAGACAGCAATACAAGCTCCTTATCCACCTACCAGTTTCCCTCAGACGTGACAGCTCATCGGTGATGTTCTTATCTAGGAGAGAAAACAATAATAGGAAATGTTATCCAATGACAGAGAACAGACATACCCAAACTTATCTTACCTTTGAGATTGGGATTCAGGACAATTCAACTCCAATAAGAAAAAAAGGGGAAAAAATTGCGCTACGGAATTTATATTTCTGGTGAGATCTAAAAAAGACCTTTTGGAAGCTGCAACTCTGCTGTACACCAATTATACAGAAAAAATAAAATAAAAAAAGTAATGAATTGCGCTAACCTATAAAATTAATATAAATATACAAATAAATCACAAATGTTATCTTGTGCATATGCAACAAAAAGATTCTGATAACACTGATCACATGCATGTCTCAAGATCAAGTGACCTTAAAGCGGTTGTAAACCCCTACTCCCCTTACAATACACTTTGATCTACAGGTAAGCCTAGATTAAGGCTTACCTGTAGGTCCAAGAAATATCTCCTAAACCTACACGGTTTAGGAGATATTTGCCGAAAGACAGGCACTGCTGTCTACGGCACATGCGCCGGACTACAGGGGGCAGCCGTGACATTGCTGGCTCCTGTGTCAGGTAAGTGACACATAATGGACTACTATGCGATGCATAGTAGCCCATTATGCTTCACCTTTGCAGGGAATGAAAGAGGAAGTAAACTCATCAGGGTTTACTTCCTCTTGAACCCCTCACCTTATGTTATACGCAACCTTACCTCCAGATATAATAATTATAATTTAAATTAATACCTCCTATAGAGGCACAAATTAAACCAAAAAATATCATAAAACCATTATTTATCACAAGTGAAATAATTATAGTCCACACAATTAATATATGAATAAAGTTTAAAAACCTGTGATAAGAGTGAAACACTCTTGTGGCGCTTTCCTATCTTTTGGAAAGTGGAGCTTTCCTATCTTTTATGTGCTATTGCACCGATTGGAGAGCTCTGCACGGAGGGGAGGAGTTGTGAAGGACTGAGCCAATCCCATGCTGTGGAAGTCATAAAATCAGAGGGATGGTCTGACAGCGTGAGAGCCTGCATATCGTGTTTACACCTTTTGTGACCCTCTGTTATGGGGGGTCATGTTCTTCTGGTAAGGAGTCAATCTCTATATATGTTGTGGTGGATATAACACGGCTCGCATGTTTGAAGAATCTCAACTGGATTTCAGTGTGTTTTACTCTTATCATGGGTGGTCGGCAATTAAGTTGGACACATTGCACTGATTTTAATGACGATTAAAGTGAAAAAAAAAAGTGAAATATTATTTTAAATATCATGCCTGGGGGGTGTCTATAGTATGCCTGTGAAGTGGCATGTGTTTCCCCTGTTTAGAACAGTTCCTGCACAAATTGTCATTTAACGGAGAAACTGTCATTTAAATCTGCTTGCGGTTTTAGTGCAATGTCTGGTTCCGGCAATATGGATAAAAATCATTGAGAAAAAGGGAATGGGTAGCCCCCCCCCCCCCCTGCCCATTACCAGCCCCTTTGGGTCTTGTACGAATATTAAGGGGAACCCCGTACCCATATTAAAAAAAGGAAAGGCGTGGGGCCCCCGGGCCCTATATACATATATCTATATATATATATATATATATCTTTTTTCATCTCACTTCCTGTTGTCTCCTTCCGTTTGCAAGTAGGAGATGTTTCTCCCAGATACTCTAGTTGGAGTGCAGGAATGAGCCCTGCTGCTAAGCATTGCATCAAAAATTGTAATTACACGCCCCTGTTAAACAGGGGCTGAAAAATTGGACCTTAGGCACTGGTGCTGGTGCCACGACACTGTAACCTCTCCCATATACTCTAGTTGGAGTGCAGGAATGAGCCCTGCTGCAAAGCATTGCATCAAAAATTGTATTACATGCCCCTGTTAAACAGGGGCTGAAAAATGGGGCCTTAGGCACTGGTGCCACGACACTGCAACCTCTCCCATATACTCTAGTTGGAGTGCAGGAATGAGCCCTGCTGCAAAGCATTGCATCAAAAATTGTAATGACATGCCCCTGTTAAACAGGAGCTGAGAAATTGGGCCTTAGGCACTGGTGCTGGTGCCACAACACTGCAACCTCTCCCATATACTCTATTTGGAGTGCAGGAATGAGCCCTGCTTCAAAGCATTGCATCAAAAATTGTAATTACACACCCCTGTTAAACAGGGGCTGAAAAATTGGGCATCACCCAGAACCAAAAATGTACTTCCAAGATATCAGCGGGATCATTGAGGAGGAAGAGGATAGTCAGTCAACATAACAGGACAGTCACTCAGCATCAGCATAGGCAGTCTTGAAGGGATGTTACATTTGGTAGTTGGTGGTGATCCAAGACTGATTTATCTTTATGAAGGTAAGTCGATCGAGTCTGTGGACAGGCGCACCCTGTGATCGGTTACAAAGCCACCAGAAGGTGCGTTCCGAAAGAACGCTGGTGTCATGGAGATCCTGCCAGAAATCTGCACCCCAGGCCCTCTGGCTCGTGGCCGCGGGCACCATCGCACGTGCGTGCGTGCGCTCACCCTGTTGGCACCAGACAGGCTATTTAAGCCTGTCTGTCACAGATGGTCCCCGCTGTCTGCTCTACAGCATTGTGTGCCCGAGAACCTGATCTGAAGTACTTACCTGTGATTTAGACCCGGCTTGTCTGTGACCTACCTGTTATCTGCCTGCACCCGACCCCGGCCTGTCTGTGACTACTTTTCTGCCTGCTCCCTTGTACCTTGCTGCCAGCCCGATACCTGACCTTGGCATGTCTGTGACTACTCTCCTGCCTGCTCCCTTGTACCTCGCTTCCAGCCTGATATGACCCGGCCTGTTTGACGATCCAGTCTGCTAAGCTGATCCAGTTTACTGAGCTGATCCTATCTGCTAAGCTGATCCAGTTTGCTGAGATGATCCTACCTGTCAAGCTGTTCCAGTCTGCTAAGCTGATCCAGTTTGCTGAGCTGATCCTATCTGCTAAGCTGATCCAGTTTGCTGAGCTGATCCTACCTGCCAAGCTGTTCCAGTCTGCTAAGCTGATCCAGTTTGCTGAGCTGATCCTGTCAGCCAAGCTGCTCCTGTCTGCGGAGCTGACCCAGTCTGTTCATCCCTTCCGGTGTGTTGATCCTGCCAGGCACCCGTGCCCCTCCTTACTCCTGTGTCTCCTGTTACCTTACCAGGAAACCGGTAGTGGGAGCAGTAAGGGAGGCCCTCCTCTGCAATTTGGGCTCAAAACCATTAGGTACGTGACAGTAGCAGACAGCCATGTCTATGCCCAAGCGGGGAGCCTCCACTATGGAAGAACCGTGTCAACACCTGGCAGGACTTACCGAAGCAGTTAAGAATCTCCAGCAAGGCTACACCCGACTGGAAGAATGGGTGCTCGCCCTGTCCAATCCCTCCGGTACCCTGGGAGCCCCTCATCCATCAGCTCCTTCAGCCGAAGCAGGACCGGCACCTACAGTTGTGATGCTCCCTCTGGAACCTAGAGTTCCTACACCTGAGCGATTTTCCGGGGACTGCAGCAGCTTCAGGGCCTTCCGCAACTCTTGCGAACTGTATTTCGACATCCAACCATGGACCTTTTCTTTGGAAGCCACCAAGGTGGGCTTTGTGGTGTCCTTACTTACCGGGGACCCCCAGACTTGGGCTCACCGCCTCTTAGAACAGAAGGATACAGCCTTAACCAATCTCACCACCTTCTTTGACACAATGGCTCAATTGTACGAAGACCCTCAACTCTCAGCGACTGCAGAAACCGCCTTGCGGACCCTCCAGCAGGGACGTAGAGCGGTGGAGGACTATGTGGCTGAGTTCAGGAGATGGGGTGTGGATACGAACTGGAATGGTGCTGCCCTTCGTCATCAGTTCCGCATGGGACTCTCTGATTCCCTGAAAGACGAACTCGCTAGAGTCGGTGTTCCATAGACTTTAAATGCACTGATAGACTTAGCTATACAGATCACTCAACGCCTGAGGAAATGGAGGGCTGAGAGGGCCACAGGTTTCTCTCGTCCAACCTGGATGCTTCCAAGAGTTCCAAGCCATCTACACCCAGCACAAGCCGCCCGACCAGCATCCACTTCTGATGCACCTGAACCCATGCAACTTGGGGTCTTGTGGCCGTCTCTTACCCTTGAAGAATGTCAACGACGTCGGAATAATAATCTGTGTCTCTATTGTGGGGAATCTGGACATTACATCAGGAACTGCCCTGTAAAGCTCCGTAAGTGCCCACCCATGCCTTCTGGTTACACAGATCCTCTAACCAAGATTTCATCTCACCTTGCCCTTTCTGTCTCCTTTCAGCTCCCAGGAAAGACTTTACAGACACCCGCCATTACTGATTCCGGGGCATGCAGCTGTTTTATGGATTCATCTTTTGCTGCCAAACACCAGATCCCCCTCCTGCCTAAGACCCGTGGACTCTCTATTCATCTGGCCGACGGGTCTGCTATCAAATCTGGCCCTGTAGTTCAAGAGACTGCCCCACTACCTACTGGTATCTCCGGTTCTCACCGAGAATTCCTTTGTATGGACATAATTTCCTCTCCACTCTTTCCCGTAATACTTGATATGCCATGGCTGCAGGCCCACAATCCTGCCATTAACTGGGCCAAGGGGGAAATTACTTTCTCTTCACCTTACTGCCAGAAGTTCTGTAGTTCTCCCGACCCTCTGAGACCATCCTCCTTGTTACATCTAGACTCGGAAGTCGAATTACGTCAGGCCATTCCTGAAGCTTATCACGAGTTCCTCAACGTCTTCAGTAAACAAAAGGCAGAGGTGCTTCCACCCCACTGAGCCTATGACTGCCCCATTGAACTGCTCCCTGGAGCCGAAATCCTGTTTGGAAGGATTTTTCCCCTGACAGAGGTAGAGCAAGGGAAGCTAAAAGAATTTATCGATGAAAACCTGAAGAAAGGGTTCATTCGCCCGTTCACGTCCCCAGCAGGCGCGGGTATTTTCTTCGTCGAGAAGACAGACTACACCCCCTGACCCTGTGTGGACTACCGCAAATTGAATAACATTACAATAAAGAACCGTTCAAGATACACTATTAATGACCTCCCAATTAGTATATCATCACAGCGCTCAAACTCCCCCTCCTCCCAGCTGCCACTTAAAAAACTAAATGAATCTATCAAAAGGTGAAAAAAAGCAGATCTACCACTTGAAATTCTCAAAACACCTAGTGGCGCTATAAAGACTACACACTGCTAGACAGCAGTGTGCTAAAATCCCCAAAACACCAACATAAAAATAATAAATAACTGTGCATCAATATAATCAACAATAAAATAAATATATCGTGATAATGTGACACTAAAAAATACAAAAAAATATATTATAATAAATACATGCATAAATCGCACAAGAATGATGCAGTGAATATGTGACAAAAGATGAAAAAGAAACATACACAATAACAGAAAGTGCTCTAATGAAAATGTGCAGTTCCAAAGTGCATTAGAAAGGTCTTCAATCCAATCCAATTATTGAAGAGTAATAATCGTGAAGATGACAATAGTTCAAAAAAAGGGAACAACTTCTAAACAAATGTCCATCAGCTGCAAATCCTTCACCGCACCCTTAGTGGTCGTGCCCCCCTTGTTCAAAGCACTCACCAGAAGTATTGCCCAGCACTCTCGTGTCGGGCAAACAACGCTTATAATGTATACAGATGATGATTATTTCTCCAAGCCACTTCTTATGACAACATCGCAGGTAGAGGTTAATCACTTAATATCTCAGAGTTACCTCAGGGAGACAAAAGAAACTTCCCATAGTGCAATAATGTAAAACTATTTACCGTATATACTCGAGTATAAGCCGAGATTTTCAGCCTCTTTTTTGAGGCTGAAAGTGCCCCCCTCGGCTTATACTCGAGTCATCGCTGTCTGCCTGCTCGATCAGCGTGTCGAGCAGACAGACAGCGGCCATTCTATAATTCAAAAGCCGCGCCTCCGGCTCCGCCTTCGCCTGTGATAGGCGGAACACTGAATTTCCCAGCAGCCTGTGTTCCGCCTATCACCGACATCGTCTCATCCTCGTACTACGGACGAGGATGAGACGATGTCCGTGATAGGCGGAACACAGGCTGCTGGGAAATTGTGTTCCGCCTATCACAGACAGGGAGGCGCGGCATTTGAACAGGGGAATGGGCGCCGACGAAGAGCGGTGATCCTGGGACGGGACCGGACGGAGGCTCGGCTCGGGACGGGACGGGACCGGACGGAGTCTCTGGACGGGACGGGACCGGACCGGACGGAGGCTCGGGACGGGACCGGACGGAGGCTCGGGACGGGACGGGACCGGACGGAGGCTCGGGACGGGACGGGACCGGACGGAGGCTCGGGACCGGACGGAGGCTCAGGACACAGGTAGGCTGGACACACAAGGCCACACACACACACACACACACACACACACACACACACACACGGATGGACACACACACACACAGGGATGGATGGATGGATGGACACACACACAGGGATGGATGGATGGATGGACACACACACACACAGGGATGGATGGATGGATGGACACACACACAGGGATGGATGGATGGATGGATGGACACACACACACAGGGATGGATGGACACACACACACACAGGGATGGATGGATGGATGGACACACACACAGGGATGGACAGGCATATCTCACCCTCGGCTTATACACGAGTCAATAGGTTTCCCAGTTTTTTGGGGGTAAATTGGGGGCCTCGGCTTATACTCGGGTCGGCCTATACTCGAGTATATACGGTAATCTCAATAAAACGTTCAATTAAAATCACACTCACATGGATCCAATAAAAAACAGGCACTTCAAAAAGACAATCCACTGGTCAATTCAAAGATTCTTCTCTCATGGGCATTGGTGAGTACACTGGAAGCAAGCTGAATTCATATCACAACGCACTGTCTCTATGCAAGGAATCTGTGTGGTACCTGACAGCAGACAACTCGATTTGAAACCAGCGCCAAAATAGTGATATCCAGTCCTTCAACCTGTGTGTTCCCCTTCCTCTGCCTTCTTTCTAATCAGTAACTGTGTAAGCTGGTCGCCCTATAGCCACGCCCCCGACATGTTTCGTCCAATGGACTTCTTCATGAAGGCTCCGGGACTTTCTGGACTTATTTGCTGTTGTTTATTTAGATGACATTTTAATCTTTTCTTCTTCCCTCGAATCCCATCGCAGGCATGTCAAGAGTGTGTTGGGCCGGCTCCGACAACACGGTCTATATGCAAAAGCCGACAAGTGCCAATTTGAGCAGGAAAGTATACCATTCTTGGGCTTGATCATTTCCAGCAAAGGTATAAAGATGGACCCCCAGAAGATCTCTGCGATTCTGGATTGGCCAACTCCTGCGGACAGGAAAGGAATCCAACGCTTCATCGGGTTCGCCAACTTTTATCGCAAATTCATCAAAGGGTTCTCGGCTTTTGTTGCACCAATCACGCAGCTAACAAAACAAGGGACCCATTTCTGTTGGACCCCTTAAGCCCAAGAAGCTTTTGAAATCCTCAAGGGACTCTTCACCTCTGCTCCTGCCTTAAGACATCTGGATTCCTCCCTGCCATTTGTTCTAGTGGATGCATCTGAAATTGCCGTGGGGGCAATATTGTGCCAAAGACAAGGAGCCAGGGCCCTGGTCCATCCTGTAGCTTTCTTCTCACGCAAGCTATCAGCAGTCAAGAAGAAATATGACTTAGGAGATCGTGAATTGTTAGCAATTAAATCTGCATTGGAAGAATGGTGCTATTTACTGGAAGGAGCTTCTCACCCAATCTTAATATTCACCGACCACAAGTACCTGGAGTATTTGAGATCCGCAAAAAGACTGAAGCCGAGACAAGCCAGGTGGGCGCTCTTTTTCTCCCGGTTCACCTTCCATTTAACTTATCGCCCAGGTTCTAAGAATGTAAAGCCAAATGCCTTCACGGATGTTCCACAAGTCCCAAGAAATTTCTCCTCCAGATACCATTCTCGCTCCTGGGAATTTCCTTCTGCTTCAGGAAGACCTTCTTTCCCGACTCAGACAGGCCTCCGTGGGGCAAATACTTTCTTCTGAACCAGAACTACAAGCCAGAGATGGGTTACTGTGGCACAAAGACAAGATCTACATTCCCGAGGGCCTGCGGGTAACCGTTTTAGAGCTATGTCATGACCACGCACTCGCCGGGCACTTTGGCATCACCAAGACCACCGACTTGGTACAACATACCTTTTGGTGGCCTCAGTTGCGGGAGGACTGTAAGAAGTTTGTGGATACCTGCACTAGGAATAAGAGCCGTAGGACTAAGGCCTGGGGCATACTCAAACCCCTGCCTGTTCCGGACAGGCCATGGAGAATGCTGTCACTGGACTTCATTGTTGAACTGCCCCCGGGAGAGGATCATAACACTATCTTTGTGATAGTTGATCATCTGTCGAAGATAACACAATTCATTCCCATGAAGGGCACCCCCTCAGCCCCTGAAACGGCACAGGTATTCATCAAGGAAATCATCAGGCTCCATGGGGTACCAGCCAATATAGTTTCAGATCGAGGGGTGCAGTTCACCTCTCGATTCTGGAAGTCCTTCTGCAAGGCTTTGGATATTGAATTGTCTTTTTCATCCGCCTACCACCCTCAGTCCAACAGGCAAACTGAGAGGACAAACCAAACCCTTGAACAATACCTACGCTGTTTCTCCTCTTTTGCACAGGATGATTGGATCTCCCTGCTTCCAGTAGCCGAATTCGCCTACAACAATTCTATCCACTCCGCCACCGAGCAGATGCCCTTTTTTCGCTAATTACGGCTTCCACCCTTCGTTTCTACCCAACTCCCTTCCCAAATGCACAGTTCCAGCAGTTCAGGAAAAGATGGATTTCTTCTCAACCAATAACCAACTTCTGCAAGAAACCATGACTAGAACTCAAGAGCACAACAAGACAACCTTCGACAAGAAGAGACGAGGGGAATTGATACTGGTACCCGGTGATTTGGTGTGGTTATCCACGGTGAACTTGAAGATGGCATGATCTTCAAGGAAACTGGGTCCCAAGTTCTTAGGACCTTTCCCAGTTAGAAGGAAGATTAATGAAGTAGCCTTTGAATTGGAACTCCCAGACTTAAAAGTCCACCCGGTATTCCATGTGTCCCTGTTGAAACCTTCCGTTCCCAACCCATTTCCTAACCAAAGTACCACTCCTCCTGATCCGGTCTTAGTAGACAGTGAGGAAGAATTTGAAGTGGCAGCTATCCTAAACTACAGAAGAAAAAGGAACCAGAACCAGTTCTTAATTAAATGGAAGGGGTATGGTCCCGAAGAAAATTCTTGGGAGCCCGAGAACAACATCCACGCTAAGAGTCTGGTTCAATCTTTCAAGAGGGCCCATCCTGAGAAATTTGCCCGAAGGGGCATCCGGAGGCTGCCGCTTGGGAGCGGGCAATGTCATGGAGATCCTGCCAGAAATCTGCACCCTAGGCCATCTGGGTCGCGGGCGCCATCGCGCGTGAACGCGGGTGCGCACGTGAACGCGGGTGCGCACGTGCGTGCGCCCCTGTTGGCACCAGACAGGCTATTTAAGCCAGTCTGTCATAAATGGTCCCCGCTGTCTGCTCTACAGCGTTGTGTGCCCTGGAACCTGATCTGAAGTACTTACCTGTGATTTAGACCCGGCTTCCCTTTGACCTACCTGTTATCTGCCTGGACCCGACCCTGGCCTGTCTGTAAATACTCTCCTGCCTGCTCCCTTGTACCTTGCTGCCAGCCTGATACATGACCTTGGCCTGTCTGTGACTACTCTCTTACCTACTCCCTTGTACCTCGCTTCCAGCCTGGTACCTAGCCCGGCCTGTTTGACGATCCAGTCTGCTAAGCTGATTCAGTTTGCTGAGCTGATCCTATCTGCTAAGCTGACCCAGTTTGCTGAGCTGATCCAGTTTGCTGAGCTGATCCAGTTTGCTGAGCTGATCCAGTTTGCTGAGCTGATCCTACCTGCCAAGCTGTTCCAGTCTGCTAAGCTGATCCAGTTTGCTGAGCTGATCCAGTCTACTGAGTTGATCCTGTCGGTCAAGCTGTTCCTGTCTGTGGAACTGACCCAGTCTGTTCATCCCTTCCGGTCTGTTGATCCTGCCAGGCACCCGTGCCCCTCCTTACTCCTGTGTCTCCTGTTACCTTACCAGGGAACCGGTAGTGGGAGCCGTAAGGGAGGCCCTCCTCTGCAATTCGGGCTCAAAACCATTAGGTACGTGACAGCTGGATACAGGACAGGCCAGTTGCTCAATTGCATACTGTGCAAGCTCTGGCCAGTGATCCATCCTCAAGACCCAGTAAGCCAGAGGATTTTCGGTGGGAAAGGTGTCCAAGTCTGACCTTGCCCCTAGGTATTCCTGCACCATGTAAATTAGACGCTGGCGATGGTTGCTGGAACCGATCATACCTTGGGGCTGCGGACTAAAAAATTGTCTGAACGCATCGGTCAGATGGCCACCTTCTCCACTGCTCCTTCTGTGACTGACTGAAGCCTCAGCAACACATTGTCCAGGACCAGGAGTTTGTAACCTCCCAGTCTCTGGGAACGCATTGCACAGATCTTTCTGCAAGGCCTCTTGGATAGGGATGAGCTGAACACCCCCCGGTTCGGTTCGCACCAGAACTTTCGAACCGACCCCAAATTCGTACGAACGTTAGAACCCCATTGAAGTCTATGGGACTCGAACGTTCGCAATTAAAAGTGCTAATTTTAACGGCTAATATGCAAGATACTGTCCTAAAAAGGGTTTGGGGACCTGGCTCCTGCCCCTGGGGACATGGGTCAATGCCTAAAATGTTTTTAAAAATGGCCGTTTTGGCGGGAGCACTGATTTTAATGACGATTAAAGTGAAAAAAAGTGAAATATTCCTTTAAATATCGTGCCTGGGGGGTGTCTATAGTATGCCTGTGAAGTGCCACGTGTTTCCCGTGTTTAGAACAGTCCCTGCACAAAATGACATTTAATGGAAATAACGTCATTTAAAACTGCTTGCGTTTTTTTTTTGTCAAATAACTTTTTATTAGTATAAAGTGAAACATTACACGTCAGACACTTCAGTACAGCATTGGGGGAGCGAAAGAAAGAGAAAAGAAAAATTACAGGGGAGAACATACCATAATAAAACTGCTTGCGGTTTTAATGTCATATCTGGTTCCTGCAATATGGTTGAAAATCATTGAGAAAAATGGCATGGGTAGCCCTCCCTGCCCATTACCAGCCCCTTTGGGTCTTGTACGGATATTAAGGGGAAACCCCGTACCCATATTAAAAAAAGGAAATACGTATGGCCCCCAGGCCCTAAATACTCAGAACAGCAGTATACAGGCGGTGAAAACAAGACAGGGACTGTGTAGATTTGTTGTGTTAAGTAGAATCTGTTTGTAATTTTCAACTGGTACATTTTTAAAGTGTAGCTCCAGTCAAAAAAACTATTTTTAAGCTTTTTGGAAAACATAGGGAAGGGTTATCACACCTGTATAATTTGTTTTGCCGTCCGTCTTTTTTCATCTCACTTGCTGTTGTCTCCTTCCATTTGTAAGTTGGAGATATTTGTAAGTTGGATGTGTGAAAGTAGGGGCCTGCCCTATATGCTCTGCAGAAATGGTGGAACAAGGTGTTGGTTTTGCCACAACATTGTAAGCCCTCAAAGTGACTCTTGGTGGGCGCTGGAGCGCCCTGCTGTGAACGATTATATCAATAATTGTAATTACATGCCATTGTTGAACAGTGGTAGAAAAATTCTACCACTGTTCAAAAAATGCACACAGACTTTCCTGGCCTGCTTCAGGACATCGTGTAAGCTCGGGTACCTGCCCAAGAACCGCTGCACCACCAGGTTAAGGACGTAAGCTACACAGGGCACATGGGTCAGTTGTCCCTGTTGGAGGGTGGAAAGGAGGTTGGTGCCATTGTCGCAAACCACCATTCCTGGTTTAAGCTGGGGTGGCATCAACCACCTCTCGGCCTGCCCCTGCAGAGCTGACAAAACATCCGCCCCAGTGTGGCTCCTGTCCCCCAAACAAACCAGCGCAAGCACAGCATGGCATTGTTTTGCCTGCGTACTTGCGTAGTCCCTGGAACGCCTACGGAGCACCGCTGGTTCTGAGGACAGAGCACTGGAAGAGGCCATGGAGGAAGAAGAAGAGGAGGGGTGGAGGAGAGAGGTGTGTCACAACCAATAGTAGCATTTTGGAGGCGTGGTGGCGGAACAACCTCCAACACTACTGCACCTTGTCCTGCATCCTTCCCAGCTGCCAGAAGAGTGACCCAATGGGCCGTGAAAGACAGGTAACGTCCCTGTCCATGCCTGCTGGACCATGAGTCAGCGGTAATATACACCTTACCGCTGACCGCCCTGTCCAGCGAGGCAAGGACATTGCCTTCCAGATGCCGGTAGAGAGCCGGAATCGCCTTCTGTGAGAAAAAGTGGCGTTTGGGTACCTGGCACTGAGGAACCGCACATTGTACAAACTCACGGAAGGGGACCGAGTCTACCAACTGAAAAGGCAGCAGTTGAAGTGCTAGCAATTTAGCCAAGCTAGCATTCAACCGCTGGGCATGTGGATGGCTGGGAGAGAAATTCTTTTGCCGGTCCAGCAGCTGGGGCAGGGACATTTGCCTGCTATAATCGGACGTGGGTGTACTGCTAGCAGAGTGCCCGCAAGCACTTGGCTGTGACACACCTAATTCTACACCTTCATTCCTCTCAGAGCAGGTTTCTGAGAGGATTGAAGGTCTAGTGGGGTTGGAGATCCCAGCTGATGAGGAGCAAGGAGAGGTCCGCTTTGTTCTTTGGTGTGGGTCTTTGAGGTACGCTTGCCAACGAGCTGCATGGCAGGTCAACATATGTCTGGTCAAGCATGTGGTGCCCAAGCGGCTGATGTTTTGGCCACGCGAGATACGCTTGAGACATATGTTGCAAATAGCGGTGCGATCTGATGCACTCATCTCAAAAAAGGCCCACACCAAAGAACTTTTAGAATAACGTGCAGAGGCAACGCCCTGCACAGGCAGAGCTCTGCGGTGTGATTCAGTCGGTGTGCTGCCCCTAAGCTGGCCCCTGGAGGGCATCCTGCCTCGTTGGACATGTGCCTCCTCCTCCTTCTCCTCCTCTCTCCTACCAGGCACCCACGTGGAGTCAGTGCCCTCATCATCCCCTCCCTCTTCATCGCTGGAACAAACCTGGCAGTATGCTGCAGCTTGTGGAACATTCTTGAGCATCCCCTCTCTCTGCATTCACGCTACTGCCTTCCTCTAGCTGAGTATCATCAGAGCCTACAAAACACTGGGCATCCTCCTGGAGTGTGTACCTAACACTGTGCTCAAAGAGTTCAGGAAACTCCTCAGGAGGACGTGGTGGGTCTAGGGAAGGAGTCACTAATGATGACATTGAGAGGAGGGAAGACGATGCGTTGGCAGCTGCTTTGCTAGTACCCTGAGCTTAGGTGAGAGAGGATGAGGAGGATGAAGAGGGCTTGGTCATCCACTCTACCAAGTCATCGGCATGTTGCGGCTCAACATGTCCAGCTGCCGAAAAGAAGGACAAGCGTGTCCCATGGTCACGTGCTGATGATGACGATGCACCGCGTCCACGACCAGCACTGTTGTCTCTAGACACAGAGCCTGCTTGCCCTCTTTTATCGGCTCACGCCTGTCTGCCTCTCCTTGCTGGCCTTCCAGACATGGTAATGGCCTGAAGGGAGTTGGGAAAACCAGCAATTGAGTAGTGTATATTGTGCTGGAGGCACACACAACAATCACTAACTCCTGCAGATGGCAGATGGCTCAATTAGAGAAGAGCTATGTAGGTGGATATAACGGTGTATAATGGGTTCAGAGCACGCAGACAGCACGCACAATCTCCTACCACTGACTGCAAGCTCTATTTAAAACGAGCAAGATAGCTAGCTATCTAGATGGATATAGCGGTGTATACTGGGTTCAGATCATGCAGACAGCACGCACAATCTCCTACCACTGACTGCAAGCTCTATTTAAAACGAGCAAGATAGCTAGCTATATAGATGGATATAGCAGTGTATACTGGGTTCAGAGCACGCAGACAACAACCACTACAGAAGAGCAAGAACGAAAAATTGGCCGATAACGATCGGTGTATACTGTTTTGAAGGTACACAGAACACCCACTGACTCCTACAGACGCCAACACACTACACAAGGACGCCGCGCTGGCGGCCTTATATAGTGTGGGGCGTGTACTACACAGCCTGAGCTATGATTGGCCATAGGCATCCTGCCTGTGGCCAATCATGGCTCTCCTCGCTGCCGGCGCTGTGATTGGCCAAGCATGCGGGGTCACAGTGCATGCTTGGCCAATCATGAGCCAGCAATGCACTGCGATGGCACAGTGAATTGTGGGCCGGGAGCGCCACACGAATTTGGCGCTAACGGCCCATAATGTTTGGAATTCGCCGAACGGGTGAGCAGCCGATGTTCGAGTCGAACGTATGTTCGACTCGAACACGAAGCTCATCCCTACTCCTGGAGATGTTTCATCCTCTGCTCCCTCTGCGACAGCAAGATAAGGTCTGCAACCTTACCCTTGTACCGTGGATCAAGGAGAGTGGCTAGCCAGTAATGGTCCCTCTCCTTGATCCAAAGGATACGAGGATCCTTCCGCAGGCTTTGCAGGATCAGGGAGGCCATGTAGCGTAGGTTAGCTGAGGCATTCAGTACGGAGTCCTCTGGGTCACTAAGGACAACATGATCTGCAGCCACCTCCTCCCAGCCGCGTAGAAGTCCACGGGTTTCTTGGGACTGTAAATCATACCTAAAAGACTGCTGCTGCCAATGCTGAGTGCCAGGCTCAACCTCCATGCTGACACAATCCTCCTCCTCCTCCTCCTCTTCCTGTGTGATAGGTGGGGCAGCAGGAACACTGTCTGGATAAAGGGGGCCTTGAGAGGCAAGGAAGTCCTCCTCTTCCTGCCTCTGTTCTGCCTCAAGTGCCCTGTCCATTATTCTATGCAGCGTATGCTCCAACAGGTGGACAAGAGGTACAGTGTCACTGATGCATGCACTGTCACTGCTCACCATCCTTTTGGCCTCCTCAAACAGTGACAGGACAGTGCATGCATTCCTGATCATGCCCCACTGGTGTGGTGAGAAAAAAGCAAGCTTCTCTGACCCTGTCCTGGTGCCATAGTCGCACAGGTACTCATTGATGGCCCTCTGCTGCGTGTTCAGCCGCTGCAGCATGGCCAACGTTGAGTTCCACCTGGTGGGCATGTCACATATAAGGCGGTTCTTGGGCAGGTTCAACTCCTTTTGGAGCTCAGCCAGCCGAGCACTGGTATTAAACGATCGGCAGAAATGCACACAGACTTTCCTGGCCTGCCTCAGGACATCCTGTAAGCCCGGGTACCTGCCCAAGAACCGCTGCACCACCAGGTTAAGGACGTTTTCCACACAGGGCCCATGGGTCAGTTGTCCCTGTCGGAGGGCAGAGAGGAGGTTGGTGCCATTGTCGCAAACCACCATTCCTGGCTTAAGCTGGCGTGGTGTCCACCACTTCTCGGCCTGCCCCTGCAGAGCTGACAAAATATCTGCCCCATTGTGGCTCCTGTCCCCCAAACAAACCAGCACAAGCACAGCATGGCATCTTTTTGCCTGCCTACTTGCATAGCCCCTTGAACGCTTACGGAGCACCGCTGGTTCCGAGGACAGAGCACTGGAAGAGGCCATGGAGGAAGAAGAAGAGGAGGGGGTGGAAGAGAGGTATGTCACAACCAGTAGTAGTATTTTGGAGGCGTGGTGGCGAAACAACCTACAACACTACTGCACCTTGTCCTGCATCCTTCCCAGCTGCCAAAAGAGTGACCCAATGGGCCGTGAAAGACAGGTAATGTCCCTGTCCATGCCTGCTGGACCATGAGTCAGCGGTAATATGCACCTTACCGCTGACCACCCTGTCCAGCGAGGCAAGGACATTGCCTTCCACATGCCAGTAGAGAGCCGGAATCGCCTTCCGTGGCATTTGGGGACCTGCCACTGAGAAACCACACATTGCACAAACTCACGGAAGGGGGCCGAGTCTACCAACTGAAAAGGCAACAGTTGAACTGCTAGCAATTTAGCCAAGCTAGCATTCAACCGCTGGGCATGTGGATGGCTGGGAGTGAACTTCTTTCGACGTTCCAGCAGCTGGGGAAGGGAAATTTGCCTGCTACAATCGGACGTGGAGTGCCCGCAAGTACTTGGCTGTGACACACCTAATTCTACACCTTTATTCCTCTCAGTGCAGGTTTCAGAGAGGACTGAAGGTCTAGTGGGGTTGGAGATCCCAGCTGATGAGGAGCAAGGAGAGGTCCGCTTTGTTCTTTGGTATGGGTCTTTAAGGTACACTTGCCAACAAGCTGCATGGCAGGTCAACATATATCTGGTCAAGCATGTGGTGCCCAAGTGGCTGATGTTTTCGCCATGCGAGATACGCTTGAGACATATGTTGCAAATAGCAGCAAAGCGATCTGATGAACTTGTCTCAAAAAAGGCCCACACCAAAGAACTTTGGAATAATGCGCAGAGGCAGTGCCCTTCACAGGCGGAGCTCTGCAGTGTGATTCAGTCATTGTGCTGTCCCTAATCTGGCACCCGGAGGGCATCCTGCCTCGTTGGAGATGTGCCTCCTCCTCCTCTCTCCTATCAGAAACCCACATGGAGTCAGTGACCTCATCATCCCCTCCCTCTTCATCACTGAAGCAAACCTGGCAGTATACTGCAGCTGGTGGAACATGACTGCCAGATTGCTGTCCTTCTTGATCATCCCCTCTCTCTGCGCTCACGCTACTGCCTTCCTCTAGCTGGGTATCATCATCAGAGCCTTCAAAACACTTGGCATCCTCCTGGCGCATGTACCCAACACTGTGCTCAAACAGTTCGGGGGACTCCTCAGGAGGACATGGTGGGTCTAGGGAAGGAGTTACTGATGATGACATTGAGACGAGGGAAGGGGATGCGTTGGCAGCTGCTTTGCTAGTACCCTGAGGTGAGAGAGGATGAGGAGGATGAAGAGGGCTTGGTCATCCACTCTACCAAGTCTTCGGCATGATGCGGCTCAACACGCCCTGCTGCCAAAAATAAGGACAAGCATGTCCCATGGCCACGTGCTGATGACGATGCACTGTGTCCATGACCAGCACTGTTGTCTCTAGACACAGAGCCTGCTTTCCCTCTTTTTTTGGCTCGTGACTGTGCTTTTTCTTGTTGGCCTTCCAGACATAGTAATGGCCTGCAGGGAGATGGGAAAACCAGCAATTGGGTAGTGTATATGGTGCTGGAGGCACACAACACCCACTAACTCCTGCAGATGCCTGTATGATAGAACACCAGCAAAAAAGGGTAGATACAGGTGTATACTGTGCTAGAGGCACACAACGCCCACTAACTCCTGCAGATGGCTGTATTAGAGAACACCAGCAATAAAGGGTAGATACAGGTGTATACTGTGCTGTGCTGGAGGCACACAACACCCATTAACTTCCAGCAGGTGCCTTTATTATAGAACACTAGCAATAAAGGGTTGATACAGGTGTATACTGTGCTGGAGGCTCACAACACCCACTAACTCCTGCAGATGGCTGTATTAGAGAATACCAGCAATAAAGGGTAGATACAGGTGTATACTGTGCTGGAGGCAAACAACACCCACTAACTCCTGCAGATGGCTGTATTAGAGAACACCCGCAATAAATGGTAGATACAGGTGTATATTGTGCTGGAGGCACACAACACCCACTAACTCCTGCAGATGCCTGTATGATAGAACACCAGCAAAAAAGGGTAGATACAGGTGTATGCTGTGCTGGAGGCACACAACACCCACTAACTCCTGCAGATGGCAGTATTAGAGAATACCAGCAATAAAGGGTAGATACAGGTGTATACTGTGCTGTGCTGGAGGCACACAACACCCACTAACTCCTGCAGATGGCTGTATTAGAGAACACCAGCAATAAAGGGTAGATACAGGTGTATACTGTGCTGGAGGCACACAACACCCACTTATTACTAACCAGACAACTTTCGGGACCTAGGAATAATTTTTCCATGGCACAAGGCCCTCCAGGTCATGTTCGAGGATATGACCAAGAGAATTCCATATATTATAATGTGGAAGGGAGGAATTATTATTATAATGTTCCAACTCAAAATGTTTTTTTCCCCCTCTCTAATTCGGAGGCACCTGGGGGATTCAGAGCAAATGATGGAGGTCGTGGATATGGCCCGGGAGGAATCCCAATCCCTATTATCAAGGGGGGTTTGTCCAGGGGGCAGAATTATCAGCGATCTGCCCATTATGGCAGACCCCCTGGAAATGGGGCTAATCAGAATTTGGGGTTTTCCCATGGACAGTAGAGGCATGAAAAGGCCTGCCAAACAAAGAGAGGAGTTAGAGGGGGGAGGAGAGTCCAGTCAGCAAAAAAGAAAGAAGCCCTAGTTACCGGCATTTTCAATCTACAGTAAGTAAACAGGAGTTGACGGTTTCTGAAAAAAAGCTACTAGACAAAGGTTTGAAGTTTGCTCCGCCTAGAGGTTTGAGCAAATTTCAAACATATATGGATGTGCAAAAATATGATCGTAGACTGAACATCAGAAGATACATGCTCAGCAATCCCATTAAAGAAAGTGGAATGGGGAGGACGAAGTTTCAACATTCCAACCTCTCAAATGCATCCCTCTTTAACCCACCAGGTTCCCTGGCACCTCAAAGTATTTAGAGATGTTGTCTTACGTGACTTAGATGTTATTAAAATTAGAAAGGTCAAGATGCAAAATGATTTGGAAGTGGGGTTGGATACCTTGTGTAATAACAAGTCATTGGTTATAAGACCGGCAGACAAGGGGGGGGGGGGGGGGGTATTGCAGTCCTTGATCGCTGTGACTATTTGAAAGAGATGCACCGTATTGTAGATGATAGGGAAACATACACCCTCTTAAATAGGGACACTGTTGGGAAATATAAGAGAGAACTTGAAAAGATCATAGATAGGGGCTTTCAAAGGGGTATTCTCAATGAAAAAGAGAAGCTTTTTTTGATACCGAGTGCCCCCCGCACACCAGTGATCTACTATCTTCCCAAGTTGCACAAGAATCAGGTTTGCCCCCGGACACCCTATAGTCAGTGGTATTGACTCAGTGACGTCCCAGGTGGGCAAATATATAGATCACTTTCTACAGCCCTTAGTTCAAACGGTTCCTTTATATGTTAAGGACACAAAGCAAATTATTAACCCGGCATCACTCCCAAAGAGGGCCTTTGGTTAGTTATCGCGGATGTTAATTTGCTGTATACCATTATTCCCCATCATCTGGGTTTGGAAGCAGTGAGAACTTATTTGGTGAGGGTGTCAGGGCTAGCTGTGTCTCAAATTGAGTTCATAATGGAACTTTTGGAATATGCTGCAGGGCATAATTATTTTTGGTTTGACCATCAGTTTTATCGCCAGGACAGGGGTGTGGCTATGGGGGCTAAATATGCCATGAGTTTGGCCAACCTATTCATGACCAACAGGGAGAAGGATGTCATTGATGCCCCCAGGAGATCTAAGATAGCCCTATGGGCCAGATACATCGATGATGTCCTCCTCCTATGTGATGGCACTGAGTCCGACTTCCACACCTTTATGGCCACTTTAAATAAAAATGAAAGAGGAATTAGATTGAGTTTTGAGGCTAACTTGGAGGAAATTTTCTTGATTTGAACATTCGAATAGTGGAGAATAAATTTGTGACATCTACTTATTTTAAGACCACAGACAGGAACTCGTACATCCCTCTTGACAGTTGCAATTTTCAACCATGGCTGAGAGCAGTTGCTCAGGGACAGTTTACGCACCTTAGACGGAACTGCACTGATATTAAAACGTTTGATGATCAAGCAGCGCTGCTTACTAGTAGGTTTTTGGAAAGGGGATATGACCCTACTTTTCTCCACAAAGCAGTTAAAACTGCACATGAGAAGGATAGGTCAGCATTATTGCTTGATAGACAAGGTGCCAGAACAAATAACCAAGGTACACTACCATTTATCACCACCTTTTCGGTACAACACCCGAATGTTAGAGACCTGATTCAAAAACACTGGCATCTGTTGACCAGTGATCAGGTTCTCTGTTTTGCCCACTAAACCACAGATTGTTTAAAGGGGCATCCTCTCTGGATAGTAAAATCGCCCTAAGTGTGCAGGATCCACCTAAGGCCAATAGGTGTTTTTTTTTCAAAATCTGACAGGTTACTATAGGTGTAAGAACTGTCAAGTTTGTACCCTAAATAAATTTAGGGGGTCGAAGATTTCTAGTTTCATGTCCACTAGTACCATGAAAATTTATGAGGTGGAACCTTTTATCACCTGCTCCTCAGAAGCAGTAGTTTACCTCATGCAATGTCCCTGTGATCTACAATATATTAGGAGGACCAAATGGGCACTTCGGGTCAGATGAAATGAACACATCAACAATATCAGACGAGGCTTCGATAAACATCCTGTTTCAAGACATTATGACCAGATGCATAAAAGAGATCCGTCAGGTACTTTGTTTGTAGTCATTGACAAGTAGGGATGGCCGAACGGTTCGCCTGGCGGTCATTTTGAAGTGAATTTCGGCTGTTCGCGGTCCGCCCAATCGGCTGACTATTGCCGCCGTTCGCCCGGTGGACTTCCGTGTTTACTGTGTAAAAGAAATTTGACCTATGATGACACATCCATCATGGGGTACAGGACAGCCAATTGAGACATTAAAGCACATGGACACTTGGACATTCCCCCTAACTTATAAATAGACCCGATCCGGTGGCCATTTTACATTCTTCCTACTGTCACTATAGGGAGAGGTTGCTGTGTGGAGCAGGGAGAGACTGCAGTGACCCAAATCGCTAGCTATTAGGTCCACAAAAGTTCTTTTCAGGACTGGTATGGTATAGATGTTAGGTGTAGTTCAGGATATAAGTTTGAGACACTGCTGTGCTAGTGATTGTTGCAGCAGCCTGTCTTTTGTCAGTGTAGAGAGAGGGACAGGACGCTGTGTGCACCAGGGACAGTCAGTTTAATCATTAGCTGTTTCTATTAGGTCCACAAAAGTCCTTTTCAGGACTGGTATGGTAAAGTAGTACAGGATATAGTTTTGAGTGCTATTCAAGTTATTGTTCCAGCAGCCTGTGTTTTGTCTGTTTAAATAGGGACAGGCAGGAAGCTGTGTGTGGCAGTGAGGGACAGTCAGTTTAATCAGTAGTTGTTACTATTAGGTCCACAAAGGTTCTTTTCAGGACTGGTATGGTAATAGGCTCGTACACGTATAATATTCTTTCTTCCAAATATAGAAAGAATATTATACTTGACTGCTGCCCTTCTGCTGCAGTAGTCCTTTATGGGCATAGGGACTGAAGTACAGTCTGCTAATCATCCACAACCTACTAGTTCCACAAAGGTCCTTATAAGGACTGGTAAGGTATAGGGTACTACAGTACATAGGGTTGAGTGAGGTTCAGTCTGTTATTCCTTAAGGACTGGTATAGGTCCACAATATATAGGGTTGAGGTGCACTTCTGCTGACTGCTGCCCTTCTGCTGCAGTAGTCCTTTATGAGTATAGGGACTGAGGTACAGTCTGCTAATAATTCAAACTTACTAGTTCCACAAAGGTCCTTATAAGGACTGGTAAGGTATAGGGTACTACAGTACATAGGGTTGAGTGAGGTTCAGTCTGCTATTCCTTAAGGACTGGTATAGGTCCACAATATATAGGGTTGAGGTGCACTACTGCTAACTGCTGCCCTTCTGCTGCAGCAGTCCTTTATGAGTATAGGGACTGAGGTACAGTCTGCTAATCATTCACAAACTACTAGTTCCACAAAGGTCCTTATAAGGACTGGTAAGGTATAGGGTACTACAGTACATAGGGTTGAGTGAGGTTCAGTCTGCTATTCCTTAAAGCGGGGTGGAACTTCTGCTGATCGGAACCCTCCCCCCCTCCGGTGTCACAATTGGCACCTTTCAGGGGGGAGGGGGGTGGAGATACCTGTCAAAGACCGGTATTTACACCCACTTCCGGGCATAGACTCCCATGGGAGTCTATGCCTCTTCCTGTCCTGCCATGCTGTCTGCTGGGACACGCGTCTCGCGCATGCACAGTAGGGAACCGGGAAGTGAAGCCGATTCGCTTCACTTCCTGATTCCCTCACCTAGAATGGTGGCGGCAGCAGCCGAGAGCCGAGCGATCGATCGGCCTCGGCATTGCTGGGACCCGGGACAGGTGAGTGTCCATTTATTAAAAGTCAGCAGCTGTAGTATTTATAGCTGCTGGCTTTTAATATTTTTTTTGTAGGTGGAATCCCTCTTTAAGGACTGGTATGGGTCCACAATATATAGGGTTGAGGTGCACTACTGCTGACTGCTGCCCTATACTGCAGCAGTCCTTTATCAGTGTAGGGACTGAGAGTTTTGTCACAGGGTCATTTAAAAAATGACAGTCAGAGGAAGAGGCAGGCCCTTCCGCAGGGGTGGTAGGGGTAGGGCAGGAGCAACAGGCTTGAGCCAAACTGGGAAGTTGCAGAAGGTGCGTTCAATTCATTTAAAGGACACACCAGACTTGGTTGAGTGGCTCACTCAGCCTTACTCTTCTGCACCCTCCTCATCCTCTCGATCTGCACCCTCTTCTTCACTCTCTGCTATGTACACCCCCAAAGACACTACCACCAGCAACACCACCACATACCTTCCGCTTGAGTCACAGGAATTATTTTCCGATCCATATCAAGACATTTCTGATGCGCAGCCACTCTTGGCATTGGATCAGGAAGAGGAGGTAGCAACAACCGCTACTCAGCAGTCTGACGACAGTACCCAGATCAGCCCAAGGAGGAGGTTGGTCCCCGGTGTTGCTGCCTACTCCGAGATCTCTACTTATAGCGGTGGGGAAGGTGATGTTGAAGATGACGTGTCTAGAAATGTCACGTGGGTGCCCACAAGAGAGGAAGAGGAGGGGAGTTCAGAGGGAGACATGGACCAGCAGATAGGGAGGAGAAGCAGGAATAACTTACATTGCACAAGAGGGACAAAGCAGACTGCTAATGTATCAGGAGCGAGTCATCGACCATGTACGGTCACATCTGGCGCTCCCAGGACGCCGGCACATGGCTCCGGCACATGGCTCCACAGTGTGGGCTTTTTTTAACGTGTCCACTGCTGACAATAGCGTTGCCATCTGCAATCTTTGCAGTCAACGCATTAGTCGCGGTAAGCCCAACACTCACCTAGGGACGACCGCCTTAAGAAGGCACATGAGCAGCCATCACCGAGCCCAGTGGGAGCAACGGAACACACAAAGCCACACTCCAGGCTCTCACCGTCCAGCTTCGTCTTCTACTTCTCCTTCTCCTCTTTCCTCACAATTGTCCTCCACTCCACCTTCCATCACGCCAAGCTCACGTTTTTCTGCAAAAAGGCAGGCTTCCGTGGGCCTAATTTTCGAGCGTAAAAAAATTATGACGCCGTATAACCCTCTTGCCCAACAGTTGACAGCTGGCTTGTCAGAACTCATAGCCCGCCAACTACTGCCATATAAACTGGTGGACTCGGAGGCCTTTCGCAAATTTGTGGCCATTGGAACACCACAATGGAAGGTCCCAGGAAAGAAGTATTTCTCAGAGAAGGGCATCCCAGAGCTATATGGCCATGTTCAGCGGCAAGTGAATGTATCTCTTGCACACAGTGTCGGTGCCAAGATATATCTGACCACAGACACGTGGTCTAGCAAACACGGGCAGGGAAGGTATATCACTTTTACTGCCCACCGGGTGAACCTTCTGACGGCAGTCAAGCATGTAACCCGTGGCACCCGTGTAGATTTGGCTTTACCACCACGGATTGCATGCAGGCCTGGCCCTTCTTCTCCTCCTCCTCCTACTCCATCCTCCTCCCTCTCCTCCTCGGCTGACTCCTCCTTTTCCGCTGCTAGCGTCTCTTCTGCTGCGCCGCCCAAGCTCCCCAGAACCTATTCGACATGCCAGGTGAGACGTTGCCATGCCGTGCTGCGTCTGTTGTGCCTGAAAGCCAAGAGCCACACTGGCCCGGCACTCCTTTCAGCTTTGCGTTCACAGGCAGATCAGTGGCTAACACCGCTCAATTTGACAGTTGGTAAAGTGGTGTGTGACAACAGTGCCAATCTGCTTAGCGCATTGAAAGAGGGCAAAATCACACTTGTGCCATGCATGGCACACGTCTTAAACTTGGTCGTGCAGCGATTCCTTGTCAAATACCCTGGGGTCCAGGACATCTTGCGGCAGGCAAGGAAAATCTCGGCCCATTTCAGAAGATCTTACACGGCCATGGCTCGCCTTGCTGACATTCAGCGGCGACACAATCTGCCGGTCAGACGCCTTATTTGCGATTGCCCGATGCGATGGAACTCAACCTTCTATATGCTTGATAGGCTGCTCCAGCAGAAACGTGCAGTTAACGTCTACCTGTATGAACTCTGCGGCAGAACAAGTTCTGGGGACCTGGGTTTTTTTTCACCGCGCCAGTGGCTGCTCATGCGCGACGCATGCAGACTTCTGCGCCCATTTGAGGAGATCACCAAACTGGTCATTCGCAGCCATGGCGCCATCAGTGACATAGTACCTTATGCCTTCTTTATGGAGCGTGCATTGCGTCGTGTCATTGATCAAGCTGTGGAGGAGCAGGAGCGGGAAGATGAGGAAGTTGCAATGCTGGATGAATTCCCAGCGGGGGCTACTCTATTTGAGACAAGTCAACAACAGGAGTCTGAAGTGGAGTCAGAGGAGGATGGTGCCGGGGCGAATGAAGAGGAGCAAGAAGAGCATGCTTTAAACCTTTCTGGCATCCTTGTTGTGCATGGATGGGGAGAGGAGAATGAAGAGGACGACATTATCCTGGATGATGAGCAGGAGCCAGGCCACCACACCGCTTCCAGTTTAGTGCAAATGGGGGCCTTCATGCTCCAGTGTTTTAATAGGGACCCCCGTATAAAAAGCATAAGGGTCAAGGACCAGTACTGGGTGGCAACCTACTTAGACCCCCGGTACAAACACAAAATGGCAGAAATGTTACCGCCGTCACAGAGGGCTGGCAGAATGGAGCACTTGAATGGAGTGATGAACCCCTGGACTACTGGGTGGGCAGGCTTGACCTCTGGCCAGAGCTTGCCCAATTTGCAATCGAACTGTTGGCTTGCCCCTCATCCAGTGTCCTGTCCGAAAGGACGTTCAGCGCAGCAGGGGGGATCGTGACCGATAAGCGTACTCGCCTAGCTCACGACAGTGTTAACTACCTCACATTTCCAAAAATGAATGAGGCATGGATCTCGGAGGAATTCAACACATGTGACCAGTAGACCATGTATATGTCTATAAACAATTTTTTTAATCAAGCACACAAACCTTCTTTCTTCATTTGGCTCACTTCCTTGTCCAAAAAAAGCACACCGTACTATATGCCCGTACCCTCCTCTTTGAAGAGGTTGAGCGGTGTCATATTTCTACTGGGGCTGCTTATTATGAGGGGCTCCCACCATCCCTGTGCTGTGCTGACTTCCTCCTGGGGCTGCTTATTATGAGGGGCTCCCACCATCCCTGTGCTATGCTGACATCCTCCTGGGGCTGCTTATTATGAGGGGCTCCCACCATCCCTGTGCTGTGCTGACTTCCTCCTGGGGCTGTACCTCTGCTGTGCATATTATGAGGGGCTCCCACCATCCCTGTGCTATGCTCATTATGAGGGGCTCCCACCATCCCTGTGCTATGCTGACTTCCTCCTGGGGCTGCTTACGGTGCAGGTGTCAGTGCTGTATATCACGGTGCTGATGTCAGTACTCTCTATCACGGTGCTGCTGTCAGTGCTGTATATCACGGTGCTGGTGTTAGTGCTTTATGTCACGCAGCTGATGTCAGTGCTCTCTATCATGGTGCTGGTGTCAGATGACTCTATCAGGGTGCAGGTGTCATTGCTGTATGTCACGCTGCTGATGTCAGTGCTCTCTATCATGGTGCTGCTGTCAGTGCTGTATATCACGGTGCTGGTGTTAGTGCTTTACGTCACGTTGCTGATGCCAGTGCTCTTTATCGCGGTGCTGGTGTCAGGTGACTCTATCACGGTGCAGGTGTCATTGATGTATGTCACGCTGCTGATGTCAGTGCTCTCTATCACGGTACTGCTGTCAGTGCTGTATATCACGGTGCTGGTGTTAGTGCTTTATGTCACGCTGCTGATGTCAGTGCTCTCTATCACGGTGCTGGTGTCAGATGACTCTATCACGGTGCAGGTGTCATTGCTGTATGTCACGCTGCTGATGTCAGTGCTCTCTATCACTGTGCTGTTGTCAGATCACTCTATCACGGTGCAGGTGGCATTGCTGTATGTCACGCTGCTGATGTCAGTGCTCTCTATCACAGAGCTGCTGTCAGTGCTGTATATCACGGTGCTGGTGTTAGTGCTTTATGTCACGCTGCTGATGTCAGTGCTCTCTATCACGGTGCTTGTGTCAGATCACTCTATCACGGTGCAGGTGTCATTGCTGTATGTCACGCTACTGATGTCAGTGCTCTCTATCACGGTGCTGCTGTCATTGCTGTATATCACGGTGCTGGTGTTAGTGCTGTATATCACGGTGCTGGTGTTAGTGCTGTATATCACGGTGCTGGTGTTAGTGCTTTATGTCACGCTGCTGATGTCAGTGCTCTCTATCACTGTGCTGTTGTCAGATCACTCTATCACGGTGCAGGTGGCATTGCTTTATGTCATGCTGCTGATGTCAGTGCTCTCTATCACGGAGCTGCTGTCAGCGCTGTATATCACGGTGCTGGTGTTAGTGCTTTATGTCACGCTGCTGATGTCAGTGCTCTCTATCACGGTGCTGGTGTCAGATCACTCTATCACGGTGCAGGTGTCATTGCTGTATGTCAAGCTGCTGATGTCAGTGCTCTCTATCACGGTGCTGCTGTCAGTGCTGTATATCTCGGTGCTGGTGTTAGTGCTGTATATCACGGTGCTGGTGTTAGTGCTTTATGTCACACTGCTGATGTCAGTGCTCTCTATCACTGTGCTGTTGTCAGATCACTCTATCACGGTGCAGGTGGCTTTGCTTTATGTCACGCTGCTGATGTCAGTGCTCTCTATCACGGAGCTGCTGTCAGCGCTGTATATCACGGTGCTGGTGTTAGTGCTTTATGTCACGCTGCTGATGTCAGTGCTCTCTATCACGGTGCTGGTGTCAGATCACTCTATCACGGTGCAGGTGTCATTGCTGTATGTCAAGCTGCTGATGTCAGTGCTCTCTATCACGGTGCTGGTGTCAGTGCTGTATATCACGGTGCTGGTGTCAGTGCTTTATGTCACGCTGCTGATGTCAGTGCTCTCTATCACGGTGCTGGTGTCAGATCACTCTATCACGGTGCAGGTGCCATTGCTGAATATCACGCTGCTGATGTCAGTGCTCTCTATCATGGTGCTGGTGTCAGATGACTCTATCACGGTGCAGGTGTCATTGCTGTATGTCACGCTGCTGGTGATCATCTCCTGCACCCTCTTCTTTGCCTACCCTGACCTTCCCTCTCCTCCATTGCCTTCATGCGCTCCATAGTCCTGAATTGTCACAACAATTTCCCATATAAAAAAAGAATGCTTGTAGTTGTCGATCCCAGATTCACCTCATACATGTGTTATGTCATTGGCCATGTGGTGGGACTATGTTTGCACAGCTAATAATTATTTTGTGACTGCAAATTTGACCTGTAGGTTTGCAAAGTTAGCCTCCCATTGAAGTCAATGGGGCCCGCCAAAAACGTTCCGGTTCGCGAACTATCGGCCGCGTTCGCGAACCGTATAACACGGCTCGCACGTTTGAAGAATCTCAATTGGATTTCCTTGTGTTTCACTCTTATCACGGGTGGTCGGCAATTTACGTTGGACACTATTTATATAATTTTTGAACTTTATTCATATATTAATTGTGTAAACTATAATTATTTCACTTGTGATAATTAATGGTTTTGTTATATTTTTTTGGTTTAATTTGTGCCTCTATATGAGGTATTAATTTCAATTATAATTATTATATCTGGAGGTAAGGTTGGGTATAACATAAGGTGAGGGGTTCAGGTCTCAGAATCTTTTTGTTGCATAATCACGAGATAAAAGTTGTGATTTATTTGTATATTTATATTAATTTTATAGGTTAGCGCAATTCAACTCCAATCCCAATCCAGATTTCAAAACTAAAACACATTTTTATGTTCAATTTTCAATTGCAAACCATTTAGGCTTCCAACCACATTTGTGGTCAGAAAATTTACACCAATCCATATCTGTCAGTTTATTATTTTTCTAGTAAAAAGTTCTATCAATATGACAGTGAACAAAGACTGTAGTAACAGTTTGGTGAAGGCTATTTGGGGCTCCTTTGCACTACATGCAGAGACCTGCAATTTTTCTGAACTAGAAGAATTGGTGGGGGGGGCACACAGGGGAGGCTTGGCCAGTAGTAAGAATGGGGTGACTCGAATGGCGGACTGTGGCAGGGGAAAAGGGGGCAATTACAGGAGCCAATATCCTTTTGTGTGGCTCCCTGCTGCCACTGAAAGATGCTTCTCCTCTTCTTCCTCCCACCGGCTTTCAGTGGCTATAGGGGAAGACACACTAAAGATCGGTTCTTGTAATTGCCCCCTCTTCCCCCACCGCAGTCCATCATCTGAATCATCTCGGTCATTGTATTGCACAATGGCCACTTTTCACTCTCCTCTTCACTATCCCTTTCCTCACTTTTTATTTATTTTATTTGTGTGTGTTTTTGTCACTGTTTATCACTGCACGTGTGATGAGTAGGGTGTCGGTCCTCGGACCAATCCTGAAAGTCTTTGGGAGAGCGGACATAGGCCTTCTGGCTTGGTCCAATCTCCATTGGGGGGGCCTACCTTCGGGGAAGCCCCCATAGTACCTAGTACCTAGGAGGTTCTGTTTCGGCAGTCCTCCCGGGGAAAGGAGGTCTCCTGGTTTTGTCTGGGAGACCACTTGTTGAGTCTGGTACCTCAGTCCCTGTCTGGAGCCTAACACCTCGGGGGATCAGGGTATGGTCCTTCTTTTGGAGGACATCAGACACCCGTCTGCACTTTTTAGTGCTTCACACTTTATGTGTGTGCACTTTTTTTATGCACCGGGTGGAAGTTTTTTGGGTGTGTTTTGCACACCATGGGCTTTAAAAAAATAAAAATAAAAAATCTTGTTCTTACTACTGGTAGAGCCTACCCCTTCCAACAAGCTGATATACTGTAGGTGTGATGGTTAGGGGTCCAAAGACTGTTGGCCATGTATTGTAAGCCCATGCTATGTCAACTTGAGGTCAAAATGACCTACAAACCAAAATTCACATTAAAAGCTCTCTCTTTTTTCCTAATAAATAAAGTTTAGAACTGTGGCAGTAATACTCACAGAAGGTGAACACGATACCTATAAAGACAACCAGAATAAGGAAAAGAAGGACCACCAGAATCAGTATGAGCTGATCTTGTGCTTTCTTGGCAACTGAAAAAAATTATAGACAGACAATTGTGAACAAGCCTGTAGCCATCAACTGTTATAGGATACCTCATCCATACACAAAGCTCTTCCAGGACAATCCTAAACAATGGGGTTGGCTATACCCAGCACGCCATGCTGTATCTCTAGTCAATTGTGCTGAGCTAATGTACCATTTATGTCAGGTGCTGCTGAGTTGTACATATTCCTCCATAACCTTCATCAAATAAATATCACATTTAGGTGTTGGTCTTACCACAATCAGGATGACTGGGGGTTGGGAATTTGAATGAAGCAGGCAGGTGTAAAACATTTACATTTATTGGAAAATCAATGGTAAGTTGCATGGGGGTAATCATGAGTACACCAAGAAAACCAATATATTCTATTCAATGGATAAACATATAACAATTGACCACAAAAAATACAAACCACATATTACAAGTGATCATTAAGTAAGTAAAACATATAGTTGGCATAAAACATGGCATATAGTAGCTTTATGCTTTTTGTGGATTCATCCACTCTTCAGGAGCATGCACGTGGAAAACTGAATGCTGTAGTATAATAATAACAAGAATATCTGTAAGGTCTGACCCTGTCACAGAAAGGAGGAGATTAAAATAAAGTAATTAGAGGTAATCTTGCCTAGGATAAACCCCCCAAAACCACTCTCAAAAGTACTTACATTGTCTGTATCTATGCAGTAGCAATGTGCCAAAATTAATCAGAATAACCCCATACGGGTATCACTGGTGGGAGCTGAGGTGGTTAAGGCAGACCAGGACTGGACAAAGATGGTTTCCAAGAAAGGAAATTCCTAAAAAGTAATAATGGTCAACAGTGACCATATGTGCTAAAAATAAAAGAAAGATTGTAAAATAGGTTGGAAGCTCATATTATGTGGTACAATAGGTCATCTGTCTTAAACTTGGTAAAGGATAGGATAATGAGATGCTAATGAGTGTATAGGTAAGGTTAAGTTAGTGAGAGTAGAAAGTTAGAATGAATTATCAGGCTGTCGTGTTGTCGAGAATTGTTGAATGGGGAGGGAGAAAAAAGATAGGAAAGGTGGGCGAGTTTAGAATATATATATATAGTAAGGCACAACTTAGTAAGATAATTTGGAACCCTCCAAAATACAGAGCATTAGATATAGACACAAATGAGTTGACACGGATTGTATTTAAGATTTGGATAGGGTATATAAAAGATTAAACGGACACTATAACTCATCTTTAATAGCTTTGAAAGATAATGAGTATTTTCCCCCTGGGAGAAGGGTGATAGGAGGGAATTGGATAAAAAAGGAAGGGTCACAAATAAAAGATATAATTAAAAAAGGGAAACTTATCTCACACGAAGATTTAGCACACAGGGGATTTATGGCGATTGATAGGTGGCGCTACCTCCAGCTGGCCCACTTCATAGAGAGGCTGCCCCAGCCGATTAGATCTGGAGATGAGCTGACTGGGCTGGAACGGCTTTGCACAGCAGATAAAGTTAAGGGTACAATCTCAAGGTTGTATGGGCTGCTGATATCGGTTAGCCAGTTGGAGATACCGCCATACATAAACAAGTGGGAAAAGGAATTAGGGTCACAAAAAGATAAAGAAACCATAAATAAAATATTGAAAATAACACATTGTTCGGCAATAGACAACAAAACAGCCGAGATGAATTACAAACTTATATCCCGATGGTACAATACCCCAGATAAGATTGCTAAATATCAACAGGGAAGGACAGCCGAGTGCTGGTGTGGTTGCAAAATAATAGGAACCATGACACACTTATGGTGGGGATGCGCAAAAATTAAGATATATTGGGATAAGATTTTACAAATGTTAAAGGAAATAACTCAAATAACTGTGAAAATGGATCCTTGGATAGTACTTTTTCATGGTACAGAGGGAGGGGTTAAACAGTATTAGGATACAATTATTCCACATCTTTTAAAAGCGGCGAAAAAACTGATCCCCAGAAAATGGCAAGAGGTTCAATGTCCAACGATATGGGAGTGGGTGGACACGGTAGAGGAAATATTCAATCTGGAAAGCCTGAGTACGAGAGATGAAGATGAAAGGGCAGTATTTATAAAAAAAATGGATTGGTTGGAAAGATTTTAAGCGAGAATGGAGCTATACAGCACAATTAAGACCACAAAGACCTTGATAAGAGGAAGATAGTTAGTTAAGGAACACTACTGACATGTTGGGTTGGGGGGGGGGGGTTGGGATTAAAAGTTATCATAATGGGAGCCGGAGGAAATAATTTAAAAATTTGTAAAGAAAATGTAATAAAGTTATATATAAAAATTTTAACATAAAAAAAAAAAAAAGGAGAAATAAATAAAAGATACAGCTACAATGATGTGAAGACTAATAACAAGAGACAGTGATGAACGTAAAGTTGATTTTAGTCTCTCTTGAAGATTCGCTGATGTGGCAAAAAAAAAAAGAAAAAAAAAAGTTAGAATGAGTGGAAAGGTGAAATACATAGAATATGAAAAATATTGAGAAACCATATCAACCAAAGAGATTAGATGAAATAAAATAGAAGTGCAGCATAAATCAAATGGTGAAAAAGTGAAGATCAAATTACCTAATAGACACTTCAGTGTTGAGTGATCTACAAAGTTTGCAGATAGAGGGCTAGAACCACCATGTGAGTCAATCTGCCCCAGAAGGCTTATAAGGGCTAGTCTGCCACACCCACCAACGTCACGTAGGCGTGCACTAAGGAGGATAGGTAGCTGCAGTAGGGCAGAACCGCCCCCAAGCAAAACAGTGCCAAATTATTCCTCCACCTGGCTGGTAGATGGATGGAAGCGCGCTTGTTTATATCATTTTAGGTTTGATTAATACCCAATTATATCATGTAATAATTAGATCACCTAATATAGGAATTCCCCCCTTCCACTGGGCTAATCGCCATAGGATGGGGCCCCTTTTTACCTCCCACCCCTATTTTAAATAGGCTAATATCCCTGGCAGTTGCATGTGTCACATGTTTTAGATAGGAGCAGTCACTCCATCACCTTGGAAGCTGCAAGTCATAGCGCGGGCCTTCCTCCTCCCCTCTCTATAGGGTGGGTGGACCGTCCTGCACTACGCATCGACGTCACGCTTTATGTGATGGAACTGCTGCGCCATGTCGTTGGCGCTGCCGCTTTCCATCACTTTCTAAATCTAGCAGCCAGGTGGAGGAATAATTTGGCACTGTTTTGCTTGGGGGCAGTCCTGCCCTGCTGCAGCTGCCTATCCTCCTTAGTGCATGCCTACGTGACGTTGGTGGGTGTGGCAGACTAGCCCTTATAAGCCTTCTGGGGCAGATTGACTCACATGGTGGTTCCAGCCCTCTATCTGCACACTTTGTGGATCACTCAACACTGAAGTGTCTATTAGGTAATTTGATCTTCACTTTTTCACCATTTGATTTATGCTGCACTTCTATTTTATTTCATCTAATCTCTTTGGTTGATATGGTTTCTCAATATTTTTCATATTCTATGTATTTCACCTTTCCACTCATTCTAACTTTCTACTCTCACTAACTTAACCTTACCTATACACTCATTAGCATCTCATTATCCTATCCTTTACCAAGTTTAGGACAGATGACCTATTGTACCACATAATATGAGCTTCCAACCTATTTTACAATCTTTCTTTTATTTTTAGCACATATGGTCACTGTTGACCATTATTACTTTTTGGAATTTCCTTTCTTGGAAACCATCTTTGTCCAGTCCTGGTCTGCCTTAACCACCTCAGCTCCCACCAGTGATACCCGTATGGGGTTATTCTGATTAATTTTGGCACATTGCTACTGCATAGATACAGACAATGTAAGTACTTTTGAGAGTGGTTTTGGGGGGTTTATCCTAGGCAATATTACTTCGAATTACTTTATTTTAATCTCCTCCTTTCCGTGACAGGGTCAGACCTTACAGATATTCTTGTTATTATTATACTACAGCATTCAGTTTTCCACGTGCATGCTCCTGAAGAGTGGATGAATCCACAAAATGCATAGAGCTACTATATGTCATGTTTTATGCCAACTATATGTTTTACTTACTTAATGATCACTTGTAATGTGATTTGTATTTTTAGTGGTCAATTGTTATTGCTGTATGTTTATCAATTGATTAGAATATATTGGTTTTCTTGGTGTACTCATGATTACCCTCATGCAACTTACCATTGATTTTCCAATAAATTTAAATGTTTTACACCTGCCTGCTTCATTTAAAGTCCCAACCCCCAGTCATCCTGATTGCTTTATTCAAATAGGGATGGAGGCAACTGACCTTACCAGGTCACCACCTCATTTAAAGTCCCAACGTTCTCTTTTTTTTCTAAAAAGGTCTTCATACACTAATACCTTTGGCGAATGGTAGACTAATGTATGAGGACCAGTAAGAAGCTCTCTTTCATTGGCTTATGATCCCCAGACAAATACAGCACTTCTTAATAGTTGCACGATTTATAGAGCCAAGACTACAAAATAGTAAAAGGTAAATGTCCTATAAATTGAGGCGTGCGTCCTCCCATGGAGTAGGACCTGGAGTAGAACAGAAGGTTGTACCCTGTTAACAGCTCACTGTGACCTGGAAAGTGTATGTGTGCCACTCAGACTCATTAACTCATTAACCACTTTCAGACTGGACCAATTTGCTGGTCAAAGACCAGACCACTTTTTGCGATTCGGCACTGCGTCGCTTTAACTGACAATTGCGCGGTCGTGCGATGTGGCTCCCAAACAAAATTGACGCCCTTTTTTTCCCACAAATAGAGCTTTCTTTTGGTGGTATTTGATCACCCCTGCGGTTTTTATTTTTTTTCGCTATAAACAAAAATAAAGCGACAATTTTGAAAAAAACACATTATTTTTTACTTTTTGTTATAATAAATATCCCCCAAAAATATATAAAAAAACATATTTTTCACTCAGTTTAGGCCGATACGTATTCTTCTACATATTTTTGGTAAAGAAAATCGCAATAAATAGGGATAGTTTTATAGCATTTTTATTAATAATTTTTTATTATTATTTTTTTACTAGTAATGGCGGCGATCAGCGATTTTTATTGTGACTGCGACATTGTGGGGGACCCATCGGACATTTTTGACACATTTTTGGGACCATTGTCATTTGTACAGTAATCACTGCTATATAAATGCAGTGATTCCTGTGTAAATGACACTGGCAGTGAAGGGGTTAACCAGTGGGTGGCAGTGTAGGGGTTAAGTGTTCCTAGGGGTGTGTTACTAACTGTGGGGGGGTTGGGCTTTCATTTTGTGAACACTGATCTCTGCTCCAATCACATGAAGCAGAGATCAGCATCACTAGTTGCTAGGCAGAATGGAGAAATGCTGTTTACAATGGCATTTCTTCATTTGGCTGCTCCGTGAGACGATCGCGGGTATGCCCGCGGCGACCGGACCCACGGAGGTCCCGACCAGCGCGGGAGCGCGCCGCCGGTGGCGCGCTCCCGATGGCAGGGCGGCAAATTTAAAGGGACGTACATGTACGCCCATTTGCCTGCCCGTGCCATTCTGTCAACGTACATCATCGTGCGCTGGTCGGCAAGTGGTTAAGGAGGGGGTATGTAGATGGTAACAGCTTACCTTTGGCTTTTGAATCTTTATTCCTTCTCCATAGATCAAGATCACACACATTGACATATATACCTTTCTTGTCAGTGTTCCCTGAGGATAAACATATATGTGAAAGAGCAAATCCTGGCATTGAGTGCAATTAGTATGGTTTACACTTTAAGGTCTTACAACAATGTGTTTCAATGCATAGTATAAAAAGAGAAGAGTTCTACCAGTATTTTGGGGATACTACATCAAAAACCAGGTGGAATAGAGATATGGAAACCCAAGACATGCAAATCCAATGACTACGGCATTAACATTGATTATTTTACTCCAAAACCCAAAATTAGAGTCTTCTTTACCTGGAAAACCAAGAGTTATACAATATTTATAAGGGACCCTAATATTAAGAACAGAATAGCACCAAGTAAGATCTCTTTATAGATGTAGCACCCTCCCAGATAGGCTGCTAGTATGTTGGGTACATTTAGTTCCTTTTGGCTCCTCTGTAATCAGTGGAGCAGCTATTGATGTATTTGGGCTGTTTGCTTGCTTCCCCTTGCATTCTAGAGGATTTTAGAACATAGGGGCTATAAGAGTCAAATTGACAGCATGGATATTTATTGTACTGCAGCCAATACCTAAGAGGGGGAGGGGTGGGTTATTCCAGTAGGTGGATGGGAAGCACATAAATAGTCTGGGATCTGGAGCAGCCCTGGTTGTGTCCTGCATGAGAAGTTACCAGGCTTGGTGCTATTGCCCCTTTGTGGGAGCTTGCTGGAGCTGTTGTAATTCATCAGGTCCAAGCTGTGGCAGATCTGGGGGCCTATTCATAATCAACTTTGGAGCGTAAACAAGCTGTTTCAGCTAAGGATTTGGCCTGGAGGACTCACTGAAGAGTGCCGGGTGGAAGCTGGAAAGTTTGTCATTGTAAAAGTGTTTAAGATTGTGAGCGTTAATTGCTCTCCCACTGAAGAACGCCTGGTAGATGCTAGGAATGGGAGAAGTTGTCCTGAAGCATAGAAATACAGTATCTGAAGGAAACTGGGAGAGTTCAGCTGTCCTGGAGAGACATTGTTAGAATAGACCTGAGCTGAAGATCCAAGTGACTGTGTTCTGTTTCTGAAGGATAAATGCCAGCACTAGCTCTTTCTGAGATGGCTCCTACAGGGACTCTATTCTATTCCCGTTAACCCTTGGCATAAAGACTGTTCAGAGAAGCTTAGCCTAGTCAAGAGTGTCCTCCTGTTGCTATTCACCATGACTTGAGTTTCCCATACCCCCCTCACACCTCTCCATTCTCTAAGTTCTCTAAGTTGTGCTACCAGCTAAACTAATTTAATGGCGGGCACCCTGGGCACTTATTCACATCTCCTGTGAGGTGTCCCCGGGTTACCAGGGCTGTGATAGTCAGCATCACTTCCCGTTGGCTGCATGTAGTAACACTCGGAGGGCTCTCCTCTGCCCAGCCACCCTTTCAGAAATTCAGGAGCTGATCCACCTGCACTTGGACAGCTACCACTTCCCTGGACTCTGTCAGCTTTCCCATTGCACCTCTCCTGATCTCTCTCCCAAGCTGCACAGTATACAAGCCCACAGCCATGGCTCCCTGCTTCTCTGCAGCACCAGATCTAACATCAGAGCCTGTCCCCCTACCATGCATGTACATTAGTGGCTTCTAGCCCTCTCCTCCTCTCTCCTGAGCTGAGCTGCAGTGGAAGGTAGATCACAACCGTCCCCCTGTCCACTCCAGGCTGCTGCCCTGCCACTGCTTCTACCAGCACATGCATGAAACTGTCTTCTCTCTTGGAGTCCTACTGTTAGCTAATGAGTTGAAGAGCAACGCTGCTCCTTACCTGTCCAGAGCTTCTGCTCTGCCACTGCCTTTCTTGACCCTACTGCCTCCAAGTTGTTGAGCCCCCCCCCCCCACTCCTCCAGATGTACTCCCAGGGTTCCACAGAGCTGTGAGTGCTTTCCCAAATTCGACCATGTCTGTCTGCATACCCCGCAACAGCCCTCTGACTCTACAATTGTATCGCACTGTTTTTTGTGGGTATGACAAAAGTCAAATGCACCACAAATACACCTCCCCCCCCCCCCCCAGGCACTAACAGCTGTACTACGCCTTCTCCTTTTCCACCAGTTTCCACATCCAATATGGCAATGTTAACAACTTCCTTTACTCCAGGTGTAAATTGGAGGAAAGAACATTTTATTTGGGGGGTGCTTGCAGGGGGCAAATTAAAAGGATTTATGGTAGAAGGAGGGGTTCGGTGTGGAGGTTTTTTGCTGGTAGGGAGGATGTGTATCAGGAGGTGCAATTTTAAGTGGAGGGGATAAGAGGATTTGTGCTAGAAGGAGTGATTGGGGAAAGCATTTGTGCTTTGGTGGTGATTGGGGGTGGATTGTGCTAGAAGTGGGTAATATGAGGGGGGGGGGGGGTTTGGTGAGGAGAGGTATTTGTACTGAAAAAGGAGGAGGATTTGTGCTGGGAGGTGGAATTTGGAGAGGGGATTTGTGCTGGGAGAGATATTTTGAGGGTAGGGGGATCCTTTTTCTTTGGGGGATTTGTGTCAGGAGACGGAATTTAGGTGGGGGGGATACAAGGATTTGTACTAGGAGGAGGGATTGGGGGGAGCATTTGCTCTGTGGAGGGGATTTGGAGGGGGGTGATTGTGCTAAGAGTGGGTAGTAAGGGGGGATTTTGTGAGGAGGAATATTTGTACTGAATGGGGGAGAGGATTTGTGTTGGAAAGGGGAATTGGGAGGGGAGGGGGATTTGTGCTGGGAGGTGGAATTTGGAGGGGGGATTTGTTCTGGGCGGGAAAATTGGAGGGTGAAGGGGGGGATTATTTCTCCTAGAATGTGTCACACATGTCTGTTGTGAACTTAATCTTGTGCTTCCTTTTTCTCTGTCCACTGAGAGATGATTTTATCTAATTGACTAATTGTTTTATTATTTCCGTCCTCCTATGAGGTGTGTAGAGTTTATATATGTTTTGTTTTCCACATGTAAAATGTACTGTGACCAAGGCTTTGTGACTAAACGCGTAAGCTGTTTTTTAACCTTATCTATATGTAGAAATAAAGACTTTGTATTTGGATTCCGGAGTTGTCGGCCACATTTCTTTTTGGACATTTATTTAAATGGATGGAGACCTTTTGAGCATGGGCACCCAGTGAAAGACTCCACTTCAGATTTACTGGAAGTCTCTCTTGTTGAGAGTGCTGCTTTTGTATTTCTTTGCCTTCTCTGGATTACCCTTGCCTGCTGCCTAGAAGGCAACCAGAACATGGAACGGGAAGACGAGACTGGCTAGAATTAGTATAAGCCGATCTTATATATATTTTTGGCTGCTGAAATAATTATAGATAGACACGTGTGAACAAGCCTGTAGCCATCAACTGTTATAGGAAATCCTCATCCATACACAAAGCTCTTCCAGCACAATCCTAAACAATGTGGTTGGTTATTCCCAGCATGCCATGTTGTAGCTCTAGTCACTTGTATTGAGTTAATGAAACATTCAGGTGCTGTTGAGTTGTACATATTCCTCCATAACCATCATCAAATAAATATCACATTTAGATATTGGTCTTCATACACCAATAATTGGACCAATAAGAAGCTCTCTTTCATTGGTTTATGTACTCCAGACAAATACATCACTTCCTAATAGAGCCAAGACTATAAAACAGTAAAATGTAAATGTTCTATAAATGGAGGTGTATGTAGGACCTGGAGTTATAGCAACAGCTCACCTTTAGCTTTTTCACTTTTCTTCTTTCCTTGTAGATCAAGATCAGTCAAACTGATGTATATTCCTTCCTCGTCAGAGTTCTCTGAGGACAAACAAAGATGTGAAAGAGATACTCTGGCATTGTTTGCAAACAGTATGGTTTACATTGTACATTGGAAAACTAGGAGGTGGAGAGATATGGAAACCCAAGACTTACAAATCCATTGATTATGGCATTGAAATGGATCATTTTACTCCAAGACCTGACATTAAGATCTGCCGTACCAAGAAAACCAAGTAGTATACAGTATTTATAAGGGCCTCTAGTATTAAGAACAGAATGGCACCAAATAAGATACCTGAAAAAGAACTAAAACATAATTTTTTTTTTTTTTTTTTTTAATTTCCATTTTTTTTTTTTTTTTAACATTGTCTCCAATATTAAATCCCCTTTATTCCCTCCCCTCCCTCCCCCCCATCCCCCTCTCACTCGATCCTTCCATTATTACAGTTCCTTAACATTTGAGTAGCTTCCAATAATTGTCAGATTTTCTAAAATGTATCCAATGCTTCCACTTATTCAGGTACCTCTCCTCTGTGCTTTCTGACTTAGAGATCGTGGCTTCAATATTTCTTATGTTTTCCAGTCTCTCAACCCATTCCTTCATTGTGGGGGGGTCCTGACTTTTCCACTTCCGTGGAATCAAAGCTTTAGCAGCTTTCAACAAGCAAGGGATCAGGGACCGTTCATACGCTTCCTCTCTATCTTCTGAGCCATGGAATAAACACACCCATGGATCCCTCCTGATCCTTTCACCTGTTACATTTAAACTTGCTTCTAATACTTTCCCCCAGTATGCTTGTATTTTAGGACACTCCCACCATAAGTGAGCAAAAGACCCTACCGCCAAGCACCCTCTCCAGCACCTAGAGGGGTTATCCTTACTAATCTTATTACCTTGTTGTGGGGTTATATACCACCTAGTCAGGAGTTTATAGGACATCTCCCTTGTTTGTGAGTCTGTTGCTACCGAGTATGTACGTCTCAATATTTTATTTCTTTGTTCATCATTACTTAAAGAGCCTATTTCCCTTTCCCATTTCCCCAAATACTCAGGATATTTATTTCCCTTTTCATCTATCAGGATTTTGTATATTTTTGCTATCCTTTTTTCCAAACTATGCCGGTTTGTTAATAATTTTTCTAGGGGCCTCAACTTTTCCTTTCCCCTCGATGGGCATGGCAAGGACTGGGCAAAATAAAATAGTTGTGAGTGTCTCCATTTGTCTAGTGGCTTATGTCCCCATTTCCCAATGATTTCTTCATATGTGCATAATCTATCACCTACCATGACCTCGTGTAATCTAATGCTGTCTTTCATAGCCCACCTACTAAAATATATATACTCCTCCTGCCCTGGTCTAAAAAAAGAATTGTCCAACAGTGGAATTAATGGTGAATTATGTGTCCAACCATATCTCTTATTTACTGTGTCCCAAACCCGCAGTGCATTTTTCGTCAGTGTACTTGTGTTTGCCGCTAACTCTCTAGTTTTTGCTGGAATCCATATTAATTCTCCTATATTCTTTGTGCTTAAATTAACTTCTAGTTCTGCCCAGTCCTTGCCTTCCTTATTATATATCCAATCCGTAATACGGGATAACATGATAGCCTCATAATACTTTTTAAGATCGGGTAGGGCCAACCCCCCTCTCTCTTTATGTCTAGACAGGATATGAAATGCTACCCTCGCTGCCTTCCCCCTCCATATAAATCTTCTGATCATAGTTTTAAATTTGTTTAAATACATAGGGGATAACAAAACAGGAATCATTTGGCAGGTGTATGTAAATATCGGTAAGATAAACATCTTTATAACGTTTATTCTTCCTATCCACGAAAGGGCTCTATATTGAATCCTACTCAGTTGTTGCTTAATTTTATTAAGGAGAGGGATATAATTAGCCTCGAACAGACCCCCCATTTTTACCGTCAAATTAATTCCGAGGTATCCTATTTCTTTCGAGCACCATCTAAACGGCAGCTTCCCCTGCAACGCCTTCTGTTCAACTATCGATAGGTTTAAGTTTAGTATCTCAGATTTTGACATATTCACTTTGAAATTTGAGAGTTTCCCATATTTCATAAGTTCTTTCATAGCTCCCGGGATAGAAATCCTCGGGTTAGACATATAAAGTAGAAGGTCGTCGGCGAAGCCTGCTGTCTTATACTCCTTGCCCAGTACTTTTATTCCTTGGATGTCTTGATTTTTCCTAATGGCTGCCAGAAGGGGTTCTAGTACCATTATAAAGAGGAGCGGTGAGAGGGGACATCCCTGACGTGTCCCATTGAATAGCTCAAGGGGGGGGGACAGGGATCCATTAATTCTTATTCTAGCTTTGGGATGGTCATACAGAGCCTCTATCCATCTTCTCATCCTTTCACCTATTCCAAAGTATCTTAATGCCTCAAACAGGAAGCCCCAACTGACCCTGTCAAATGCTTTTTCAGCATCAATCGACACAAGCACAGTGGGGGCTCCCTGTCTGATTGCCTCCTGCATCAACACAATGGTTTTCAGGACATTATCTCTCCCCTCTCTTCCCTGGACAAAGCCCACCTGGTCTTTCTGAATCCAATCCGGTACATAGGGTCTTAATCGTTCCGCGATAATTTTAGCAAACAGCTTTATGTCCGAGTTCAGGAGAGATATTGGTCTATAGCTTTCAACTGCCATAGGGTCTTTTGACTCCTTCAGAATTAATGCTATATGTGCCAGCATTGTTTCTTCTCTAAACTTGTCCCCCCCCTCCCCCACCACATTGAAGTACTCACATAATTTTGGTGCAAGTTGTTTTTGAAATTTCTTATAATATAGAATCGGGAATCCGTCCGGGCCCGGACATCCTCCCACTGCTGTATTTTTAATTGCTCTTTCCACTTCCTCGATCACTATTGGGGATTCTAACGAGGCCATTTCCTCTTGCGTTAGTTTATGTATATCTAGCCCCCTCAGATAATCACCTATTTCCTCTCCGGTCGCACCCTCCCTCCTATGTTCAATATTATAGAGGTCACTATAATACGCATGAAAGGTGTCCACTATCTTTTCTGGAATAGTTTGTACCTCTCCCTTCTTATCTCTTACCTTTGAGATAAATGTTCTATTTTTCTTTTCCTTCACCCTCCTGGCCAACCATTTTCCTGATTTATTTCCCCAAAGATATCTCTCCTTATCTAACATATGGTAAGTAGTGATGGCCGAACGGTTCGCCCGGCGGTCGTTTCGCGGCGAATTTCCGACATTCGCGGTCCGCACGTTCGAACGCCTTTTTCCGTCGTTCGCCGCGGCGGACTTACGTGTTTAATGTATACAAGAACTTTAACCTTTGGTGACACGTTTATCATGTGATACAGGACAGCCAATTGAGACATGACAGCACATGGACACTTGTACATTCCCCCTAACCTATAAATACACCCGATCCGGTGGCCATTTTACATTCTTTCTTCTGTTACGATAGGGACAGGTTCCTGTGTGGAGTAGGGAGAGATAAACCACTAGCTATTTGGTACACAAAAGTTCTTTTCAGGACTGGTATAGGTGTTAGGTGTTGATAGGTTTGCTGTGCTGCTGATTCTTGCAGCAGCCTGAGTGTCTTTTGTTAGTTTAGAGAAAGGGAAAGGACGGTGTATGCTACAGGGACAGCCAGATTAGTCTTTCATCATCATCATCATCATCATCATCATTAGCTGTTACTATCAAGGTCCACAAAAGAGCTGTTCCAGTAACCACTAATCGTTCTCTTTTTTTGCCAATTTGTATAGGGACAGGAAGGAAGCAGTGTTGTCAGGCAGTGAGGGTAATTTTAAAGACTTGCTGTTATTATTAGTTCCACAAAGGTTCTTTTCAGGACTGGTATCAGTGGTACAGTAATAGGCTTGTACATGTATAATATTCTTTCTTCCAAATATAGAAAGGATATTATACTTGACTGCTGCCCTTCTGCTGCAGTCTGCTAAACATTCACAACTCACTTGTTCCACAAAAGTTCTTATAAGGACTGGTAACTTGGTATAGGGTGCTACGGTACATAGGCTTGAGTGCGGTACAGTCTGCTGTTCTGTAAGGACCGCTATCGGTCCACAATAGATAGGGTTGACGTGCACCACTGCTGACCGCTCACCTATACTGCAGCAGTCCTTCAGCGGTATAGGGACTGACGTACAGTCTGCTAATCACTAACACACAACCTGCTTGTTCCACAAAAGTTCTTATAAGGACTGGTAACTTGGTATAGGGTGCTACGGTACATAGGCTTGAGTGCGGTACAGTCTGCTGTTCTGTAAGGACCGCTATCGGTCCACAATAGATAGGGTTGACGTGCACCACTGCTGACCGCTGCCCTATACTGCAGCAGTCCTTCAGCGGTATAGGGACTGACGTACAGTCTGCTAAACACTAATACACAACCTGCTTGGTCCACAAAAGTTCTTATAAGGACTGGTAACTTGGTATAGGGTGCTACGGTACATAGGCTTGAGTGCGGTACAGTCTGCTGTTCTGTAAGGACCGCTATCGGTCCACAATAGATAGGGTTGACGTGCACCACTGCTGACCGCTCACCTATACTGCAGCAGTCCTTCAGCGGTATAGGGACTGACGTACAGTCTGCTAATCACTAACACACAACCTGCTTGTTCCACAAAAGTTCTTATAAGGACTGGTAACTTGGTATAGGGTGCTACGGTACATAGGCTTGAGTGCGGTACAGTCTGCTGTTCTGTAAGGACCGCTATCGGTCCACAATAGATAGGGTTGACGTGCACCACTGCTGACCGCTGCCCTATACTGCAGCAGTCCTTCAGCGGTATAGGGACTGACGTACAGTCTGCTAAACACTAATACACAACCTGCTTGGTCCACAAAAGTTCTTATAAGGACTGGTAACTTGGTATAGGGTGCTACGGTACATAGGCTTGAGTGCGGTACAGTCTGCTGTTCTGTAAGGACCGCTATCGGTCCACAATAGATAGGGTTGACGTGCACCACTGCTGACCGCTCACCTATACTGCAGCAGTCCTTCAGCGGTATAGGGACTGACGTACAGTCTGCTAATCACTAACACACAACCTGCTTGTTCCACAAAAGTTCTTATAAGGACTGGTAACTTGGTATAGGGTGCTACGGTACATAGGCTTGAGTGCGGTACAGTCTGCTGTTCTGTAAGGACCGCTATCGGTCCACAATAGATAGGGTTGACGTGCACCACTGCTGACCGCTGCCCTATACTGCAGCAGTCCTTCAGCGGTATAGGGACTGACGTACAGTCTGCTAAACACTAATACACAACCTGCTTGGTCCACAAAAGTTCTTATAAGGACTGGTAACTTGGTATAGGGTGCTACGGTACATAGGCTTGAGTGCGGTACAGTCTGCTGTTCTGTAAGGACCGCTATCGGTCCACAATAGATAGGGTTGACGTGCACCACTGCTGACCGCTCACCTATACTGCAGCAGTCCTTCAGCGGTATAGGGACTGACGTACAGTCTGCTAATCACTAACACACAACCTGCTTGTTCCACAAAAGTTCTTATAAGGACTGGTAACTTGGTATAGGGTGCTACGGTACATAGGCTTGAGTGCGGTACAGTCTGCTGTTCTGTAAGGACCGCTATCGGTCCACAATAGATAGGGTTGACGTGCACCACTGCTGACCGCTGCCCTATACTGCAGCAGTCCTTCAGCGGTATAGGGACTGACGTACAGTCTGCTAATCACTAACACACAACCTGCTTGTTCCACAAAAGTTCTTATAAGGACTGGTAACTTGGTATAGGGTGCTACGGTACATAGGCTTGAGTGCGGTACAGTCTGCTGTTCTGTAAGGACCGCTATCGGTCCACAATAGATAGGGTTGACGTGCACCACTGCTGACCGCTGCCCTATACTGCAGCAGTCCTTCAGCGGTATAGGGACTGACGTACAGTCTGCTAAACACTAATACACAACCTGCTTGGTCCACAAAAGTTCTTATAAGGACTGGTAACTTGGTATAGGGTGCTACGGTACATAGGCTTGAGTGCGGTACAGTCTGCTGTTCTGTAAGGACCGCTATAGGTCCACAATAGATAGGGTTGACGTGCACCACTGCTGACCGCTCACCTATACTGCAGCAGTCCTTCAGCGGTATAGGGACTGACGTACAGTCTGCTAATCACTAACACACAACCTGCTTGTTCCACAAAAGTTCTTATAAGGACTGGTAACTTGGTATAGGGTGCTACGGTACATAGGCTTGAGTGCGGTACAGTCTGCTGTTCTGTAAGGACCGCTATCGGTCCACAATAGATAGGGTTGACGTGCACCACTGCTGACCGCTGCCCTATACTGCAGCAGTCCTTCATCGGTATAGGGACTAAGAGTTTTGTCACAGGGTCATTTAAAAAATGACAGGCAGAGGAAGAGGCAGGCCCTTCCGCAGGGGTGGTAGGGGTAGGGCAGGAGCAACAGGCTTGAGCCAAAGTGGGAAGTTGCAGAAGGTGCGTTCAATTACTTTAAAGGATGCACCAGACTTGGTTGAGTGGCTCGCTCAGCCTTACTCTTCTGCACCCTCCTCATCCTCTCGATCTGCACCCTCTTCTTCACTCTCTGCTATGTGCACCCCCAAAGACACTACCACCAACAACACGACCACCACCACCACCACCACATACCTTCCGCTTGAGTCACTGGAATTATTTTCCGATCCATATCAAGAGGACATTTCTGATGCGCAGCCACTCTTGGTATTGGATCAGGAAGAGGAGGTAGCAACAAGCGCTACTCAGCAGTCTGACGCCAGTACCCAGATCAGCCCAAGGAGGAGGTTGGTCCCCGGTGTTGCTGCCTACTCCGAGATCTCTACTTATAGCGGTGGGGAAGGTGACGTTGATGATGACGTGTCTAGTGATGTCACGTGGGTGCCCACAAGAGAGGAAGAGGAGGGGAGTTCAGAGGGAGATATGGACCAGCAGATAGGGAGGAGAAGCAGCAATGACTTACATTGCACAGCAGGGACAAAGCAGACTGCAAATGTATCAGGAGCGAGTCATCGACCATGTACGGTCACATCTGGCGCTCCCAGGACACCGGCACATGGCTCCGCAGTGTGGGCTTTTTTTAACGTGTCCGCTGCTGACAATAGCGTTGCCATCTGCAATCTTTGCAGTCAACGCGTTAGTCGCGGTAAGCCCAATACTCACCTAGGGACGACCGCCTTAAGAAGGCACATGAGCAGCCATCACCGAGCCCAGTGGGAGCAACGGAACACACAAAGCCACACTGCAGGCTCTCACCGTCCAGCCTCGTCTTCTACTTCTCCTTCTCCTCTCTCCTCACAATTGTCCTCCACTCCACCTTCCATCACGCCAAGCTCACATTTTTCTGCAAAAAGGCAGGCTTCCGTGGGCCTAATGTTTGAGCGTAAAAAAATGATGACGCCGGATAACCCTCTTGCCCAACGGTTGGCGGCTGGCTTGTCAGAACTCATAGCCCGCCAACTACTGCCATATAAACTGGTGGACTCGGAGGCCTTTCGCAAATTTGTGGCCATTGGAACACCACAATGGAAGGTCCCAGGAAGGAAGTATTTCTCAGAGAAGGGCATCCCAGAGCTATATGGCCATGTTCAGCGGCAAGTGAATGTATCTCTGGCACACAGTGTCGGTGCCAAGATACATCTGACCACAGACACGTGGTCTAGCAAACACGGGCAGGGAAGGTATATCAGTTTTACTGCCCACTGGGTGAACCTTCTGACGGCCGTCAAGCATGTAACCCGTGGCACCCGTGTAGATTTGGTTTTACCGCCACGGATTGCATGCAGGCCTGACTCTTCTTCTCCTCCTCCTACTCCATCCTCCTCCCTCTCCTCCTCAGCTGCCTCCTCCTTTTCCGCTGCTAGCGTCTCTTCCACTGCACCGCCCAAGCTCCCCAGAACCTATTCCACATGCCAGGTGAGACGTTGCCATGCCGTGCTGCGTCTGTTGTGCCTGGAAGCAAAGAGCCACACTGGCCCGGCACTCCTTTCAGCTTTGCGTTCACAGGCAGATGAGTGGCTAACACCGCTCAATTTGACAGTTGGTAAAGTGGTGTGTGACAACGGTGCCAATCTGCTTAGCGCATTGAAACAGGGCAAAATCACGCACGTGCCGTGCATGGCACACGTCTTAAACTTGGTCGTGCAGCGATTCCTTGTCAAATACCCTGGGGTCCAGGACATCTTGCGGCAGGCAAGGAAAATCTCGGCCCATTTCAGAAGATCTTACACGGCCATGGCTCGCCTTGCTGACATTCAGCGGCGACACCATCTGCCGGTCAGACGTCTTATTTGCGATTGCCCGACGCGATGGAACTCAACCTTCTATATGCTTGATAGGCTGCTCCAGCAGAAACGTGCAGTTAACGTCTACCTGTATGAACTCTGCGAAAGAAACGGTTCTGGGGAGCTGGGTTTTTTTTCACCGCGCCAGTGGCTGCTCATGCGCGACACATGCAGACTTCTGCGGCCATTTGAGGAGATCACCAAACTGGTCAGTCGCAGCCATGGCGCCATCAGTGACATGGTACCTTATGCCTTCTTTCTGGAGCGTGCATTGCGTCGTGTCATTGATCAGGCTGTGGAGGAGCAGGAGCGGGAAGATGAGGAAGTCGCAATGCTGGATGAATTCCCAGGGGGGGCTACTCTATCTGAGACAAGTCAACAACAGGAGTCTGATGAGGAGTCAGAGGAGGATGGTGCCGGGGCGGATGAGCAGGAGCAAGAAGAGCATGCTTTAAACCTTTCTGGGATCCCTGTTGTGCGAGGATGGGGAGAGGAGAATGAAGAGGACGACATTATCCTGGATGATGAGCAGGAGCCAGGCCACCACACCGCTTCCACTTTAGTGCAAATGGGGGCCTTCATGCTCCAGTGTTTTAATAGGGACCCCCGTATAAAAAGCATGAGGGTCAAGGACCAGTACTGGGTGGCAACGTACTTAGACCCCCGGTACAAACACAAAATGGCGGAAATGTTACCGCCGTCGCAGAGGGCTGTCAGAATGCAGCACTTCCAGGCCTTGCTTCGAGAAATGCTGCATTCTGCTTTTGCGTGCGCTGGCAGAGGAGCAATTCCCACTCCCAGAGAAGGATTTGCGGGTACCAATCCAACAGCGCCTGCAAGAAGAGGCCGGTTTGAAGATGTGTTGGTGACTTCGGATATGAGGTCATTCTTTCAGCCGACCCATCGACAGGTGTCATCCGGATCCAGCATCAGGGAACGCCTAGACCGTCAGGTGTCCGACTACATTGGGTTAACGGCCGATGTGGACGCTCTGAGGAGTGATGAACCCCTAGACTACTGGGTGGGCAGGCTTGACCTCTGGCCAGAGCTTGCCCAATTTGCAATCGAACTGTTGGCTTGCCCCTCATCCAGTGTCCTGTCCGAAAGGACGTTCAGCGCAGCAGGGGGGATTGTGACCGATAAGCGTACTCGCCTAGCTCACCACAGTGTTAACTACCTCACATTTCTAAAAATGAATGAGGCATGGATCTCGGAGGAATTCAACACATGTGATCAGTAGACCATGTATATGTCTATAAACAATTTTTGGAATCAAGCACACAGACCTTCTTAATTCATTTGGCTCACTTCCCTGACCCAAAAAAGCACACCGTACTATATGCCCCTACCCTCCTCTTTGAAGAGGTTGAGCGGTGTCATATTTCTACTGGGGCTGCTTATTATGAGGGGTTCCCACCATCCCTGTGCTGTGCTGACTTCCTCCTGGGTGTTCTTATTATGAGGGGCTCCCACCATCCCTGTGCTGTGCTGACTTCCTCCTGGGGGTTCTTATTATGAGGGGATCACACCATCCCTGTGCTGTGCTGACTTCCTCCTGGGGCTGCTTACGGTGCTGCTGTCAGCGCTGTATGTCACGGAGCTGCTGTCAGCGCTGTATGTCACGGAGCTGCTGTCAGCGCTGTATGTCACGGAGCTGCTGTCAGCGCTGTATGTCACGGAGCTGCTGTCAGCGCTGTATGTCACGGAGCTGCTGTCAGCGCTGTATGTCACGGAGCTGCTGTCAGCGCTGTATGTCACGGAGCTGCTGTCAGCGCTGTATGTCACGGAGCTGCTGTCAGCGCTGTATGTCACGGAGCTGCTGTCAGCGCTGTATGTCACGGAGCTGCTGTCAGCGCTGTATGTCACGGTGCTGCTGTCAGCGCTGTATGTCACGGAGCTGCTGTCAGCGCTGTATGTCACGGAGCTGCTGTCAGTGCTGTATGTCACGGAGCTGCTGTCAGCGCTGTATGTCACGGAGCTGCTGTCAGCGCTGTATGTCACGGAGCTGCTGTCAGCGCTGTATGTCACGGTGCTGCTGTCAGCGCTGTATGTCACGGAGCTGCTGTCAGCGCTGTATGTCACGGAGCTGCTGTCAGCGCTGTATGTCACGGAGCTGCTGTCAGCGCTGTATGTCACGGAGCTGCTGTCAGCGCTGTATGTCACGGAGCTGCTGTCAGCGCTGTATGTCACGGTGCTGATGTCAGTGCTCTGTATTACGGTGCTGCTGTCAGTGCTCTGTATCTCCTGCACCCTCTTGTTTGCCTACCCTGGTCCCTGACCTTCCCTCTCCTCCATTGCCTTCATTAGCTCCATAGTCCTGAATTGTCAGAACAATTTCCCAAATAAAAAAAAAATGCTTGTAGTTATCGATCCCAAATTCACCTCATACATGTATTATGCTATTGTCCAGGTGGTGGGACTACGTGCTACCCCCTAATAATTACCCCGTGGCCGCAAATTCGACCTAAAGGTTTGCGAAATTCGCCTCCCATTGAAGTCAATGGAGCCCGCGGCGAACGGTCGTTTTCGCGAACGTTTGTGTCCGTTCGCGTTTCGCGTTCGCGAAACGTCCCGTCGGAAGTTCGTCCATCACTAATGGTAAGCAGCTCTCCTCTCTTGCTCCAGACATTCTTCTAACTCACTCTTCATCCTTTTCAACTCCTGGCTCTCCGGGCTTCCCTCTATTCTTCTATTCTGTTCCTGTCTCTGTATTTCTTCATACAATAGTTGCTTCCTTTTCTCCCTCTCTTTCTTCTTTCCAGCCCCAATCCCAATTAATATGCCTCTCATTACAACTTTATGTGACTCCCACAATATTGAGATGGAGATTTCCGGGGTGTCATTTAACCTAAAAAATTGTTCCATTTCCTGTTCGATCCTATCTATTGATTCCTTATCTTGTAGTAATAATTCATTAAGCCTCCAGCTTGTCCCCGGTTCACGCACCCCTCTCATCTCTAACTGGATCATTACTGGCGCATGATCAGAAGCCGTTATTGATTTTATTTCAGCCTTCCTCAAAGCTGATAGAAGCTGGAACTCTAGAAAAATGTAATCAATTCTAGAGAAAGAGCCGTGTACCGAGGAGAAGCAGGTATAGTCCTTATCTCTTGGATGTAATGCCCTCCAAGCATCTTGCAATTGAAAAGCCGCTAAAGCTTTTACCAACTTCCTTTATTTATCGTTAGATGGCCCACATCCTCCCTCCCTGGCATTCTCCCCCTTCGCGTCCATGTTCCAATTAAGGTCTCCTGCTAAGATCAAGTTCCCTTCCTTGAAGTCTTCTATCTTTTTTAACAACTTACTTAGAAATTTATCAGCATTCTTATTCGGAGCATAGACATTTAAAATTGTACATTTCATGTTTAATAACGTCCCTTTTACACATAAATATCTCCCCTCTGGGTCCACTAGACGCTTTTCTAGCTCGAATCTCGTTCCTTTACCAAAGCCAATCGCCACTCCTCTAGAGTAAGCAGAGGGAGAGTCCCCATATATCCACACCGGGAAGTCCACTGTGTTGATCTTAATACCTGAAGTATGTGTTATGTGTGTCTCCTGAAGACACACCACACTTGCTCCCATATGCCTTAGTTCATCATTAATCCTATATCTTTTCCTTTTTGTGTTTAGACCCCTTACGTTATAAGTAACCACATTCAATACTTCCATGTTTTGTTTGCAAGTGTTGATAGCCTCATTTTCTGACGCGTCCAGTGAACCCAGTTAAGTCTACTTCTACTAGCTCTAAGGAAGGATCGAGTGAGAGCCCCAATACATAAAAGAAAACAAAAAACAAAAAAACAAAAAAAACATATGAAAAAACCATTCCCACCCTCCCCCCCCTGTCTTATAACGGAACATCTCAAAAGATTGGGTAAGACAGCCCTTTTCCCGTTATTTCTATGGTTCTGGACCACCCCCCAACCTGGTTGGCCCACCTCCATAGTTCCCCTGGGGTTCATACAGGCCCTCAACCATAGGAGACCCCACCTCACTCGCCTCCCCCCTCCCCCCCCCCAGCCCCCCTCTCCGCCCATAGTCCCTCTTCCTCTCTACCTGGTCCAAAACTCCTGAGTCCTCCCATTTTTAATGGGTTTCCCTGTCAACCCTACATCCTCATCGTTTTCCCATTCTAATTGCGGGGGAGGATTTATACCCAACCGCTCACAGAAATCTTGTAAATCTTCCGGAAAACGGAGTACCGCGGAACGTCCCTCTTTCTTCCCAATTAAACATGATGGGAATCCCCATTGGTAAGGGATATTTGCTGCCACCAACATCTCTGTGAGCGGTTTAAGTCGCCTCCTTCTTCTTAGGGTCTCTGCTGCCAAGTCCGAATAGATCTGCAGCTCTGCGCCCCCAAATGACAGCCCTGGGTTAGTTCTGATCTTTTCCATCACCTGAGTCTTTTCCTCCACGCAGTGAAACCGCACTATTACATCTCGCGGGTGTTCTGACCTCCTTCCTAAAGATCGTGTTATTCTGCGTATTCTATCTATTCTTAAAGGTTCTGAGATTTCTCTATCTAAAAGTGGGTTGAATATTTGATGGGCCACTTCTTTGAGTGTAAAGCTGTTATGGGACTCAGGGAGACCTTTTATCCGTAGATTCTTTTTCCTACTGCGATTTTCCTGGTCTTCTAATTTATGCATTAAGGCCCTATTTCCTTTCCGTAGTGCTATGACCTGCTCTCGCATTGCTTCTATTCTCTGCTCATGGATCTCTACTCTGTTTTCTATTTCCTCTACTCTGCCCAATACCTGCCCGATATCCACCCTTATTGTGGCAATTTCTATCTTAAGGGAGGTTTCCATTTTTGCAAACATCTCCCCAAGCATCTCTTTTAAATGTAAAGTTTGCTCTAAGGGTGGCGACCGTCCATTACCCCCCGGGAGTACCCCTTCTTCCTCCATGTCTTGCCTCCTCTCCTCCTGCATTTCCTCCTGTCTTCCCCCTTCCCCCTGTGTAGCCCTTTCATTTTTCTGGCTCTCAGATAATTTTGCGGGGATACTCCTCTCTGGTCTACTTTCCCCCCCTCTCTGTCTGCTGGATCCCGCCCGCGTAGATTTCTCCACCCTGGGACTCCCACTCTCCTCTTCTCTTATGGTGGAGTTAGCCGCCATATACCTTTGGATCCCTACGGGGCTTGAGACTGGGGTGGGCGGTTTTGCTTTACTCGATTTCCCCTTCATAATGCAAAAAGAGAGAAAGGGAGGGAGAAAGAAAAAGAAAAAAAAAAAAAAAAAAAAAAAAACCAGAAAAAAAAAGCACTAAAGTAGAGGGGGGTTCTAATAGTCACCAGACACCACTAATTTGTTCAACTATCTACGTCTGTCCCCACCTTTCTTCACTTAAAACGGAAAAAGCACAGAAAAAGCACAAAAAAAGACAAAAAAACACCATTTAACCACAATAATATCAGCATAAGTCCAGGTATATTACATGGATAGGCTTCTTCAATCCACCTACTCCAGGAAAAAATAAAGTCCACTTATCAAATTTTTACTACGCCCCATAGGAGATTTTGCTTTCAGGGGTCCATATCGTAGTCTCTGATGTTACCAGACCACCCGTTGCACAAGTTCAAACTAGGCAATATCATGCAGTATCCTGCACAATTGTTCCCCTTCAGCCCTCTATTGTTTCATCCAAGGGCTTTCATAAAGCAATATTCACTGTGGGTACTTTAGATGATTCTCCCACCTCAATCTATGGGCGAGCGTATGCAATAGTAAGGCTTCAGGAATACAGGGATTTCAGCACTACAGTAGCACCTCAGCACTTAAATAATTCTTCAATATAGTTCCCGTGTCGAATACAGGTAGCTCCCTTCCAGAATACCTTTTGGGGGGGTTGCTGTTGGGCCCTTCATTCCCTGTATCAATCTCCAGACCCAGAACACCATCCCCCTGTCCCAGCTACCACACTCCCCTTACAGATACCATATGCAGATTTCAGAGTGCAACTGTGTTGAGCCCTCACAGGCTGTCGGCTTACCACCTCCCTGGATCAGTCCTCAAAGCCTGTCTCAGCGTTCCTCCACCAACCTTTACTCTTCCAGTGACTCTGATCTTTTCCACTCTATGTCTCTGCACTGCCAGGGGTACTGTCAAGGGAAGCGAGGGACCTTAGGAATGCAGCTTACTCCAACTGACAAGGACCATCTGTGTAGCAGGCGGAGAGCGGCGACGTTGTTATGCTTCACGCCTCCGGCACCTGTATCGGCTGTCTGGTCCGCTCGGCTCTTCCGTCAGTGCTGTGCCTCCTCGACGCTCAAGTTAGCCGGCAAGTTCGTGTGCCTCATGGTTTCCTATCCGGGCGCCATGCTCCATACAGCGGGAGACAACAGGAAGGCGAGGGAGAGCGGGGAGAGTGCGGAGGGTACGGAGGGCCGAGTTCCGAGGCCACGCCCCCTACGTCATGACGCTGCACCGCCCCTCCCCAACTAAAACTTAATTAAACCTCTTTATTGATGTAGCATCCTCCCAGATAGGCTGCTAGGATGTTAGGTAAATTTCGTTCCCTTTGGCTCCTCTGTAATCATTGGAGCTGCTATTGATTTCTTTGGTCTGTTCTGATTTTCACAGGCTGCAGGTTTGATTGCTTCCCGCTGAATTCTAGAGGCTTCTAGAACATAAGGGTAGGAAGAATCAAATGGGCAGCATGAATATTTATAGTGCTGCAGCTAATCCCTGAGTAAAGGGGGGAGGGGGGGTATGCCAAGTAGGAGGCTGGCAAGCACATAGACTAGAGTCTGGAACAGCCCTGATCTTGTTCTACTGGAGAAGTTCACAGTCTTGGGGCTATTCTATTGCCCCTCCTGCTTGCTTGAGTTGCCATAGCTCATCAGGTCCAAACTCTGGCAGATCTGGGGTCTATTTCTCATCATCTTTATAGAAAAACACGCAGTGTCACCTAAGGATTTGGTCTGGAGGACTAATTGAAGAGTGTCGGGTGGAAGCTGGAAAATGTGTATCTGTCCTGTGGCATTTTAAATATTAATTTCTCCCTCACTGAAGAGGAGCATCTGGTAGATAGTAGGAATGGGAGTAAGTGTTCTGAAGTATAGAGAGGTCTGAAGGAAACTGGGAGAGTTCAGCTGTCCTGGAGAGACATTGTTAGAATAGACCTGAGCTGAAGAACAAAGTGACTGTGTGCTGTTTCTGAAGGATAAGTGCCAGCACTAGCTCTTTCTGAGAAGGCTCTTACAGGGACCCCATTCAATCCCTTTAACGCTTGGCATAAAGACTGTTCAGAGAAGCTTAGCTTAGTCAAGAGTGTCCTCCTGTTACTATTCACCATGACTTGAGTTTCCCATACCACCCTCACACCTCTCCATTCCAAGTTCTACTAGTAATAAACTTTACAAAGACATCCCGTAGACCAGTGATGGCGAACCGTGGCACCCCAGATGTTTTGGAACTACATTTCCCATGATGCTCATACACTCTGCAGTGTGGTTGTAGTTTCAAAACATCTGGGGGGACGGGGGGCCCGTGGAACACAGAAATCCTTGGTGAGGTTGGGGGAAAAAAAGGGATAAAGCAGTGCCTTCTAAGTGTAGCAATTAAGACATTTAATGAATTGAGTGAGGAGGTGCCCGCTGACCCCGTACCTGGAAGTGATGACACCCTGCTGTGTTCGTGTGCATCGCCAATCCCTGTCCCAGCTTTCTGGGAGCGCTGGGCTTCACCAGTGTAACCGGACAAAAGGACAGATACATGGACATTCCAGCCAGCGACACCAGGCACCAGACAGTTCCCAGGGCAGCGCGGATGACACTGATATTTATGCTGATCCAAATCGCTTGTTTGTGAGTGTTCCCATTATGGATTTAATTAATTAAATGTCTTAACTGCTACACTGAGAAGTTGCTGCTTTGTTCCTTTTTTATGTTCCAGAATTTTCTTATATCTATAAGTTGGCAGCCTTCTTGGGATAAGCATTGCTAACAATCTTACATGGACTATATGTCATAGATTTGAATACTAGCCCTATTTACTGATCATATTCCCATATTTTCTTTGCATAGCCTCACCCAGAGTGCACCAAATTAACCCATTGAAACCTTGTTTCAGCTCTACATGCACCTTCTATGTCAAAGAAGGCACAGGGTGACCGAGAAATCCAGTCTGATCTGTACTAATCAGACTCACTGTACAGCCATACTGGAATGGTATGTATATATGTATGTATGTTGTCGTTCACCCTGTGCCCCTATAAGAGACACAGGGGGACTTAGACATAGGAGGTGCATGGGCATCTCCCAACCTCCCCAAGGGTTTCTGGGTTCCATGGGCCCCCCTCCGCCCCCAAAGTGACTACGTCATATCTCTCCCCTTTCGGCAGCAGACTAACACAGGAGGAGACCCCAGATGGGTTGATTCCGAAGTTAGTCAGTAGTTCCAGTTCCATTACTCACCCAGCCAACCTCTGCCCAGCACCGGTAACAACTACAGAGTTCCAGTGAACCGGGGCAGTCAGCCCCTCTCCCCAGCAACAAGCAGATGCAGTGAAGCCTCTACTCCCAGCTGAATTGTTGGCAACAAGGTAGAGTGCTGCTGACCTCTGCCTAGCACCTACAGTTTCTTCTCAGATTCAGGGAACTGGCGCAGTTGGCCTCTCTGCCCAGCAACAAGCCAAGCCATGGAATGGTAAAGACCACCCAGCTGCACACTGACAGTCGAACAGAGAGTCCATTACCTCTGCCCCACACCTACTGATGACACCAATTCCTTCCAACCAAGAATGGGGATCATGCGGACTGACTATGTGCCCAACGAATGCAGGTCCAGACCATGTGGAAGTCTGGGACCTTGCTAGCCAGCTTTTGATGGGGGAGAAATACGGTGGACTCACTGAGACAGAGGCTTTTTGAGGGGACCGAATGCTGGCCTCTTCCCTACTGATTATGGGCCCTGGATTTTGGGGGAATGGTGCTCTTTGTGAGCTGTATGCCTGGGGGTAGGGATGGCCGAACTGTTCGTCTGGCGTTCGGTTCGCGGCAAATTTTGCATGTTCGCAATTCGCCAAACCAGCAGACTATTGCCGCTGTTCTCCCGGCAGACATATGTGTTTACAGTGTGAAAGAACTTTGACCCATGATGACACATCCATCATGGGGTACAGGACAGCCAATTGAGACATTTCAGCACATGGAGAATTGGACCTTCCCCCTAACTTATAAATAGACATGATCTGGCGGCCATTTTACATTCTGTCTTTTGTCAGTGTAGGGACAGGACACTGTGTGCAGCTGGGAGAGACTGTAGTGACACAAATCACTAGCTATTAGGTCCACAAAAGTCCTTTTAAGGACTGGTATAGGTGTAGTACAGTATATAGGGTTCAGTGCACTGCTGTGCTGTGATTGCAGCTGTCTTTTGTCAGTGTAAGGACAGGATGCTGTGTGGAGCAGGGACAGTCAGTTTAATCACTAGCTAGCTATGACTACTAGGTCCACAAAGGTCCTTTTAAGGACTGGTATAGGTGTACAATATATAGGGTGCTGGTGCACTGCTGCTGTCTGCTGCCCTATTCTGCAGCAGTCTTTTATCAGTGTAGGGACTGAGGGACAGTCTGCAAATCACTAGCTACTAGGTCCACAAAGGTCCTTTTAAGGACTGGTATAGGTGTACAATATACAGGGTGCTGGTGCACTGCTGTGCTGCAGATTACTGCTTGTTTCTGCAGCTGTCTTTTATCAGTGTAGGGACTGAGGGACTGTCTGCAAATCACTAGCTACTAGATCCACAAAGGTCCTTTTAAGGACTGGTATAGGTGTACTATTTGGTGTGCAGTATATAGGTGTGTAATACACATATAAAATACTTGCACATATAGAAAGCATAGTATAGTCCATTTCCACTGTGCAGCATTGTGATTGCTGAGCGGTTCTGCAGCGATACTACAAAGAGTGACAAAAGCAATAAAAAGTATTATAACTGGTGTGATAGACCAGTGCCCCCCAAAAATAACAGATTGAAGCGAGGTGTTATATACCTTCTTCCACATAGATACTGCACTTCGAGAGACTTTAGTCACAGGATCATTTAAAAAATGACAGGCAGAGGAAGAGGCAGGCCCTTCTGCAGGGGTGGTAGGGGTAGGGCAGGAGCAACAGGCTTGAGCCAAAGTGGCAAATTGCAGAAGGTGCGTGCGATTACGTCAAAGTACGCACCAGACTTGGTTGAGTGGCTCACTCAGCCTTACTCTTCTGTACCCTCCTCATCCTCTCGATCTGCACCCTCTTCTTCACTCTCTGCTATGTGCACCCCCAAAGACACTACCACCAACACCACCACCATCACCATATACCTTCCGCTTGAGTCACAGGAATTATTTTCCGATCCATATCAAAAAAATTTCCGATGCTCAGCCACTCTTGGCATTGGATCAGGAAGAGGAGGTAGCAACAGCCCAAGGAGGAGGTTGGTCCCCGCTGTTGCTGCCTACTCCGAGATCTCTAATTATAGTGGTGGGGAAGGTGATGATGTGGACGCGATGAACCCCTGGACAACTGGGTGGGCAGGCTTGACCTCTGGCCAGAGCTTGCCCAATTTGCAATGGAACTGTTGGCTTGCCCCTCGTCCAGTGTCCTGTCCGAAAGGATGTTCAGCACAGCAGGGGGGGATCGTGACGATAAGCGCACTCCCTAGTTCATGACAGTGTTGACTACCTCACATTTCTAAAAATGAATGAGGCATGGATCTAGGAGGAATTCAACACATGTGACCAGTAGACCATGTATATCTCTATAAACGATTTATTTAATCGAGCACACAGACCTTTTTTCTACATTTGGCTCACTTCCTTGTACAAAAAAAGCACACCGTACTATACGTCCATACCCTCCTGTTTGAAGAGGTTGAGCGGTGTCATATTTTTTGGGCCCAGTAGCGAGTTGCTGGTATCAGTGCTGCTGTCAGTGCTCTCTATCTCAGTGCTGGTGTCAGTGTTCTCTCTCTATCTCTGTGCTGGTGTGGTCTCAATGCTCTCTATCTCGGGGCTGGTGTCAGTGCTCTATATCACGGTGCTGGTGTCAGTGCTCTCTATCACGGTGCTGGTGATCATCTCCTGCACCCTCTTCATAGCCTACCCTGACCTTTCCTCTCCTCCGTTGCCTTCTTGCGCTCCTGAGTCCTGAATTGTCAAAATTTCACAGATAAAAAAAGAATGCTTGTAGTTGTCGATCCCAGATTCACTTCATACATTTGTTATGTCAGTGTCCATGGGGTGGGACTATGTGTGCACAGCTAGTAAGTATTTTGTGGCTGAAAATATGACCTGTATGTTTTTAAGGTTCGCCTGCCATTAAAGTCAAACTTTTGGCCGCGTTCGCGGTTCGCGTTCGCGAAACATCCCGTTGGAAGTTCGTCCATCTCTACCTGGGGGCACTGGAGGTGGTATTACTTTTGGATTCAAGCACAGACCCTGGGAACCCTGTATATGTCATATTAGAAAGAGTGACTGATTCATCCTATTGGGACATATACTGTTAGATGCTGATGTCATCACCTCCAGCCACCTGTCTGTTTTCTGCTATAATTTAAATAAGTCTAGTATGGCTTCTAAGTCTTTCACCCATTATTGGTTGTGCTAATTAACTTTGCTATTGTATGAAGGAGTTCTGTGTTGCTATTTATAATAATGTGTATTGTATAGTCAGTGAGTTAGGAGACGTCAAGGCTGCCCTAAAAGGTCATATGTCACCTGTCTGGTTAAAGGATTAGTTAATTAGCTTGTTAATTGGGTTTCTGGTTACAGTTTGTATTCTAATCCTGGTGTATATATTTGTGTGAGATCTCAAATAAAGCAGGCTAATTCTGATGTACTCCAAGACTGGTGTTGTCTGGTTCTTGGGAGTTACTATAACCAGATCCATTGGTCTCGTGTTCCAGGACTTAGGAAGCGATATATACTGACAGAAGCACTCAAGCGGACTGTGAGACATTCCGTCACACCAAGGTTTGACATGACTGCTCAACACGATGGAGTAAATGTTGCTATGTGCCTGGCTGTCTTTAAAAAAACAAAAAAACATTTAATCTAAATGCTATGTAAACAGTAAAGGTGAACTGCAGGAAATGTAAATATCTTACATGTAAATTTATTACACATGGTCAAAATGTTTTCAATCTTGGGGTAATGAATAGATAGCACTGGATCCTAGAATTGTCCTATTCCATTGCTATCTGATAGCATTGCAGTGGGGTTTGTACAAGTTATCTTGTTGCTGGGCTGGCAGCTTCTAAACTCTAGGAGATTCCCACTATTTCCATGGTTTATAGTATAAGTCTAGTAGGCTGAACAAAAAAAAAAAACCCTGATAGGTCGATGTACTAACTAATTGATGTTAGTGCGGCAACCTCCCCCGCTGGGCCCCCCACCAGAACACACTGATCAGCGCTCACAGCCATTGACTGAAAGCCCTGATCGAAAGATTGGCTTTCAGCATGGCCGTTAAATAAAACCCAATCATTAGACCAGCTTCTGCTGGACAGCAGAGATGAGCTTTATGTTCGAGTCAAACTCATGTTCGACTCGAACATTGCCTGTTCGACAGTTCGCCGAACAGCAAACTATTTTGGGTGTTCACGGCAAATTCGAAAGCCGCGGAACACCCTTTAAAAGTCAGTGGGAGAAATCAAACATGCTAATTTTAAAGGCTTATATGCAAGTTATTGTCATAAAAAGTGTTTGGGGACCTGGACCCTGCCCCAGGGGACATGGATCAATGCAAATTTTTTTTAAAAACAGCCGTTTTTTTGGAAGCAGTGATTTTAATAATGATTAAAGTGAAACAATAAAAGTGTAATACTCCTTTAAATTTCGTACCGGGGGTGTCTATAGTATGCCTCTAAAGTTTGTTCCCCATGCTTAGAACAGTCTGACAGCAAAATTACATTTCTAAAGGAAAAAAAGTCATTTAAAACTACTCATGGCTACAATGAATTGTCAGTCCGCAATACACATAAAAGTTCATTGATAAAAACGGCATGGGATTTTCTCACAGGGGAACCCCGAACCAAAATGTAAAAAAAAAAATGGCATGGGGGCCCCCCTAAAAATCCATACCAGAGCCTTCAGGTCTGGTATGGATTTTAAGGGGAACCTCACACCAAAATAAAAAAAAATAGCACGGGCTCCCCCCAAAAACCTATACCAGGCCCTTATCCGAGCATGCAACCTGGCAGGTCGCAGGAAAAGAGGGGAGGATGAGAGAGTGCCCCCCCTCCTGAACCATACCCTGAACCATACCATGTTGATGGGGAGAAGGGCCTCATCCCCCCAACCCTTGCCCGGTGGTTGTGGGGATCTGTGGGTGGGGGGCTTATCAGAATCTGGAAGCCCCCTGTAACAAGGGGACCCCCAGATCCCGGTCCCGCCCTGTGTGAATTGGTAATGGGGAAAAAATTTACCACTACCATGTCACAAAAAAAGTGACAACAAGGTTAAAAAAGACAAGAGACAGTACGGTTCAGGGGGGGGGGGGCGGTCTTTCGTCCCCCCTCTCGTTTCCTGCGGCCTGCCAGGTTGCGTGCTCAGATAAGGGTCTGGCATGGATTTTTGGGGGACCCCATGCCATTTTTTTTTAAATTTTGGTGAGTGGTTCCCCTTAATATTTATACCAGACCTTTAGGGCCTGGTATGGAATTTAGGGGGACCCCCACACATTTTTTTTTTACATTTTGGTTCAGGGTTCCCCTCCCCATTTTTATCAATTAACTTTTATGTGTATTGCTGACCGACAATTCATTGTAGCCGCGAGTAGTTTTAAATGACTTTTTTGCATTGATAAATGTCCCCTGGTGCAGGACCTGGGTCCCCAAACACTTTTTATGACAATACCATGCAAATTAGCACTTTTGATTATTAATGTTCGTGTCACATAGACTCTAAGGCCGCGTACACACGGGCGGACTGTTCGCTCAACTTTGTTCGTCAAACAGTTTCAGCGGACAGTCCGCTCAAAATTAGCATGGACGGACATGGCCACACACGACGAACGAACAGTCCGCTGAAACCGTGCACGATGACGTGAACGGCACGTACGACGGGACTAGAAAACGACGTCCTATACACTGCAATGCAACCTTCGGCGTATAAATTCTTTCTGAGCATGCGCGGAACTTTGTTTGACGAACAAGCCTACACACGAGCGGACTGTCCGCTCAAACCAAGTTTCAGCGGACAGTTTTTCTGGATTTCCGAAAAACTTTGTTCGTCAAACTGTCCGCTGAAACTGTCCGCTGAAGCCCACACACGAGCGGACTGTCCGCTGAAACACTGTTCAGCGGACAAAGTTGAGCGAACAGTCCCCGTGTGTGTACGCGGCCTAATGGTGTTTGCGTGTTCAAACAAATTTTTTGCCTGTTCGCATGTTCTAGTGCGAACCGAACGGGGGGGGGGGGGGGGGTGTTTGACTCATCCCTACACACATCCTCCCCACCCGACTCCAACCTTCCTTTCAGTCATTGGTTTCTAGGGATGCTGGCATCCTAGCAACTGATGACGTGCTTTGCAGGCACAAAAACCAGGAAGAAACTATCTCCATACAAGCTGCTTTAGGACCTCCCAGCTTCTCCCTCCGACTTTTCCTTTCCACTTTCTGCCTTCTAGAGTCTCCCACTCCATAAAGGGAACTCTGAAATGCATGTTTTTTGTTCTAACAGCTAAACTAATTTAATGGCTGGCGCCCTAGGCACTTATTCACATCTCCTGTGAGGTGCCCCTAGGTTCCCAGGGATGTGATAGTCAGCATCACTTCCCACTGGCTGCAAGTAATAACACTCGGAGGGCTCTCCTCTGCCCAGCCACCCTTTCAGAAGTTCAGGAGTTGATCCACCTCTGCTTAGACAGCCGCCACCTCCCTGGACTCTGTCAGCTTTTCCACTGCCGCTCCCTGCACCTCTCCTGATCTCTCTCCCAAGCTGCACAGTATACAAGCACACAGATTCAGCTCCCTGCTTCTCTGCAGCAGCAAATCCGACATCAGCTGCTGCTCCCCCACCGCACACACACATTAGCGACTTCTGGCCCTCTCCTCCACTTTCTTGAGCTAAGCTGCAGTGAAAGGTAGATCACAACCACTGCCCCGTCCACTCCAGGCTGCTGCCCTGCCACTGCTTCTACCAGCCCTACTGTCCACACATGCATGAAACTGTCTTCTCTATTGGAGTCCTACTGTTAGCTAGTGAGTTGAAGAGCAGCACTGCTCCTTACCTGTCCAGAGCTTCTGCTTTGCCACTGCCTTTCCTGACCCTACTGCCTCCAAGTTGCTGAAATTCCCCTGCACTCCTCCAGCTGCACCAAATTCCACCATGTCTATCTGTTTGCACACCCTGCAACAGCCCTCGGACTCTACAATTGTCTCACACTTTTTTAAGGTATGACAAAAGGCAAATGCACCACAAATACGCCTTTGGAGTAGAGGATTTTTTTTTTAGGTGGGGGGGGATAAGAGGATTTGTGCTTGAAGGAGGGATTGGTGGTAGCATTTGTGCTGTAGGAGTGACTTATGGGGGGAGGAATTGAGCTAGAAGTGGGTGATAAGGGGTGGATTTTTGTGAGGAGGGTTATTTGTACTCAAAGGAGGAAATGATTTATACTGAGAAGGGGAATATGGAGGGGGGAGAAATTTTGATGGGAGGGGAAATTGGAGGGTAGGGGGGAATGGGGGGGTAGGTTTATGCTCAGGGGATTTAGGGATGGAGAGGATCCATGCTAGAAGGGGAGAGAGGATTTGATTTGTGCTGGGAGAGGTGAGTGTGGAGATTCATGCTGGATTTTTTTTTTTGGGGGGGGGGGGGGGAGTATATATTTTAGCTGAAAGGGTAGCATTGCTTGAGGGGGGAATTTTGCAGTCTCCTGACCCATACACTGAATGTAATTTCCTTTCTCCTAGAATGTGTAACACCTGTCTATTGTGAACCTAATTTAGTGTTTCCTTTTTCTCTGTCCACTGTTGAGTGTTGATTTTATTTAATTGACTAATTGTTTTATTATTTCCACCTTCATATGATATTTAAAGTGTCTATGTTTTGTATTCCTGTAATGTAAAATGTGCTGTGACCAAGGCTCTGTGCCGAAACGCATAGGATTTTTTTAACCTTTCCTATATGTAGCAATAAAGACTGTATTTAATTTTGGAGTTGCTGGCCACATTTCTTTTTGGACATTTATTTAAATAGATGGAGACCTCTTGAGTCTTGAGCATGGGCACCCAGTGAAAGACTCCACTCCCGATTTACTAGAAGTCTCTCTTGTTGAGAGCGCTGCTTTGGTGTTTCTTTGCCTTCTCTGGATTACCCCTGTCTGCTGCCTAAAAGACAACCAGAACAAGGAACAGGAAGACAAGACCAGCTAGGATTAGTATAAGCCAATCTTGTATAGTTTTGGCAGCTAAAAAAATTATAGACAGATGTAGCATCGGCTCCTGTCGAGCACACGCTATATGTTTTTTCAATTTAATATTTCCTAAAGCCACAGTTGCATTTTAGGGTTGATTATGCCAAATTATGGTTTCAGTACCAGTCTGGTTGGATTGCACTGGGTTCTCCTTGGCCACAGGTGCTACTGTCACTGCTGGCAAGTGTGAGAATGCAGTCTGGCTGGGCGTATTGAGTGCCATCCTTTCTCTGAACAAGCCCAGTGGGTGTGTCATCCTGCTGTGCCCTCTAGGAGGTTGTATTTAAGGTGCTGACATCACGTGCTTTGGGGTTCCGGTCCAGAAGATCTTTCTGTCTGTTTGGTCCTGGTCCTCCTGATCAGCCCCCATGGCCCTCATGGCCTGGGGTGTGGATCCACCAAATTCCGAATCTCGGGGCTGGATAGCCCGAGGCAAAGTAACTGAGAGGAGGATTCGAATGTGGTCCGGTACCGTCTCATCTGAAGAGAGGACCAGCAACTGGAGAAGCCTCCAGGGGAGGACTCTTCAGGAGAAGGCCATGCATCAGGCTGGCTTCTCAGAAGGAGCCTGGAGGCTCAGTTGAAGGACACTAAATATATCTACACTCATACGGCATCGCCGGATTGGCTGCAATATACTGGTACCGTATGATAGCTCTCTAAATTTATCTATATCCCTCAGTTACATTCAAGTCTGTGGCAGAGACTTTTGCTTTACTTAACACTCTATGGGCTGCTAGGCCTAGTGGGAGAAGGCCTATCCGGTAGTTGTGAGAATCCAGTTGTGTAACAGTAATTCTCTGGATTTCTAAAGTGAGAGACTTCCTATTTTTTGCAGATCCAAAAGTACCTGAACTTCTTTCCTAACTCTCTACCCTTCATTGAGAAGCTGTGTTATCTTTTCCAATAAATATCCCAAAAAGAGGATCCATTGTCAGTTTCTGCAGTTCTTTGGGCCATCTACCATGGGAAACCCCTAGATGCATACGAGGTAAAGGAGGTAACGGTAAGCCCAATAAAACCAGCTCCTTCACGGGTCAGTGCTACACAAACAATTGTGAACAAGCCTGTAGCCATCAACTGTTCTAGGATTCAGGAATGTGTTAGTAGGCCTTAAAGAGGAAGTAAACCCTGATGAGTTTACTTCCTCTTTCATTCCCTGCAAAGGTAAAGCATAATGGACTACTAGGCGCTGCACGCCGCTGTCTACAGCGCATGCGCCGTAGACAGCGGTGCCTGTCTTTCGGCAAATATCTCCTAAACCGTGTAGGTTTAGGAGATATTTCTTGGACCTACAGGTAAGCCTTAATCTAGGATTACCTGTAAGTAGGGATGAGCCGAACACCCCCCGGGTCGGTTCGCACCAGAACTTTCGAACGGACCCCAAATTCGAACGAACTTTAGAACCCCATTGAAGTCTATGGGACTCGAACGTTCGAAATTAAAAGTGATAATTTTAACAGCTAATATGCAAGATACTGTCCTAAAAAGGGTTTGGGGACCTGGCTCCTGCCCCAGGGGACATGGGTCAATGCCTAAAATGTTTTTAAAAATGGCCGTTTTGGCGGGAGCACTGATTTTAATGATGATTAAAGTGAAAAAAAAAAGTGAAATATTCCTTTAAATATTGTGCCTGGGGGGTGTCTGTGGTATGCCTGTGAAGTGCCACGTGTTTCCCGTGTTTAGAACAATCCCTGCACAAAATGACATTAAACAGAAATAACATAATTGAAAACATCATGTATAACTATACGGACAGAATAGTGAAACCTCACCCAGGGCACCAGCAGCAGCCAGAGAGCGACACAGTGGCTTACATTGTGAAGGTCCATCTAGCCCCATAAGGGGCATTAATTCTGGTGAGAGCATTTACATATCACAGCACTGAGTGGCGCACCTGGGGATGAAGGTTTCTAATTGAAGACCCAGCACTGTTTAGCATCAGTGAATGAAACGTTCCCTATTGATTTCACGTACCAATTACAGCATTAGTCTGCGGTGGCAGCATTACCAGCCAAATATTAACATTGGATACATATTGGACATACATGCGTTTTTTATGCGACTATTGGCTGAACTTGGTTTCGAATCCCTAGCCTTTTTGCACTTTCTTTGCACTCATTTGCACAGTTCTTTATTCTGAATAAGAGCACTGAAGGACACTAGTAGTATTTCTTAGGCTGTCTGAAAGAATTTTTCATTATTTATATACCTGCAATGACCTAAGTGAATGTTTACAATATTTTCGGTTTCACTCATAATATGTTGACACGTATATGATGATTCAATATTGGTTTTGGATTTAATTATGTTGGGATACATATGTTGATTTAATATTGATATATATTTTTTAGAAGCATTTGCACTTTAATTGCACACAGCGCTTTTTTAATAATACTAAATTGTGGCGATAGGTCAATTCAACACATCACTAATCGGGTTTAGCGCCATAACCTTTCTATTCAATACTCTTATCATTGAAAACTGCTTGCGGTTTTAATGTTATATCTGGTTCCTGCAATATGGTTGAAAACCATTGAGAAAAATGGCATGGGTAGCCCTCCCTGGCCATTTCCAGCCCCTTTGGGTCTTGTACGCATATCAAGGGGAACCCCGTACCCATATTAAAAAAAGGAAATGCGTGTGGCCCCCAGGCCCTATATACTCAGAACAGCAGTATACAGGCGGTGCAAACAAGACAGGGACTGTGTAGGTTTGTTGTGTTAAGTTGAATCTGTTTGTAATTTTCAACTGGTACATTTTTAAAGTGTAGCTCCAGTCAAAAAAACTATTTTTAAGCTTTTTGGAAAACATAGGGAAGGGTTATCACCCCTGTATAATTTGTTTTGTCGTCCATCTTTTTTCATCTCACTTGCTGTTGTCTCCTTCCGTTTGCAAGTAGGAGATGTTTGTAAGTTGGATGTTTGAGAGTAGGGGCCTGCCCTATATGCTCTGCAGAAATGGCGGAACAAGGTGTTGGTTTTGCCACAACATTGTAAGCCCTCAAAGTGACTCTTGGTGGGCACTGGAGCGCCCTGCTGTGAACGATTATATCAAGAATTGTAATTACATGCCATTGTTGAACAGTGGTAGAAAAATTGACCTTTGGTGGTTGTGGTGCTGGTGCCACAACACTATAAGTCCTCACAGTTACTCTGGGTGAGCACAGGAACGGGCCCTCCTGTGAAATATTATATCAAGAATTGTAATTACATGTCCCTGTTAAACGGGGGCAGAACAATTGGGCCTTAGGCACTGGTGCTGGTGCCACGACACTGCAACCTCTCCCATATACTCTTGTTTTATTGCAGGAATTAGCCCTGCTGCAAAGCATTGCATCAAAAATTGTAATTAAACGCCCCTGTTAAACAGGGGCAGAAAAATTGGGCTGATGGCATCACCCAGAACCAGAAATGTTCTTCCAACATATCAGCGGAGGAGGAAGAAGATAGACAATCAACATAACAGGACAGTCACTCAGCATCAGCATAGGCAGTCTTGAAGGGATGTGATATTTAAAAAAAAATTATTCGGTTACATCAGCTTCAGGTGCTTGGTAGCTGTGGGTGATCCAAGACTGATTCATGATGAAGGTCAGTCGATCAATTGATTCGGTGGACAGGCGCACCCTGTGATCGGTAACAAAGCCACCAGCAGCACTGAAGGTGCGTTCAGAAAGAACGCTGGATGCAGGACAGGCCAGTAGCTCAATTGCATACTGTGCAAGCTCTGGCCAGTGATCCATCCTCAAGACCCAGTAAGCCAGAGGATTTTCGGTGGGAAAGGTGTCCAAGTCTGACCTTGTCCCTAGGTATTCCTGCACCATGTAAATCAGACGCTGGCGATGGTTGCTGGAACCGATCATACCTTGGGGCTGCGGACTAAAAAATTGTCTGAAAGCATCAGTCAGACGGCCACCTTCTCCACCGCTCCTTCTGACCGATGCCTCAGCAACATGTTGTCCAGGACCAGGAGTTTGTAACCTCCCAGTCTCTGGAAACGCGTTGCACAGACCTTTCTGCAAGGCCTCCCGGAGATGTCTCATCCTCTGCTCCCTCTGCGATGGCAAGATAAGGTCGGCAACCTTACCCTTGTACCGTGGATCAAGGAGAGTGGTCAGCCAGTAATGGTCCCTCTCCTTGATCCGAAGAATACGAGGATCCTTCCGCAGGCTTTGCAGGATCAGGGAGGCCATGCAGCGTAGGTTAGCTGAGGCATTCGGTCTGGAGTCCTCTGGGTCACTAAGGACAACATGATCCGCAGCTACCTCCTCCCAGCCACCTACAAGTCCACATGTTTCTTGAGACTGTAAATCATCCCTACAAGACTGCTGCTGCTGCTGAGTGCCAGCCTCCACCTCCATGCTGACACAATCATCCTCCTCCTCCTCTTCCTCCTCCTCATCCTCTTCCTGTGTGATGGGTGGCACAGCAGGAACACTGTCTGGATAAAGAGGGCCTTGAGAGGCAAGGAAGTCCTCCTCTTCCTGCCTCTGTTCTGCCTCAAGTGCCCTGTCCATTATTCCATGCAGCGTATGCTCCAAGAGGTGGACAAGAGGTACAGTGTCACTGATGCTTGCACTGTCACTGCTCACCATCCTTGTGGCCTCCTCAAATGGTGACAGGACAGTGCATGCATCCCTGATCATGCCCCACTGGCGTGGTGAGAAAAAACCGAGCTCCCCTGACCCTGTCCTGGTGCCGTAGTCGCACAGGTACTCATTGATGGCCCTCTGCTGCGTGTGCAGCCGCTGCAGCATGGCCAACGTTGAGTTCCACCAGGTGGGCATGTCACATATAAGGCGGTTCTTGGGCAGGTTCAACTCCTTTTGGAGCTCAGCCAGCCGAGCACAGGCATTAAATGATCGGCGGAAATGCACACAGACTTTCCTGGCCTGCTTCAGTACATCCTGTAAGCCGGGGTACCTGCCCAAGAACCGCTGCACCACCAGGTTAAGGACGTGAGCTACACAGGGCACATGGGTCAGTTGTCCCTGTCGGAGGGCGGAGAGGAGGTTGGTGCCATTGTCACAAACCACCATTCCTGGCTTAAGCTGGCGTGGCGTCAACCACCTCTCGGCCTGCCCCTGCAGAGCTGACAAAACATCCGCCCCAGTGTGGCTCCTGTCCCCCAAACAAACCAGCGCAAGCACGGCATAGCATCGTTTTGCCCGCGTACTTGCGTAGCCCCTGGAACGCCTACGGAGCAACGCTGGTTCTGAGGACAGAGCACTGGAAGAGGCCATGGAGGAAGAAGAAGAGGAGGGGTGGAGGAGAGAGGTGTGTCACAACCAATAGTAGCATTTTGGAGGCGTGGTGGCGGAACAACCTCCAACACTACTGCACCTTGCCCTGCATCCTTCCCAGCTGCCAGAAGAGTGACCCAATGGGCCGTGAAAGACGGGTAACATCCCTGTCCATGCCTGCTGGACCATGAGTCAGCGGTAATATGCACCTTACCGCTGACCGCTCTGTCCAGTGAGGCAAGGACATTGCCTTCCACATGCCGGTAGAGAGCCGGAATCGCCTTCCATGAGAAAAAGTGGGGACCTGCCACTGAGGGGGGCCGAGTCTACCAACTGAAAAGGCAGCAGTTGAAGTGCTAGCAATTTAGCCAAGCTAGCATTCAACCGCTGGGCATGTGGATGGCTGGGAGTGAACTTCTTCCGCCGGTCCAGCAGCTGGGGCAGGGACATTTGCCTGCTATAATCGGACGTGGGTGTACCGCTAGCAGACTTCCCGGAAGCACTTGGCTGTGACACACCTAATTCTACACCTTCATTCCTCTCAGAGCAGGTTTCAGAGAGGACTGAAGGTCTAGTGGGGTTGGAGATGCCAGCTGATGAGGAGCAAGGAGAGGTCCACTTTGTTCTTTGGTGTGGGTCTTTGAGGTACGCTTGCCAACGAGCTGCATGGCAGGTCAACATATGTCTGGTCAAGCATGTGGTGCCCAAGCGGCTGATGTTTTGGCCAAGCGAGATACGCTTGAGACATATGTTGCAAATAGCAGCGGTGCGATCTGATGCACTCGTTTCAAAAAAGGCCCACACCAAAGAACTTTTAGAATAACAGCGCCATGCACAGGCGGAGCACTGCGGTGTGATTCAGTCGGTGTGCTGCCCCTAAGCTGGCCCCCGGAGGGCATCCTGCCTCGTTGGACATGTGCCTCTTCCTCCTTCTCCTCCTCCTCCTCCTCTCTCCTACCAGGCACCCACGTGGAGTCAGTGCCCTCATCATCCCCTCCCTCTTCATCGCTGTAGCAAACCTGGCAGTATGCTGCAGCTTGTGGAACATGACTGCCAGATTGCTGTCCTTCTCGAGCATCCCCTCTCTCTGCGCTCACGCTACTGCCTTCCTCTAGCTGAGTGTCATCATCAGAGCCCACAAAACACTGGGCATCCTCCTGGAGCATGTACCCAACACTGTGCTCAAAGAGTTCAGGAGACTCCTCAGGAGGACGTGGTGGGTCTAGGGAAGGAGTCACTGATGATGACATTGAGAGGAGGGAAGACGATGCGTTGGCAGCTGCTTTGCTAGTACCCTTAGACTGGTTGAGAGAGAATGAGGAGGATGAAGAGGGCTTGGTTATCCACTCTACCAAGTCATTGGCATGTTGCGGTTCAACATGTCTAGCTGCCGAAAAGAAGGACAAGCGTGTCCCATGGCCACGTGCTGATGACAATGCACCGCGTCCACGACCAGCACTGTTGTCTCTAGACACAGAGCCTGCTTGCCCTCTTTTATCGGCTCGCGCCTGTCTGCCTCTCCTTGCTGGCCTTCCAAACATGGTAATGGCCTGAAGGGAGTTGGGTAAAACAGCAGTGTAATGGAGTCACACAACACCCACTAAGCCCTGCAGATGGCTCTATTAGAGAACAGCAATAAACGGTAGATACAGGTGTATATTGTGCTGGAGTCACACAACACCCACTAACTCCTGCAGATGCCTTTATTATAGAACACCAGAGATAAAGGGGTATACTGTAATTGAGTCACACAACACCCACTAAGCCCTGCAGATGCCTCTATTAGAGAACAGCAATAAAGGGTAGATACAGGTGTATATTGTGCTGGAGGCACAAAAAACCCACTAACTCCTGCAGATGCCTTTTTTATAGAACACCAGAGATAAAGGGGTATATATAGATGTATACTGTGCTGTGCTGGAGGCACACACAACTTCCAATAACTCCTGCAGATGGCAAGTGGGCTCAAATAGAGAAGAGCTATGTAGGTGGATATAGCGGTGTGTACTGGGTACAGAGCACGCAGACAGCACGCACAAGCTTCTAACACTACTGACTGCAAGCTCTATTATAAAAGATAGATCACTAGCTATATAGGTGAGGTGAATATAGCGGTGTATACTGCGGTCAGGGCACACAGACAACAACCACTACACAACAGCAAGATCGAAAATCGGCCGAAAACGATCGGTGTTTACTGTGTTGAAGGTACACAGAACACCCACTAACTGCTTCAGACGCCAACACACTACACTAGGCCGCCGTGCTGGCGGCCTTATATAGTGTGGGGCGTGTACTACACAGCCTGAGCTATTATTGGCCACAGGCTTCCTGCCTGTAGCCAATCATGGCTCTCCTCGCTGCTGGCGCTGTGATTGGCCAAGCATGCGGGGTCACAGTGCATGCTTGGCCAATCATGAGCCAGCAATGCACTGCGATGACGCAGTGCATTGTGGGCCGTGAGCGCCACACGAATTTGGCGCGAACGGCCCATAACGTTCGGAATTCGCAGAACGGGCGAACAGCCGATGTTCGAGTCGAATGTATGTTCAACTCGAACACGAAGCTCATCCCTACCTGTAGGTCAAAGTGTGTTGTAAGGGTTTACAACCACTATAATTTGAGTAAAGTTGAATTGGATCATAAGTTGAGTTGAGTTGAATATATTAAATCTAGGATTAAAAAGCCCCCCTAAATGCCTTTTTGTTATATTAGGAACATTGCCATGCCATGCAGCCAATCCCAGGATAAAGTCAAGATGACGAAATGCATTGGCCCGTGGCTGTACGGCAACTAGTAGGAAGACTTTAGTACAAAGAGAGACGCTCTAGCTGTATCTGAGGTGTGGTGAGGTATCGCTGGCTGGATTTTTTATGTTTGGCTGCTACAGTGCTCTGGTTATTTACCTTGTAAGTGCAACGTTTGAAGGTTTTATATAAATAAATATATCAGTGCGTTTGACGTTATCACACTAGTGGAGCTCTTTTTGGTATCTTCCAGGAGCTCTGATTGGATCCAACTGTTTACACCAAGTGCAGAGGAGCTGGTCGGTGATTTAATCCTTTATGGGTAACTGTGCTGCTGCCAAACACACAAGTGTAAGGCCGCGTACACACGGGCGGATTGTCTGCCCAACTAAGTTCGTCAGACAATCCGACAGACAGTCCGTCCAACTTTTGAATGAACGGACTTGACCACACACGATGAACAGACAGTCCGCTGAAAGCTTGCGCGATGACGTGTACAGCATGTACGATGGGACTAGAAATACGACGTCCAATACACTGCAATGCAACCTTCGGCCGTGTAAATCCTTTCTGAGCATGCGCCATACTTAGTCCGTCCAACTTGCCTACTCACGAGCGGACTGTCCGCTGAAACCAAGTTTGGACGGACAAAATTACGGAAATTCCGAAAGACTTAGTCCGTCAGACTATCCGCTGAAAAAGTCCACTGAAGCCCACACACGAGCGGATTGTCTGCTGAAACACGGTTCAGCGGACTAAGTTGGACGGACAATCCTCTCGTGTGTACGCGGCCTAAGGCAACTTTTTTTGGTGAGTTCATAACTGATGGGAAGTGGTACCTGTGACACGCATGGTGTGGTTTGAAGACTTTGTCACCCTTTGGAAGATCACTCGCATGTTTATGGACTTTTCCTTTACTATCCTTGACTGTTTATGGACTTGTTTTCACTGAAATTCCATATTTGTCACTTCTCTGTGTCTGCTTTTAGTGCTGCTGATCACTAGTGCTTTTTTGTGATTTTTATGATTATTGATTTATTTACAAGCAGCTGTTATTTGGTAGTAGTGCATTGGATTTGCATTCATTTAGGGTCAATTATTTTTTATTTTTGTTCTTTGGTGATTTTGTTTAATTTTGTTTTGTTTTTTGTTGTTGTTTTTTACATTGTATTCTTTTTATACCTATGTAGCACCCTCTACTTTCAGGTAGGTGCTAGATTAGTCTTTTTCTAGTTGTAGGGTGGAGATGCAGGTAAATTTAGCCAGGCCTGTGTTTTCATTTCAGGCCTGGTTATTTTGATCTGGGAATGTGAGTGTCAGTATAGTGGGGGGTGTGGCCACCTACACTTTGGCTCAAAGATGCCTCCTCTGCTTGCAGAAGGATTATTCTGGAAGAGAGGCTGGACTTGAGACCTGAGTGGTAGGCAGCTTGTGTGAGGAGCTCTGACCAATCATTAACTTGCATTGGCAGGGGGCGGGCCTCCTATATAAGCTGGGGTCACATGCTTCCGGGGAGGAGTTGTCGAGCACAGGAAAGACAGTATGGAATGCTGAGGTGCGGGCGTCCCCATGCGGGGATGCGCCGTGCGCGGAGGGGGGATAGAGGAACCACGGAGAAGGAGTTAAAGATGAGGGTCTTCATCCTTGTGAGGTACATTGGGCTGCTGTGACTGGGGAATACAGGACCTGGATGTAATGAAGATCAAGTGGAGGGAGTAGGAGTAAAGTAGTGAAACTAGACCAGCTTATCAGATTTCTGTGACCGGAGAACACGGGACTTTGATACAAAGGAGAAGGTCAGTGTAACGGAAGAAGCAGAAGTACTGGAGAGAGTAGCGTTGCATACTGTGTGGCCGGGGAGCACAGTATGGACAGAAGTTTACGGGCTGGAGCAATAGTCGGTGATGCCAAGTTCACGTTTGCAGTAACTTTCAGAGACTGTGGGGCTGTTTAGTTTGTTGAGCCATGGAGGATAGGCAGTACAGGCTTTTGGCTCTCTGATTGTAGCAGGAAAGCCACATCAGTCTAATACAGGGGAATTATTCAGAGTGATTCATCTTGTTTAACTGGAAGCCATGAGTAGTACATTTTCAGTCAGATAGATAACAGAAGAAGAAATAATCTGCTGTGAGGACTCTACAGGGGAAATCCATTAACAAGGCCAAGGCCATGGATGATAACCTATCCTTTTGAAATCTTCATGGATATCTCATACATCCCTCATACCTCTCCTAGTTTTATCCCACAAATAAAAGCAAGAAAACGGAGCAACTACTAGTTTGTCTTTTGAGTGATTGATGATGGGATGGCAGCAGGGTGATTGGCGAATTGCTATAACCACACCCGCAGCCCCTACGGGGGTACCGCTACACCTAGTTGATATATAAATGCTCCACCAATGAAACTCCTGATGAAGTGGATTCTTATCCAAGAAACACGTTGAGTATATGGAGGAGCTATCTAACAGATGTATTGCTGAGTTCAATAATTAACAGAATTGTGCACGATCTGTCTTAAACAAAAAACTCAGTTTTCTGGGGAAAGGTCAACAAATGGTTGATGTGTTTTTTTTTTTTTTTTTATAAATGTCTGTCCTTTTACAAATGTAATTTTGTAATAAAAACTTTATTTTTTATCTTTATTTGCAGTACTACCTTTAAAATCCTGCCACTGATAGGGGTTTACACACCATATATTTATTTTTCTTTTTTTTGGGTAAACTGTTATAGGAAATCCCCATCAAGCCCTTCCAGCATAATCCTAAACAATAGGTTTGGTTATTCTCAGCATGCCTTGCTGTAGCTCTAGTTACTTGTACTGAGTTGATGTAATATTCAGGTGCCACTGAGTTGTACAAATCCCTCCATAACCTTCATCAAATAAATATTACATTTAGGTATTGGACTTCATACGCCAATAATTGGACCAATAAGAAGCTCTCTTTCACCAGTTTTCAATATGTACTCCAGACAAATAGATCAGTTCCTAATAGAGCCAAGACTATAAAACAGTAAAATGTAAATGTCCTATAAATGGAGGTGTGTGTGTAGGCCCTGGAGTAGAACATGAGGTTGTATCCTGTTATAGCAACAGCTCACCTTTAGCTTTTACACTTTTATTCTTTCCCTGTAGATCAAGATCAGTCAAACTGATGTATATACCTTCCTCGTCAGAGTTCTCTGAGGACAAACATAGATGTGAAAGAGAAACTCTAACATTGTTTGCAAACAGTGTGATTTACAGTGTACATTGGAAAACTAGGAGGTGGAGAGATATGGAAACCCAAGACTTACAAATCCATTGAATATGGCATTGAAATGAATTGTTTTAATCCATGGCCCAAAATTAGGTTTTGTTTTACCAAGTAAGCATGTGCAATATTTAAAAGGGCCCCTAGTATTAGGAACAGAATGGCACCTAGTAAGAACTAAAACACAACTAAACCTCTTAATAAAACAATAGAAAATGTGTTTCTCAGTTGAGGAAATGTAAATAGCACTGGACAATAGGGTTGTCCTATACTAGTGCCACACAATCTTTGGTTTGTTGCGTAAAACAATATATCTGATAACGGTGTCATACCACAAGATAAAAGTCCAGATACAATTTTATTCCAATGTAAGGTGAAATAGAGGATCAAATGGGGAACCCGACTCATTTTGGGTGTCCATTTTTGCTCCATTCCTCAGAGCTTAAAGATAGGACAACTATGCATATTGACTACGTTTAGCGTGCTCAGATAAAGGAGCAAGTCATCCACAAAGAGGAACAATTTTTGCTGTCTATCAACAAGTTCAACACCCTGTATAGAGTCATTGGACCTAAGGGCCACCACTAAATGTTCCATTGTGAGTATGTATAGTAGTAGGGGACACTTGTGGTGCGTTCCATTGGTAATGGGTATGGGACCTAGAATTAAGGCCAACGGCCTACTTTCATCACTGGGACAAGTGTATAATGCTCAAATTTTATGAATGAATTACAACAAGCCTATCTGCTCTAAGGAGTCCACTTCCGACCAAGGCGGTCAAACTCCTTCTTGGCATCCAGGGATTTTTGGCAAATTGGGATTTTATGTCGTTGGGATTGGGTAAACAACAAAAGTGTTTTGATCATGTTGCTACAAGCTTCTCGAGAGGAGACCAACCCTACCTGATCGGGGTTTATGATAGAAGGTCTGAGGTGCTTTAGCCAACAAGCTAGTAATTTAGCGTAAATGTTTAGGTTAGCAATAGTTAAAGAAATTGACCTGTAGCTGAAACATTGGGTTGGGTCTTTTTTATCCTTTGGTATTAAAATGATGTCAGCCTTCTGGGCTTGGCATGGGAATTAACAAGAATCTGCGATGGCGTTAAATGCACTGCTTAATATGAGAGCCAGTGAATCCTTGAATAGTTTATAGAAAGCATTAGAATAGCGATTGGGGCCAGGGCTTTTGCCTGAAGGTAGGCACTTTATGATGTGGGTGATCTCCTCTGTAGAGAAAGGGTCTAACAGCTGTCTGTTCATCTATTTGTGGAAAGGCAGTACGGGCAATGTAATCCAAAAGCAGTGTCTAGCCCAATGTGGAAGGCAAAGGGCTATGAATCTTATAGAGATGAGAATAAAAGGAATGAAGTGCAGATGCTATGACTTTAGTGGAATATACCATGCCCTTCCTAGGGTGATGTACTTTTGGAAAATAGGTTGTTGTAAGTTTGGCTCTAATGGACCTAGCGAGGGGCCTGCCACACTTGTTGCCATATTAGTATATGGATATAAGAACAGTTTTTATGACGAAGGCATGTTTGGTCTATTAGTTTATGCAGTTTTGTCCACTTCTGTTGGAGGGCCTGAAAAACTCTGGTGTCATTAGTATGTTTATGATAAAGCTCTAGGTTATGAATGTCAGTGGGGAGTGTGGCCATTTCTGCCATTCTGTCCCTTTTCAGCTGAGCCCCCTCTGCTATCCAAGTCCCCCTGAGGACACATTTTAGGGCTTTTTTATTGGAGCTGCTATTTAGTCTTGGGTGTGGTCCAGTAAAAGCTGAGAAATTATTCGTGGGGCAGATGCTAGAGTTAGTTCATCTTTGAGCAAAGACTTGTTTAGCTTCCAGGAGATGAAAGGTTTAGGGGAGTGGGTCCTGTGCTGAGCAACCTGCCTGATGAATTCTGAACACAGGAGGTCGCCACTAGGCATGACCCCCATGCATTTGCCCCTTGTATCTCTCTATCTACTGTCTGTGCAATGTTTATACACAATGTTACTTTGTATCTCTCTATCTGCTGTCTGAACAAAGTTTATTAATGAATTCATAATCGATTTAAACTTATTACAGTTCATAAAAGGTTAATTTATCATTAATAAAGAGGATAAAAAAGATTAAGAAATATTTAATTCTGAAACAATTTATGAACAAATATTAGAAGGCTAAAAATAGGAGTTAATTAAAGAAAGTAATCAACCAAGAAGAGTTTGTAAAATGTATAAATTACATTTTTTATTTCAATAGATTTTTATTGGAATTATCATAGATAAACAAAACAAAATACAAGGAAATAAAGAAGGGTGGGTTGGGGTGGGTTATTGGACACAGTGAAGGAAAAAAAAAAAAAAAGCCGGAGGAGGAAGATCATAGAGTACCTACAATATAGTCAATGCAAGAAGATAATACCATTAACAAGGTTTAAACCTAGTGGTCCCTAATTTCCAATCACTATCAAAAGTTTTACATGAAAAGGAGTTAAGTGCCAGCAATCTTTCAAAGGAGTGGTTTCTATTCACGATAGCAATCACCTCAGAGAAGTTAAGGGCTAAAGTACTCTTCCAATTACGGAGAATCAGGTTACGTGTTGCCAGGAGAATATGTGTTACCATGGCCCTATCGCCACATGGAAACGTATCTATACCAATGTGTAAGATGGCTAAATTGGGGTTCGGGGGAGTTAGGATACCTGTTAGGTCGGAGGTTGTTTGGAATGTCTTGTTCCATAGGCTTCTTAGGCACCTGCAGTCCCACAGAACGTGTATCAGGTTCCCAATTTGGCCACAGTTCCGCTAGCATAGAGGTGAGGAGGACGGGAACATGATAGACAACCTGTAAGGAGTATAATGCCATCTGTGCAAGATTTTCAGGATCATTTCCCAGTGACTCACGCAGTGGGAGGATTTTTGGATGGTTTTGAAGGCAGGAAGCCATTGTTCTTCAGTGAAGGTGGTTGCTAAATCCCTTTCCCATTTGCTAAGGGCAGATTGTTTGTGGAACCGTTGTTTGTCCTGGAAGATGTTATAAAACAGTGAGATGCCTTTGGCATTGGGTTGTGATTTTGAGTAGAAATCCCAGGCTTTGGTGGGCAGTGAAATGTTGGGTATCGGGCGTGATTGTAAAAAGTGATGGGCGCGAGTGCATGAGAACCACAAGGAGTGCGATAGGTCAAATTCTGACATAATGTGGTTTACCGATTTAGGCACTGTGCCCTGGAATATGTCCTGGACATAGCATATATTTTTCGCCTTGAGGTGCGATGTCTGTAGTGAAGGGAGTTTGGCGTGTAAGATTTCTATAAGTAAGTCATATTGTAGCTAAGTCGCTTCCACGCTCTTGTGTTTGAGGAGAGAACGCCACGCTTGCAGTGATGCCTGTATAGTCGGGGACATATGACTAGTAACCCATGGGTCCCATGTGTTGCTGAGTAGGAAGTCTGAGGGGTTATCTACGGGAAGTATAGAAGTTTCTATGGCTACCCACTGTGGGCTTTCTTCAGAGCGGAACCAGTGTTTGAGTTGATCAAGTCTGGTGGCCCATAGATAATCCTTGAGGTCTACATAACCAGCTCCCCCAAACGATTTACGGGGCAGAAGAACCCGACGAGGACATCTAGCCCTTTTACCCCCCCCCCCCCCCCCCACGTGAATTTCCACATACTTTTGGACAACGCATTAATGTACTGAAGGGGTATTGGAATCGGCAAGGAGCGAAATATGTATAGTATCTGTGGCAATATGGACATTTTATAGGCTGCAATTCTGCCTAACCAAGATATCTCTTTCTTCCCAATGTCCGTAAGTTGTCGATCTATGTTTGTCAATAACGGCATAAAATTCTTCTCAGCTAGGGTGGATAGTGTACCCGTCAATGTCAGACCTAAGTAAGTGATACCTTTGTTAGACCGAGAGTATGGAAGGGTAGTTTGCAGGAGCAGTTTAGCAGTTGGGTGGACTCCCAGGTCCAAGATCAACGATTTGGAGTGGTTAACTTTATAATAGGATACATCCCCAAAGTCCGACAGGATTTTGTGAGCTTGAGGGAGGGAATGTATAGGGTCTGTCAGTAATAGTATGATGTCATCAGCAAACAAGTTTATGACATGTTTGGATTTATTAAATGAGAAGCCCTTGATGAGATCATTCGCCCGTATAGATTCTGCTAACGGTTCTATGATTAGGTTGAATATGGTAGGGGAAAGAAGGCACCCCTGGCGAGTGCCGTTGGTTATGGTAAAGGATTTGGATAACAGGCCCACCGAGTATACCTGTGCAGATGGTCAGGAATAAAGTGCCAAAATGGCATTAAGTATTGGTCCCTGGAAACCAAATTTATGTAACACAGCCTTCATATACGTCCAGTGTACTCTATCGAACGCCTTCTCTGCGTCTACGGAGAGAAGCAGAGAAGGCGTTCGCGATGTTCTCGCATGGTGAATAACATTAACAATTCGCCTAGTGGCGTCCGAGGTTTGCTGCCCCCTCACAAAGCCCATCTGGTCTTTGGATATAAGGTGTGGGATGATGATCGTCAGCCTATTGGCTAGTAATTTCGCGTAGATTTTTGTGTCAGAATTTAGGAGAGAAATCGGCCGAAAGTTGGAAGGAGTAGTAGGATCCATTCCTGGTTTCGGTAAAGTCACTATATGAGCTCTCAGAATCTCAGGGGGGAAGGAAGAGGTCAGTTCAGCTTTGGTGAAAACTTCCAGAAGGTGTGGGGATAGTGAATCTTGGAAGGTTTTATAATGTTCATTCCCGAAGCCATCCGGACCTGGGGATTTTCCATTGGGCATCGAACGAATTGTTTTTTGTATCTCCTGGAGTGTGAACGGAGCATTTGGATAGGTGATATGATCTGCTGATAAAGAAGGGAGATTAATATTTTGCAGGAAGGTTTGAATGCCGTGTATAGATGGTTGGGGAGTGTCCACCTCGTTATGTAGATTGTAGAGGGCCCCGTAATATTCCGCAAATTGGTCCGCTATGTCTTGGGGGTTCACAATTTTATGGCGGGTGAGTGTGTGTAGTAAGTGAGCGATTTTAGAACGGGTACGTGCCGCTTTAATTCTATGGGCTAGATATTTCCCTGCTCGATTGGCGTGTGCGTAAGATTTAAGTTGTAACTTGTGTAGGTGTCTATCAAATTATTGAGTAAGGAGGTTCTTTAATGTATTCCAGAGGTCAGTGAGTGTAGCCGCGGTAGTGGGTGAAGGAGAGGCTTTGTTGCGGGTGTCTAGTAAGTGTATTTCCTTCAGAACTCCCTGAAGTAGAGCATTATATTTTTTCTTCTCCCTGGCCCCTAATTGTATGAGAATGCCGCGCATGAAGACTTTGTGAGTGTTCCAAAGGAAAAATGGGTCAATACCCGGGGTAGAATTGTTGTGGAAAAAATCCCTGAGATGCTGAGAGATAAGTGGTGCGAGCTTTGGTTCCTGAAGGAGCCTAACATTGCAACGCCAGATAGGTGGTGAGGAGGCGGCACCATGTGAATTAAGAGACATTGAAAATGCAGCATGGTCTGACCATGAGATATCATGTATCATAGTGGACCGGACCCTCCGCAAAAGCCATTTGTCAGTCAGGAACATATCAATACGTGAATAGGTGCAGTGTCTTGTTGAGAAAAAGGTATAGTCCCGTTCCATAGCATGATGACATCTCCAAACATCGAAAACGTCTTTTGTATGTAAAAGATTAGGTAGAGGAGATGACCTGTGTTTCTGAGTAGCCGTTGTATCCAAGTTATGATCCGCAATGAGATTAAAGTCCCCTCCAATGAGGAGGTTGCCATAAAGCATAGATTCGGCCTTTTTGAGTACTCGCCTGAGAAATCTCAGTTGGTGAAGATTGGGGGCGTACAGCGTCACTAATGTGAGGGGCTGGGAATCAAAGTCACCCGTTAGTATTATAAATCTACCTTTAGCATCGATGAACGACTCTTTAGGGAGAAAATACACTGTATTCTTTATGGCTATCATGACCCGCCTGTTTTTTTGTCAGGGGTACATGCTAAGAAAATGTGCGGGTAGTCCTTGTGTGTGCAAGTCTGTGTTTTCATTAGTTGGAAGTGAGTCTCTTGAATGAGGAGAATGTCCGCCTTCTGGGTGTGAGCCTCCCGCCATAAGGAGAAGCATTTGGCAGGGTGGTTCAGTCCGCGAACATTAAGGGACAAACACTTAATGGTCATTGAAGTGGTGCGGGAAAAGCTTGTGATGCGACAGATGTAGGGTACTCACTGTTGCTGCATCCTATCAAAGCAGGAAAGGGTACTGGTGATTCATCCACATGGGTATTCATGTTCCAGTCGTATGGTCCACCGTGTCCAGAAGAAAGGGAGAAAAGGAAAAAACAAAAACACAAGGTAAAAACAAGCAACTGTTGTAAAGTAAAAAAAGTACTTACAACTGATCCGCGTGCAGACATGTCTGCTGAACTGAGAAACAGGGTAATCGGAGACTAGTAAGTGACTCCGTCTGCCAGAGAGATATAACATGAAAGTCATAGGGTATTTAGGAGCTACTCCCGGCCTGTTGTTTGTTTGGGCGCCTACGTGTGACCAACTGCCATTCCCCCCTGAGTGAAGGAGGACATGGCGGAGAAATTGAAGCGGGGTGTGGGTCATGTAGGATCCCCCATTGTGTCAGGGTTGTTATGCCATCCTCCAGGGTGTTGATGGATTTCGTGACCCCATTGTATGTGATGACAAGTGTGGCAGGGTATTTCCACTTATGTGGAATTTTGTGGTTTCTCAAAGCTTTAGTAATGGTGGCCAGATTGCGCCTTCTCTGAAGCCAGAGAATGTATTTTGGGGTGTAATTCCACATATGCCCATGGCATGTTTGAGCAATATATCATTTAGTGACAACTTTGTGCAAAATATAAAATATTCCAACATGCCTCTCAGCAAATAGTTTGGGGTGTCTACTTTCCAAAATTGGGGTTATTTGGGGAGGGGGGGGGGGTTGAACTGTCCTGGCATTTTAGGCACAACATTTAGAAGCTTATGTCACACATCACCCACTCTTCTAACCATTTGAAGACAAAGCCCTTTCTGACACTTTTTGTTTACATGAAAAAAAATGTTTTTTGCAAGAAAGTTACTTTGAACCCCCAAACATTATATTTATTTTTTAACGTAAAGGTCCTACAGATTAAAATGGTGGGTGTTTCATTTTATTTGTTTTCACACAGTATTTGCGCAGCGATATTTCGAACGCATTTGTTTTTGGAAAAAACACACTTTTTAAAATTTTAATGCACTAAAAAATCACTATATTGTCCAAATGTTTGATGAAATAAAAAAGATTATCTTAGGCCGAGTACATGGATACCAAACACGATATGCTTTAAAATTGCGCAGAAACGTGCAGCGGCGACAAACTACATACATTTTTAAAAGCATTTATACGCCTTTACAGGTTACCACTTTAGATTTACGCAGGAGGTCTACTGCTTTACAATCTACTGAGATGACATCTTGGGAGACCCTGTGAACTTGTGCTTAGTCTGTATAATGCTGTACCCTATGCTAAAACTTCACTAGTGTATGGTAGCGTTCAAAACACTCACCAATGCAAAGACCAGGATTGTCAGGACAGAGGGGACAATAATAAAGAGTGTCACGCCTATATCCGCACTTTCTGCAGACATGACATTTTCTTTGGGGGGGGGCTCGTTGGGTAGGGGTACTCAGGAGGACATAAGGAAAATGCCTCTCATGCAGCCGGCTTACGGCATTTGGTTGGGGAAGGTGAGGTGGAGCACCGTCTGGATACAGAAGGGCTCTGACAATCTCTTCCTGGAATTTAAGGAAGGATCCAGTCCGTCCTGAAGCTCTGTATAGGACATGTGAGTTCAGCAAAGCCAATTGAAATAAATAGACACTTTCTTGTACCAGCGTCTGTCCTTACGGGCAATTAGTTACGGTGCCAACTGCCAACAACTGGTCATTGAGGTCCACCCCTCCCATATTTTGGTTATATTCGTGGACACAGAGGGGTTTCTCCACAACACCAGTCGCCCATAGTAATTTGGGCCGCCGTGTCTGCATGAAGGGAGGTAAGAACGAAAACATTCTTATTATCCCTCCACTTCACAGTGAGCAAATTATTATACTTGAAGCAGGCTCTCTCCCCCAGCCTAAGACGAGAATATACAAGCTGCTGGGGAAAAGTGATTAGATCTCACTTTGCCACATGCTCCAATTCCATTATCAAACAATTGACTAAACAGTGGCACGCTCGTGTAATAATTGTCTACGTACAAGTGGTACCCCTTTCCAAATAAGGGTGACACCAAGTCCCACACAATCTTGCCAGCGCTTCCTATGTAATTAGGGCAGTTTGTCAGCTCTATGTGACCATCTTTTCCCTCGTAAACCATAAAACTACACGTATAGCCTGTGGCCCTGTCACAGAGCTTATTCATCTTGACCCCGTATCTGGTACGCTTGTTGGGAATGTACTGTTTGAATGACAAACGGCCAGAAAACGTAATCAGGGACTCATCAATGCAGACAACTTGATGGGGAGTAAACAAGTCTGCAAAATGTTGGTTGAAGTGGTTTACTAGGGGCCAAATTTTGTAGAGCCGATCGTATTCAGGGTCTCCATGAGGACAACGGAGTTCATTGTCGTTGAAGCGCAAAATCTGCCCCTTTCGTGCCCTGGCCATGGAAGCAGAGAACACGGGCATATGGTACAATATGAACGCAACATACCCATTTTAACTATCCCCATGTCAAGGGACAGGCCCAGAAAGTTCTTAAATTCAGAGACCGTAATTGGTCTCCAATTTCTGGCAAGGGAGGACTGGGGATTAGAGGCGATGAATTGACTAGCGTACAAATTGCCTTGGTCTACAATAGATCTATAGAGCTCTTCGGTGAAAATCAGCGAATAAAAATCAAGTGACATAAAATCAACTGTTTCCACCTGAATGCCGGGTTGGCCAGTGAATGGGGAAAGTACGGGTGCTGCAGAAGTGGTGGGTTCCCAATTAGGATTGGCGAATGCAGCAGGAAGGGCACTTGGTGGCAGTGGGACACTACTTGTGCTTGCCACCTCACCAGCTTGAACTGCACTTATGGGACTTGCCACGTCACCACGTGCTACTGCAGTGCTGGATGTACAACCACGATGTACTAGGCCGCTGGTGCTTGCCAGTTCACCAGAAGGAATAGCAGGGCTAGTTCTTCTCTGCTCCATACGGGAGTCCTGCGGTTCGAACGGGGTCTGGTACGCCTGACCTTGGTAGGGACCACAACTCCGTTGTCAGAGTTATCTTTCATGGAGCCGTTGTCGTCTACATGATCGTATTCTGAGCCTGAATCTGACAGATGAGTGACTTCCTCTTCTCTATCTGTCATGCTCAGAAACGTGTAGGCCTCTTCACTAGTGTACCTTCAATTTGCCATTTTGGACTCTAAATTTAGTGGTACACTAGTGAGACTCAGAGGTAAAAAAGCTCCTAGGTTGTTAGCGACTGTTTCGAAATGCTACCAAGCGAATTATGCAGTTATGTGTGTTTAGTGTTTTGTAAGTGACAGTGATCGATCGATACTGCACTTGGGTGGGCTGTGCTGGGCAGAGGGGCAAAATGCAGGTGCTAGCAGGTATCTGGGCTGATCCTGCTAACACTGCATTTTTCGGAACCCTAAACTGCTGGGGACGCTAGTATAGATCTGATCAGGTCAGATATCGATCCGTTCAGATACTATACCACTAAGGGAGGTGTATGCTTTGTGTGTGGGTGTTAGCGGCACTGGCACTAACCTGACGCTGCCTGGGGTGACGCAGACCCTATCTGACCCTAAAACCTAACTTATATCACCCGCCGGGTGATCAGGGGGTTAAACCTTTATTAAGTAATAAATGGCGGGTGCCCTGACACTATAAAAAAATAACTAACTAACCAGCGTCACCCGTAACAGTTATACGGTGATCATTGGTGAAAGGTTTAACTAGGGGGCAATCAGGGAGTTAAAACCTTTATTAGGTAGTATATGGGGGTCCCTGACGCTATAAAAAGCTGATGGCAAACCTAAATACCTACCTCCCTAACTAGCGTCACCTGTGATACTAATACAGCGATCAGAGAAGCGACACTAGTGACACTGGCGACGGGGGGTGATCACAGGGTTAAACCTTTTATTATGTGGGATTAGGGGGGTACCCTAAACCTAAAGGGGGCTAACCCTAACTGCCATAACACTTATAACAGTCACAATACACCAATGCAGTAATCTGTAAAAAAAAAAAAAAACTGTCACTGTGACAGGGGGTGCAGAGGGGTGATCAGGGATTGATCGGGGGGTGACTGAGGGGTGAAAAGTGTGCCTGCGTGTTCTACTGTATGTGTAGTGTTGGTGTAAACTTACTTGGATGTCTTCTCTTCTCTGCGCCGGAACCATAAGACCAACACAAGGAGAGATGACATCACTTCCTCTGCTGCTGTTTACATTACAGCAGCAGAGGAAGCATTTGATTCGCCGGGAGAGATTGCGAGGGGGTGGCCACGAATGAGTGGCCTCCGCCTCATCCCTGATCGGTCCCGCAACAAAGCCGACCACTGCAGGCACCAGGGAGGGGGGGGGCCCGATCGTACCCCCCTCCCACGGGCAGGTAGGGCCGTACAGGTACGCCCATATGCCTGCCCGTGCCATTCTGCCGACGTACATCGTCGTGCGGTGGCTGGAAAGTGGTTAAGTATAATTAAAATTACTACTCCTGAAAAAATTATAGTTTAAAAAAAAAATGTTTGTATTGGTACATGTCCCCCAGGGCAGTACCCTAACCCCCATACTCCTTTTATGGCCAATTACTTGCATATAAGCCTTCAAAATGGGCACCTTTGATTTTTCCTGTTTGGCTCCCATAGACTTCAATGGGGTTTGCTGTTTCAGATTAGAACTTTCCCCCCCGTTATAGATTTCTGCTGTGAACCGAACAGGGGGGTGTTCAGCCCATCTCTAATCTTTGTGTAACACCTGAGGCCAGTCATTTCACTGGTTTTATGGAAGGGTTTACAACCCCTTGAAAGACAAATAAGCCCACAATAATAATAATAATAATAACTAAAAAAGACAGCAAAGAGTTTGATTGCTCAAAGAACTAGCAGTCATAAATAAAGCACAGTTTCCTAAATGATCCCAATTTCTCCCTATTCAGTTTGTCAGCTTTCATTATCCTTCACATGGAGCAGGTTCCAATACACTGAATATGTGCCTGGAAACTAACAGAGCTGAGATCTTCTGGGTTCATTCTTCTTGGGGGAGATCAGTGAATGGATGTTCGGTCATCTCCCACTGCTCACCATCCAGACATCTGCCATGGAGGTCCTGGGCTCCCAGGAAAGACAGGTGAGGCTGTGACACATGGGAGGGAGGGTATCATCTTCCTCAGCTCCCCCAAAACATTATTGGCTGTTGGTAGTCTGCTGGGCTGGGTTGAAGAGTACACCGGGTATTATCGGTGGGAGCCAAAATCCCCCCTACTGCAAATTCACCCAAATTTCACCAATTAAATCCTGGAAATTTGCTGCATATCTCCATTGGACAAATGTGAATTTCATCCCTAATCCCCTCATCAAAATCTAAAAAATATGTTTTTAGATACATCTAAGTGAGCCATGCCGGTACTTATCAACTGAATGTTACTAACCAACTAAAAACACCGACACATTTCCCATCTCACTCAGCACGTCAAAACTATACATTTCAATCTTACCCTGCTCTATCTCCAGATCTTCACTTTTCCTCATTGTAAGGTGAGGATGAACGGGATTCCCCGTGCTCTTCACTCTCCGTCTTCTGGGACTGCACTGATCGTCTGTATGTGAAGAGGAGATCGTGATTTTTTTTTAAAAATGACCACAAAAAAGAGGAAGTTTATCCAGTTTAGTAACTATTAGTAGTCTACCTTGCAACATACTGTATTTTGGAATCCTTCCCTCCTTGGTTGTCCCTTTTTTAGGTCCAATCTATAGACCTCAATAAAAAAAAAAAAAAAAAAAGTTATATTTAATTAACAAAGCTTTATACAGCACAGAACCTTTTGTTAATGTTTGCATTTGTTATTTTGAAAAGCTAGTAAAAAGGAAAAGTGTCACTGCCTGTATGATATAAAACAAACTGCCACAGCAACCAGGTGACTTCTAGTCCCTAACCTATTGCCCCCTGGACCCTGTTCCTTCTCAAATACTGTGGTCACCCTCTGGCCAGGGGCGGATCCAGAGTCTAGTCTCGGGAGGGGCACTGCCAGAAAATAAGGCTGCTTTCACACTGGGGTGGGCGGGCGGCGGCGGTAAAGGCCGCTAACGGGACGGTTTTATCTCATTTATTTCTACTGAGACACACAGCCGCTATATCCCAATATGACATGTTGGTGCGGGTACTTGAATAAACCCTGCATGCATTCTGGGATCCGCACGCATGACATACTGGGATATAGCGGCTGTGTGTCTCAGTAGAAATAAATGGGATGCATGTAACACTTTATGCATCCCCAAGCCAGTAAAAGACAGCCCGGCATGTCAGACGCATGTCTGCCCTGTGTGAATGAAGCATAAAGATACAGATTTCTGTCATTCTATATCATCATTATTATCATGATAATCACACAATACAGGTGCTGTGGCTCAACGCACCTGTGCTGTGTGATTATCATGATGATAATGATGATGATTGGTAATTGTAATATGACACATGGAGGGGGGTTAATGTACTCACTCATGTATTACTGACCAGTGGCAATTAATTAACCCCTTTGTGCTGCATTAGTGGCAGTGTTTATAAACCCCTTCATGCTGTAGCATAAAAGGGGTTAATTAACATTGATGGTGCCACTGTCATTAATGCAGCACAAAGGGGTTAATTGTCACTGATCACAAATACATGAGTGAGTACATTAACCCTCTCCATGTGCCATATTACAATTACCAGTGTAAATTATTTCACCCCCCCCCCACCCCCAAAGCATTCACCACTTCACCTGTAAGACAAGGTGTTAACTAATTAACATAACAATGCCGCTCGTAGCTCATTAACACAACACTGCCTTAGCTAAGTAAGTGATCACTCACTTGCAGTGCACTGAGCTGGCTACAGTCCATCTTGTCTTCAATCCTGCGCGCCTCTGAATCGTGACGTCACACCAGCCGGGACTAGGAAGCTCCTGTCGGGTAGAGATCACTCCGCCTGACAGGGAAGTGAAGTGACACTCGTGCCGCTTTGCTGCAACTCTGCCAGCATGTAGCAGCAGCCCATGTCACATCAATTACAGACCCCCATAGTGACCCACTGGCCCCCTCTAAATAAACTGATGGAAGCCAGGGGAAGCAGCAATAAAGTCCCAGCTGCATTTAGATGCCTCATGCAAATCTGGTGAGGTGGCGGAGGGAGAAAGCCTTGGAGTAAGTTCTATTTTCTCGGAGGGGGCAATTGTCCCTTTGCCCCCCCCCTGGATCCGCCCCTGCCTCTGGCTCTATCCTACACTCTCTAACCCACATCTTCAATCCAGTGTTGCTAATCGTCAGTATTTTTACTGGCAGCCAGTAAAAAACAAGCAATTTTCTCCTGCCAGTAAATGCCAGTAAAAATAAAAGGTTGCCAGTAAAATATATGGCGCTGACGCTCAGCTTGGTCCAGAGTTGGCTGAGACCATCCCAGTGCCTGCTACAGTGTGATCGGACGGTTCTGCCGGAGGTGGTGCCTGAGCATGTCGTGTAATGTCATAGTGCAATGGAGCCAAGCAGAGCGGCCAGAGCCTCGTGTGCGGGTCTGCAGTATGGGAGCAAGGCAGGCTGGGACCGGGACCGTTAGTGCTGTTTAGACTGGAGTGGACTGGAGGGAGCGCTTGGCTTAGAGAGAGATTGTCACTGTGACTCAGGAGGGGACGTGTTGTGTCGGTGAGGTCTCATCATCATCTGTGCTGCTGCACACTGCTCTCAGTGTCACTGTGAGAGTCAATTTTATGTGTGTGTGTTCTAATTTCTTGCCCTCCTGAGTCCTGTCCCTGAGCTACTTACTTACTGTATCGAAAATAAAATAAGAAGTATGTTTTTTTTGCCTTATCTACTTTAAATCATATTGCTAGTTGCATATTGTATCTGTTTGTAGCCTAAAAACTCTCATTTGCACTTAAAACTGTAATTTTGTAACTTTTGGAAATGCCAGTAAAAACTTGGCTGTGCCAGTAAATTTTGGGTGTTGTGTCAGTAAAGCCTCATACACACTATCAGTTTTTCTGCTGAGTTTTTCCTTCAGATTTACCAAAACCATATAATATGAGGTCAAACCTTGGTTTTGGTAAACCTGAAGGAAAAACTCAGCAGAAAAACTGATAGTGTGTATGGGGCTTTAATTTCAAACTGGTAGGTTGGCAACACTGCTTCAATCTCTCCCTCTTTTTTCCCCATTCACCTGGGGAAAAAAAGTGTAAATAAAAAAAAACACAACACAGGTTTTTTTTTTTTTTTTAAATGTATATTTATTGAAAAAAGATTTTTGTACAGCAGATAAATTTGTACAACTAATGTAGACATTCAAGATTGACAATGCAACAGTAACAGGAAAGAAAAAAAAACGCCGCAGGCGGAATACAGCATATTAACCTCTTGATACATCACATTAAAGGGTAAGGAGGAAAGGACACACCACGGGACCGCTGATTAAGATACATGCATAAACCAGAAGTTGTATACGTGGGGGTGGACGTAAGGTCAGAGTCCCGAGAGCAAGCCCGAGGAAAACATACCCGAAGGTAAATAGCCATAAGCTAGAATGTTGCCTCAGGGTTGAACGCGGAACTATCCCATCTGTCCCATACTTTAGAAAACTTGGGTAGGGAGTCTTGTACTAACGCAGTCATATGTTCCATCCTGCGTATATACGCAATTGCGGAAATTAGCTGTGAATGGGATGGGGGGGAAGGGGACAACCAAAGAGCAGGAATCACTCGCTTAGCAGCCAAGAGGATATAGGCTGTCAGTTTCTTAGCATGTTTAGATAGTGCCGCAATAGGCAAGCCTAACAAGTAATGTCTAGGGTCTAACGGAGCATCTATCTCTAAAACAGATTGGAGCAGAGAACGGACTATAGACCAAAAAGGTACAATCAAAGGGCAGCTCCAGAAGATATGGTAATGGGTGCCCTCATGTCGCAGGCACCTCCAACACAGCTTAGACACGGTGTGATCGTATTTATGTAACATTTCAGGGGTTTTGTACCAAAACATTAGTATCTTATATGCTGTCTCTCTCTGCTCCACACATCTAGAAACTTTAGAAGTAGAAGTCCAGATATCCTGCCATTGAGAAATAGTTAAGGGAGTTGGTAAAATTGCGGCCCATCTCCTCATATAGAGATGCGATTCCGCGGTGGGCGAGGTTGAATTGTGAAGAATACTGTAAATAGAGGAGATAAGTCCTTTCTGACAGGGACCTTGGGAGCACAAAGTTTCAAAGGCGCTAGGGTTGTTTAAAGTCAGGTCAGGAGATCTGGAATGAAAATAATGTTTAAATTGAAGGTATGAAAAGAGGAGCCTATCTGGAATGTCATATCTATCCTGAAGCTCTGGGAAGGATAGGAATTTGCGAGATACCGGGTGCACCAGGTGGAGTAATTGGAAGATGTCGGACCTGTACCAAGGAAACATATTCTTCACAGAGAGGCTATTAGGCATGTCTGGATTAAAAATGACATTCAACAGGGGTGAGCATGGAGAAGAGAGAGAGAACCTCTTGTGACATTTCTTCCATATGGACAAAGTAAAAAGCATCGGCCCAAGGCTTAGACGTCTAAGCTGAGCTATAGAGGAGGTCAAATCGGACCACAGCATGGCACAGGGATGAACAGGAGTAACAACACTCATTTCCAGCTCCGACCATCTACTGGTAGCAAAATACGAGGACCAGGAAATAGCCGCCATAAGATGCGCTGCATAATAATACCTCACTATATCGGGGGCTCCCAACCCACCATGAGACCGTGGAGCAAAAACCACTGTTTGGGCTATCCTATGTAGCTTATTCCCCCATATAAATTTAGCGAAGGCCCGCTGGATATTCCTAAGCTGAGGCATGGAGATAGCAACTGGTAACGTTTCAAAAAGATATAAAAACTTAGGGAGTATGGCCATTTTTAATACATTAATTCTGCCCAAGAGAGATAGGGGGCACGACGTCCAACTCCTGAGTAGGCTATGCGTTTCCGCAATTAGAGATACATAGTTAGCTTCATAGAGGGTGCTGTACCTGGCGGTCAAGTTGACGCCAAGGTATTTAAGGGAAACGGGACACCAATGATAGGGGTATGTAAGTTTCAAAGAAGCTAGAAGCGGGGGAGAGATATGAATAGGGAGCGCTTCGGTTTTAGTAGTATTAACCCTATAACCCGAGAGGCTGCTGAACGTGTCTAGAAGAGTGTGGAGTTTAGGGAGGGAGACTTGAGGTTTCGTCAGGGTGAGGAGTATGTCGTCTGCAAAAAGAGACAACTTGTATTCTTTCAATCTGAGCAAGACTCCGCTTATGTCTGAGTCCTCCCGTATAGCTGAGGCTAAAGGTTCCAGGCACAGTATAAACAACAAGGGGGAGAGGGGACAACCCTGTCTGGTACCATTACTATGTGTAAAGAGGGGGGACCTGAAAGATGCCAGTTGGACTTGGGATGTGGGAAGTGAGTATAAGGCTTGTAAAGCTGACAGGAAAGAACCAGAAAAGCCAAAACGCTGGAGTGTAGCAAACATGTATGGCCATCCCAACCTGTCAAAGGCTTTTTGTGCATCTAAACTCAAAACGATGGCCGGGCAAGATGTCCTATCGAGCAAGTCTATAAGATCGATGGTGCGTCTAGTATTGTCCCCAGCTCGTCTACCCAGTACAAATCCCACCTGGTCATTATGAACCAGGGCGGGAATCATTAAGGAAAGCCTATTTGCCAAGATTTTAGTGAAAATTTTATAATCAGAGTTTAGTAAGGCTATGGGTCTGTAGTTATCTGGTAAGGTAGGGGACTTACCCGGTTTCGGGATAACAGTAATATGTGCATGGAGGAACTGAGAATGCGGTACAGTGCCCTTCTGCAGGGAAGTAAAGAGATTAAGCAAATGAGGGCTCAGTGTCGGGGGAAAAAAGTTTTATAATAAATGTAAGGAAGCCCGTCAGGACCCGGGGACTTGTGGGACGGGAGGTTTTTTACAACCGCAGCCAATTCTTCTGGCGTGACGGGTGCGTTCAGGGTGGCTACTTGTGAGGATGACAACACTGGCAGCTTCAAGGGAGCACAGAAATCATTAAAGCTGTCCTGGGAGAACACGTGGTTGGGATCTGAAGCTAGGCAATTATATAACTTTTGGTAGAAAGCACCAAATACCTTAGACATCTTCAAGGGGCAGTAAGTCGGAGTACCGTCTGACTGTAGCAGGAGATCGGGGTAGGAATGAAATGGACGGGGTTTTAGCTTATTCACCAACATCCTATGTGGCTTGTTGGCAAACTCATAAAACCTCTGCTTCGCCCAAAGTAGAGCTTTAGAACATTTATGCATATCTAAAGATTTCAACCGTTCACGTAAAGAGGTCACTGTGCGAAGCCGTGGCACCGATGGGGAAGACACAAGCAGAGCTTCAGCTTTGAGCAGTTGCGAAAGAATGTCCAGTCTCTGCGCAGTTGAGTCGAAATACACAATCCTCTGAAAAGGCCTTGTGGGCCTCCCAGAGGGTGGACACGTCCTGCACAGACCCTTCGTTAATTTGAAAAAATTCGGCAAGACTCTGTGACAAATGAGTTTCGGTGGTCGGATCGCGGAGGAGAAACTCATTGAATCTCCAGTGGCAGGTCCTGGGTGTAGAGAGGGCGAGGGCAAGGTCAAGCTGGACCGATGCATGATCGGACCAAGTTATGGGATTCAACTCTGAGGCTACTGCTGACATTAGAAGAGGTGCCGTAACAAAGATGTAGTCCAATCTGGAGTACATCTTGTGTGGGGGGGAGTAGAAGGAAAACTGCCGATGCGTAGGGTGTTTAATCCTCCAGATATCTAAAAAGTTATGAGATCTAATGAGCTTACGAAACGCAGTAGATTGACGTTCTGTTTTAGAGGAGGGATTGTCTGAAAACAGGGTCTGTCTATCCTTCCTAGCAGACATGGTCATATTAAAGTCCCCGCCAATGATCATGAATGGTTGGGCATATGTGCCCAGGTTGTCCAAGACCTTAGTAAGGAATGGAAGCTGGCCAGAGTTGGGAGCATAAACATTAATAACTGTAAGGGAGCGAGATAAGTAGTCGCAGTCCAGGAGAATATATCTACCCTGCGGGTCGAGAAATGAAGACTTAACCCGTAGCGGGCAAGTCTTTTTAATCAGTATCGCCACTCCAGCTTTACCAGAGGGGTCAGAGGCCATAAAAGAGAGCGGGAAGTGTTTGGCTGCAAATTTAAGAGAACCCCCTGGGCGAAAATGAGTCTCCTGGACTAGGACCACATCTGCGTTTGAGGATTTGAACTCCTTCAAAGCTAACCAGCGCTTATGGATCGAGTTCAAGCCCTTAACATTGTAAGTGAGCACCCTCAAGGCCATGATGGAAAAAACAGTGGAAGCTTAAAGTAACCATAAAACACATACAAGAAACGGATATAACCATACAAACCAAGAAGACATTGGGACCCGTGGTGTGTCCTAGGAGTGAAAAGCAAGTGAAGGCATGTAATAACAATGCATCTATATGGCGTAGAAAAAAGCATCAAATTCACACAAAAAGTGAAAAAAAGGCCAAAAAAAAGGCCTAAAAAAAAGAAAAAAACATTAATAGTAGAAAAAAGGCCTGGGGGGTAAAAACCACCCAGGAGTCCACAGCCGTAGCCGCGGAACAAGATGAGGCACATCAGGGGTTCCAGCTCATCTGGAGAGACCCCGCCACCTTCCAGCAAAAGTTACAGGGAATATGCACAGTATACTGTAGTCCCAACAACCAACAACAGGGGCAGAATACATAACCTGTAACTAAAATTGCAAACACCCCTTATTAAGGAGAAAACATGGTGAGATATGGGCCAAGGCCTAGGTCAGCCGAATATTACACATGGAAGTTATCATCAAGGGGGGAGTCTAGGGTGAAGATTACGCTGAGGAGTAGAAAAGGGCTTCTGCGACTTCTGACGTGCAGGGGTCCAGATCCGAGCAGGAACAGAGGAGGGTCTAGGTGTCGTCGGAAGCGGCATGGGATCCTCGTCTGGTAGTGGTGGTAGACCCAGGTTGCGTATGAAAGCTTCACTTTCCTGTAGATCTCTCATGGAGTATTGAGTCCCATCTTTAGTGGCTGAAAGACGGAAGGGGAACCCCCAGCGATACGGGAATTGATGGTTCTGCAGATGTGTAGTCACAGGGCGAAAACTACGACGTTTGGCAAGCGTGATAGGGGATAAGTCACTAAAAATTTGTATCTTGGCCCCCTTAAACTCCAAGCGGGATTTGTTCCGGGTGGCCATGGTCAAAGCTTCTTTGCTGTCATAGTAGTGAAAGCGTACGATAATGTCCCTTGGGTTGGCCCCGGCAGGGGGCTTTGGGGCTAGGGATCTGTGAGCCCTATCCAATCTCCAGTCTATGTCCGGGATTTTAGGGGCGACAACATTAAAGAGACTGAGTAGGTATGGTTTGATTTCTCCCTCACTGACAGCCTCAGGGACGCCTCTAATACGGAGGTTTTGGCGACGTTCCCTATTCTCCAGGTCTTCCTGTTGGGATTGGAGCTGGGAGACAGATTGCTTCAGACCGGCGTTGTCTTCTTCTAAAGCGTGAACATACTGTAGCAGGTCATCGAATTTGGTTTCCAGTACATCAGTCCGTTCTCCAATCTGAGCAAGCTCCCCCCGTAATTCATGGGCCAGTTTACCCATTTCCTTAGAAACATTGCTTGTTAGATCTTGCAGAAGAACTCGCAATTTATCATCAAGTATGTCAACTGTGACTGGGGCGGACATCGTGATTGAGTGGCTGTGCGACTGAGAGCTTGGAACGTCGTGCGCCGACACTTGGGAGGCCACTTGTGCATATGTAAAGGAACCTGGAGAAGGAGCAGGGGAGGCCGGCCTGCTCAGAAATCTATCCAGAGTCTGTGAGGGCCGCAGATCCGGGGACAAAGACTGAGGAAGGTGTTTCGGCCCGTATTTCACCATGAGGCGTTGGGACTAGGCATATATTCAGTTACATGGGGTGCTTCCCATAGAGAAGTAGCGGCTGCGAGTTGCACAGGAGCATTGGAAGGTGGCTAAGGCCCACGGAGGACGATCACATGTTTGTCAAACAGGGGGGACCCGAGATGAGACCCCAAAATAGTGCGTTGCCGGTTAGAGAACACAGACCAACTGGGAGGGGGGCCGGTGCTGGAGAGCAGGCTGCAGCACTCTCTAACAAACAGGGGTGGGAAGTCCAGATACCACTGCACCCCTAGGCTGTATGGGGAAACAAGGCAGGAGGCAGGGACAAAAATAATAAAAAAAAGGAAACCAGGGCAGGTAGCAGGCAGGTGAAGGCTTCAGATGGTAAAAGGAGGAGAAGGGTGGACCAAGATGGCCGCTGACCAGGCCTAGGGCAGTTGCAGGGTAAGAGGGTACGGCTAACGAGGGCAGGCAGTCACTCAGGGGGAGGCAGGCTCTGTTGAGGCAGGGGTTAATGTCTCTACAGGGGGCTGCAGCAAGCCAGCCACAGGAGAGGGAGAGCAGCTATACTGCAGAGGGCCGTGGGTGTAGCAAGATGGCCGCCGGAGCTCACCTTTCCAATGCAATTCCAGGCATCTCCTCTGGAATCCAAAGAACGGCCAGCGGGGCTCCGGTGCAGGTGGAGAGCGCTCCGGGGGGTCTGTGATGTGTAGCTCCGGTGGTCCCGGCCGAGATGGGACTCGGAATTCGCCGCCCGGAGGCTTCTGCAGAGCGGTATAGGCCGCAAGATGGCGGCGGCTTCTGGCCTGGTTCGTTGCCAGTGGCCGCGGGAGCGGTTATAGCTTACGAATCTGCCCCAAATAGTGGCTCCGTCCGGAGCTTGGAGGGTCCACCGGCGGGATGGATGGGCCGGTGGGCAGCAAAATCGCGCGGTAGGCGAGGATGGGCACAGATAGTTACTGGTACGTCTATCTCGATCGGCTTCCGGCCACGCCCCCGACTATTTGCCACGACACAGGTTTTTAAAGTACTTTATTAGACAGCCCAGGGGGGTCTTCTTCCATCTTGGTGGGTCTTCTCACCGGGCTCCTCCTCTATCTTCTGCTCTTTTACCGCTCATTTACTAGCGGAGGAGCCTGGCTTTCGCGTTCCTCGTCGTCGCCGACCGGTGGTCTTCTTCTGATTTCGGGGGTCTTGTCCTGCTCTTTGCTTCTTCTTCCGGGCCTCCGCTATCTTCTTCTAGCTCTTTAACTAGTGTTGGCCCAGTCTTGTCGCTGTTGCCACCTTCTTCTTCTTCCTTCTTCTTCTCTTCTTCTGATGTTGACACAATGCTCTTTCCGGCCGTAATGCTGGGGACACGTTGCGTGGCGACTTATATATTCATAATGGGCGGGGTCACCGAGTGAGGTCACATGGTGACCCCGCCCCTTATGATGTCACAGTCCCGGGGTATGCCACTGGAAAATTCCGGTCGTGTGTAGGCATGTGTGGACAAGTCCGCCCGTTCGGAAAGTCCAGCGGACCTCCGCTGCAAAGTCCGGCAGATTGTCCGCCGAACTAAGTCCACCGGATAGTCTGATCATGTGTACGCGGCATTACAATTCTATCTACTTCATCCTGTCATTTTCATTTTCTGTTGGGGTCCCCCAATGTGCTGTTCTTAGAACTTTCCTATTCTCAATCTATCTGGGTCAGCTGATAGCCTCCCATGGCTTTCAAATCATATCTATGCTGATAATTAGGGATGAGTTAGATTTTTTTGAAAATCGAGTATTTGCCGTTTGCCGAACACTGAACATTATGGGGCGGTCGCGGCAAATTCGAGCACCACAGAGCACCCCATAATGCACTACGAGATCACAGTGCATTGGCGTCCTATGATTGGCCAAAGCATGCACCTGACCTGCATGCTTCGGCCAATCACAGTGCACTCTGCTGAGAGAGCCATAATTGGCCAAAGGCAGGTTGTCTTTTGGCTCAGGGGACTAAGTCCACAGCCCACACTGTATAAGGCTGCTTACATGGTGGCCGTACATAGTGTAATGAATGAGAGCAGTAAAATTACATTTCTAAAGGAACCATTTCATTTAAAACTGCTCTTGGCTGTAATGTATTGTTGGATCCTGGCAATATAGATAAAAATAATTAAAAAAAAAGGCATGGGTCCTGCGCTATGGGTCCTGCGCTACTTTACAGGCAGACTAAGGGGACCCCCCAGGCACAATATTTAAAGGAATATTTCATTTTTATTGTTTCACTTTAAGCATTCTTAAAAAAAAAAAAACAGCCATTTTTAAAACTTTTTTTGCATTGATAAATGTCCCTTGGGGCAGGACCCGGGTCCCCAAACACTTTTTATGGCAATAACTTGCATATTAGCCATTAAAATGAGCACTATTGATTTTTCACATTCATGTCTAATAGACTTTAACAGTGTTCTCACAAATTTTTTGTCTGTTCACAAGTTTGGATCATCACCACTGATGATGCACAAAAATATCTCTCCACCCCATCAGCTCACTCCATCAGTCTCCTCACGTATCACTTATTTACTAACAGACATATCTGTCTGGATTTCACACCACTTCCTCAAACTGAACTTGTCCAAAACCGAACTCATATTTCCTCCCCCACGTGCCTCTTCCCCTGACTTCTTGGTCAAAATTAATGGCACAACCATTAGCCCACCCCTCATGCCAGGGTCCTAGGTGTAATTCTGGACCCTGTACTCTCCTTTCGGCCTCACATCCAATCACTGTCCAAATCTTCCACCTTAACCAGTGCAACATCTCCAAGATACGCAATACACCAAACAGGCCATCATACACTGCCAGGCCCAGATGACAGTAATAAAAATCTCAGACCGTTAGTAGATTCCTTCCAAAAGAAGGGTTGCAAGGACAAAATCATCAATTTAAGCACAAACACAACCTTGAAACCTGAAGAAAAAATCTCCTCCAATACAAAGAGAAAAAAGCAAATACCCATTTAGCTCTGTAACCACATGAAGCGCTGCTCCCCTAGGAGGTGCAAATGTCAGGGTTTCCTACTACTGCAAAGCCAGTCACATAGATTTTTTCAAGTTGCACCCAGACAAAGAAAACAATCCTTGAGCTTTGTTTGGTCGTTTTATCAAGGGGATAATAACTTGGATTCCAAAAGGAATTATGGGGTGAACAACTTGACAGCAAAAAAAAAAAAAAATGCGACAATTTACTTACTATTTACAGCTCCACTTGTGAACAGCTTGACTTTATGCAGCCCAGCAGGTCAGAAAAGGGGAGGGGATGAGCGAGCACCCCCCTTCCTGAACCATACAAGGCCACATGCCCTCAAGGCAACATGGCACCATGTTGATGGGGACAAGGCCCTTTTCTGACAACTCTGTGCTGTGGTTGTCGGGGTCTGCGGGCCAGGGTGCTTATGGGAATGTGGAAGCCCCCTTTAACAGTGGGATTCCCAGATCCCACCCCCTATGTGAATGGGTATTGGGTACATCGTAACCCTACCCATACACCAAAAAAGTGTCAAAAAATGCATAACCACAAGAGACATTTTTGGAAAAGTCCTTTATTAAAAAAATAAAAAATAGTGTGTAAATCCATCGTCAAACACGATGCCCACTGGACCCGAAAAAAAAAGAAAAAAAAAAAGAAGCTCAGCCTCCTGGGAGGCTTCCCGCCATGTGCCCACTCTGTGCTTTGACAGTTCTTATATAGGCAAGGGGCGGGCCACGCAGCTACGTCACCTGGTGGCACTGCCCCTTCTGCCGTCACATGACAACAGAAGGGGCGGTGCCACTGGAACTTTTTTTATTCAGTGGTCAGTGGGGAAACCCATTGACAGCTGATGACTCATTGGTTGCTAAAGACGCTGCAGCTGGCTTCCCAGTCCCGTTCCTTAACAACAAGCTTACATTGTGCTCTGATTGGAAAAAGCTTTACCCAATCAGGGTGCTGAATGCACTGTGCAGTGCTCAGTGCATTGCAGGGGTGAACCCCCTGCAAATTTGGTGTGTTCAGCGAACAGCCAAACAAGCAAATGTTCACGCCAAACTCATGCTCGCCCATCCCTACTAACAGGCTAGGCATGGGTCAGTTTATATTTTGCCTACTCTCACTCTAGTAGCACACACTAGAGGGTACTATACACATACAATCCAGTGCTAGAAGGGCTAAGAAAGATAATAAAGGATTTACAGTAGGTGACCGCTTCTAGCGGCAAGATTGACACCCTACGAGCCCCATCGCGGGAGCCAGCGCCGAGCTGGCTCGCATCGGGAAAGGAAAAATGTTTCTTTTCCTTTCCCGATAAGCGACAAGCATCGCTGGTCTGGTTGACACTGGTGCGGGGATCCGAATTGGATTCCCGCCAATACCAGGCACTGTTTGGTATGAATCCTAAGGGAGAACTCCACGCCAAATGTAAAAAAAAAAACAGCATGGGTTCCCCCTTGGGCCCTTAGGTCCGGTAGGAATTTTAAGGGGAATCCCCTTGGCCGAAAAAAACGGCGTGGGGTCCCCTCCAAAATCCATACCAGACCCCTATCCGAGCACGCAGCCCGGCTGGTCAGGAAAGGGGGTGGGGACGAGCGAGCGCCCCCTCCTGAGCTGTACCAGACCGCGTGCCCTCAACATGGGGGGTGCCTTGGGGAAGGGGGGCCTTCTTGATCCACTTCACTTGCGGCCCCCCCACCCCAAAGCACCTTGTCCCCATGTTGATGAGGACAAGGGTCTCTTCCCGACAACCCTGGCCATTGGTTGTTGGGGTCTGCGGGGGGGCTTATCGGAATCCAGGAGCCCCCTTTAATAAGGGGGCCCCCGGATCCCGGCCCCCCACCCTATGTGAATGAGTATGGGGTACAATGTACCCCTACCCATTCACCTGTGAAAAAAATGTACAAAAAAAACCACACACACAAGGGTTAAAATAGTTTATTGCACAGCTCCGGGGGTCTTCCGTCTTGGGGGGTCTTCTCGCCGGACTCCTCCGCTATCTTCTGCTAGCTCTTTTGCTAGCGGAGGAGCCCAGCTTTCTTCTTCGTCGCCTCCCTCTTCTTCTGACTTTGGGGGTCTTGTCCCCTTCTTTGGTTCTTCTTGCCGGGCCACCACTTCTTCTTCTAGCTCTTTTACTAGCAGTGGCCTGGTCTTCTGTCGCCATCGCCACTGCCGCCGCCGCCAACGACTTCCGTTCTTCTTCTGGAGATGTTGACGCGACGCTCTCTCTCCGGCCGCAATGCCAGGGATGAGGTGCGCGGCGACTTATATAGGGACAAGGGGCGGGGTCGCTGGTTGATGTCACATGGTGACCCCGCCCCCTTACGATGTCACAGTCCCGGAGGATGCTGGGACTGTGACATCGTAAGGGAGCGGGGTCACCATGTGACATCAACCAGCGACTCCGCCCCTTGTCCCTATATAAGTCGCCGCGCACCGTGTCCCTGGCATTGCAGCTGGAGAGAGCGTTGAGTCAACATCTCCAGAAGAAGAACGGAATTTGTCGGCGGCGGCGGCGGTGGCCCGGCAAGAAGAACCGAACAGGGGGACAAGACCCCCGAAGTCGGAAGAAGAGGGAGGCGTCGAAGAAGAAAGCCGGGCTCCTCTGCTAGCAAAAGAGCTAGCAGAAGATAGCGGAGGAGTCCGGTGAGAAGACCCCCGAAGACGGAAGTCCCCCGGAGCTGTGCAATAAACTATTTTAACCCTTGTATGTGTGTTTTTTTTGTACATTTTTTTCACAGGTGAATGGGTAGCGGTACATTGTACCCCATACTCATTCACATAGGGTGGGGGGCCAGGATCCGGGGGCCCCCTTATTAAAGGGGGCTCACAGATTCCGATAAGCCCCCCGCCCGCAGACCCCGACAACCAACCGCCAGGGTTGTCGGGAAGAGGCCCTTGTCCTCATCAACATGGGGACAAGGTGCTTCGGGGTGGGGGGGGCGCGCGGCCCCCCTTCTCCAAGGCACCCCCCACGTTGAGGGCACGTGGCCTGGTACGGCTCAGGAGGGGGGGCACTCGCTCGTCCCCAACCCCTTTCCTGACCGGCCGGGCTGCGTGCTCGGATAGGGGTCTGGTATGGATTTTGGGGGGACCCCATTCCGTTTTTTTCGGCGAAGGGGATTCCCCTTAAAATCCCAACCGGACCTAAGGGCCTGGTATGCCCCCGAGAAGGCATGCAGGCTTCATGAGTGAGGCGACATTATCGCCTTGCTCTGACTGCTATAGGAAAATAACATTTTCCTATTCCAGCCAGTGCAACGGGATCGCACTAGTTAGAGAAGCCTGTCGCCGGGAACCAGCGCGATACTGTTGCGCTGAAAAACCCAATCTCGGCAGCACCTACTGTACAGCCCATCATAACAAAGAAATAGAAAGAAATATTCCAACAACCCCCATTATTGGCTTTCAGACAACCACCCAACCTCAGACATCAGGAAAGTTCATTCTGATTATGAAGTCAGCAAATAAAGGAACCAGGTCCTGCAATAAAAACCGCAGCAATATGTGCAACCATATAAATCCGATAAAGTGTCACACACACACAAAGGGGACAATCAATATCACAGGATCATACGACTGCACCTCCATACAATGAAAAAAAATGGAGCAAAGGATCTTACATTGGCAAAACAAAAGTTGAAAACAAAAATGAATTCACAAGACACACCATGAGTCCCTCAATACCGGACACTTTCACCCCCTTCCTGCCCAGGCCAATTTTCATATTTCAATTACAAAGGCATACAAACCAAATAACATTTTTAGCATTTTTTGTGAGGGATAGAACGTTCTTTTGGTAGTATTTTCACCTTAACGACCAGGCCATTTTTTGCAATTCGGCACTGCGTCGATTTAACTGACAATTGCACGGCCATGCAATATTTTGCCCAAACAAAAAAGAGCAAAACTTTTTTGAAAATTATTTTTACATTGCTATAATAAATATCCAAAAAAAAGCAAAATGATTTTTTCCTTAGTTTAGGCCAGTTTATATTCTTCTACATATTTTTGGTAAAAAAATAAATAAAAGATTACAGAGTATATTGATTGGTTTGCGCAAAGGTTATAGCGTCTACATAATAGGGGATATATTTATGCCATTTTTATTATTATTATTATTTTTTTCTAGTAATGGCAGCAATTTGCGATTGGACTGTAATATTGTGGTGGACAGATCAGACACTTTTGACACTTGTCTTTGGGACCATTGACATTTATAAAGTGATCAGTGCTAAAAATAGCCACTGATTATTGTATAAATGTCCCTGGCAGGGAAAGGGTTAACACTAGGGGGCGTTTAAGCGGTTAAATGTATTCCCTGGGAGGTGTTTCTAACTGTATGGGGGCTGGGCTGACTGGAGGAGGAGAGAGATCGCTGTTCCTGATCACTAGGAACAGCAGCTCTCTCTCTAAGGCCGCGTACACACGGGCGGACTGTTCGCCCAACTTTGTCCGCTGAACAGTGTTTGGGCGGACAGTCCGCTCGTGTGTGGGCTTTCAGCGGACAGTTTCAGCGGACAGTTTGACGGACAAGGTTTTTCGGAAATTCCGTAAAACTGTCCGCTGAAACTTGGTTTGAGCGGACAGTCCGCCCGTGTGTGGGCTTGTTCGTCAAACAAAGTTGCGCGCATGCTCAGAAAGGATTTTCACGCCGAAAGTTATAATGCAGTGTATAGGACGTCGTATTTTTCGTCCCGTCATACGTGCCGTTCACGTCATCGCGCACGGTTTCAGCAAACTGTTCGTTCGTCGTGTGTGGCCATGTCCGTCCATGCTAATTTTGAGCGGACTGTTTGCCGAAACTGTTTGACGGACAAAGTTGGGCGAACAGTCCGCGCGTGTGTACGCGGCCTAACTCCCCGTATAACGACGGCGGCTGGTCGACAAGTGGTTAATCAATATGATTTTTTTTTCTTTTTTTTTTCCTGCTATATAAATGAACAAAAAAAAAAATCAATAATTTAAAAATACTAATTTTTCTTCGTTTTTAAAATAAGTAACCTTTCTTTATAAATTTAGGCCAAAATGTATTCTACTACGCTTTTTAGGTAAAAATAACCCAAATGTGTGTATTTTATTTCGTTTATATGAAAGTTAGAGTCTACGGAGGGGCGGAGCCAGTGAGCAGGGAGTATGGCGGCGTGAGATCTCAGCTCCTTGCCACACGGACCTTCCAGATGATAATACAGCGACACAAAAAAGTTTATCTAGTCGGGAACAGTCACAGAGCATGCCGAGGAGAAGAAGAGAGGGGAAAACACCCGGTAAGATGATGGACTTCAATCCTCACACAGGCTGCCCGCATAGCCAAAATGGCACCGGCGGCATGCAGAGCTCTCCCAGCACTATAATCCATAACGCTAAAGTAAGCTGACAAAATTCACAAAAACCGACCCAAACAAATGCAGACAACATCACAATCCTTATCTAATGTTAGCAGCCCTGTAAAGGCAAAACAGAGGATGATACAATATGCATCCACAGATACTGAGGAAAGGGACACAGGCACGACACTGGGTGACACACTGGAGTTCCAGGACACCATAGCGGCATTCCCCACAAACAACCAGCCTGTTATGGACTCTACACTAAAGGACATGCTGATGTCCCTTAGGAGTGCCATTCATACCGTCATGCTGTAGCTTATGAAACAATGCAAATCAGAGGTGGCTGAGGTCATAGATAGAGTAATGCCGTGTACACACAATCACACAATCCGGTGTGTGGGCTCCGGCGGACTTTTTTTACCCAAAGGTCCGGCAGACTTAGAAAGTAGTTTTGTACCACAATACGGCCGTGTGTGTGCTAGTCCGCCGTACTTTTGAAATGAACGGACTTTTCCCGCACGGAGAAAAGTCTGTTCATTTTGAGCGCGGCTCCAGGTAGCCAGGACTAGCGAAGGAAGCGTTGCTGGCCCCGTCACCTGGTATGGACTTAAAGGGGAAGCCCTATGCCGAAAAAATGGCGTGGGGGTCCCCCCCCCCGGTCCACAAGGGTCCGAGCACGCTACCCAGACGGTCAGGAAAGGGGGTGGGGACGAGCGAGTGCCCCTCTCCTGAGCCGTACCAGGCCACGTGTCCTCAACATGGGGGGGGTGCTTTGGGGAAGGGGGGCCCCGAGGCCCCCCACCCCAAAGCACCTTGTCCCCATGTTGCTGAGGACAAGGGCCTCTTCCCGTCAACCCTGGCCGTTAAAAGACCAGGCTTTTACCGTGCTTGTAAAAAAGCTCGAAGAAGGCACGGAGGCCCGGCAAGAAGAACCGAAGAGGGGGACAAGACCCCCGAAGTCGGAAGAAGAGGGCGGCGATGAAGAAGAAAGCTGGGCTCCTCCGCTAATAAAAGAGCTAGCAGAAGATAGCGGAGGAGTCTGGCGAGAAGACCCCCCAAGACGGAAGAAGACCCCCCGGAGCTGTGCAATAAATTATTTTTAACCCTTGTGTGTTGTGTTTTATTTACATTTTTTTCACAGGTGAATGGGTAGGGGTACATTGTACCCCATACTCATTCACATAGGGTGGGGGGCTGGTATCTGGGGGCCCCCTTATTAAAGGGAGTTCCCGGATTCCGTTAAGCCCCCCGCCCGCAGACCCCAACAACCAACGGCCAGGGTTGTCGGGAAGAGTCCCTTGTCGTCATCAACATGGGGACAAGGTGCTTTAGGGTGGGGGGGCGCGCGACCCCCCTTCCACAAAGCACCCCCCCATGCGGCCTGGCTCAGGAGGGGGGGTGCTCGCTTGTCCCCACCCCCTTTCCTGACCGGCCGGGTAACGTGCTCGGATAAGGGTCTGATATGGACCTGGGGGGGACCCCCACGCTGTTTTTTCAGCGTAGGGCTTCCCCTTTAAGTATACTAGGTGACGGGGCCAGCGATGTGTCAATCTCGTCGCCTAAGGCGGCGACATTGACTTCCTTTGCTAGTCCCGGCTACCTGGAGCCGCGTTCAAAATGAAAGGACTGTCCTCCGTGTGTGGGCAAGTCCATTCATTTCAAAAGTACAGCGGATAATCCAGGGGACTGTCCCATGTGTGGGCAGGTCCGCTCGTTCGGACAGTCCGGCGCACAGTCCGGCCGGTTTGTCCGCCAGACTAAGTCCGCCGGATAGTCTGATCGCGTGTACGTGGCATAACTCACATTGAAGGCAAAATGGGGGAATTCACTGAAACATTCAACAACATGGTCGATGCACATAATGAGCATGAAGATGACATAGTGTGGCTCAAATCAAAGGTCACCGACCTTGAGGACCGTTCCAGAAGGAACAACATTAAAATAAGATGCATACCTGAAACAGTTAAACCCCCTGAGTTAATGGCTTACTTAACCAACATAATGAAAGAGACCCTTCCTGATTTGTCTTTGGAGGAGCTGGCCATAGACCGCATACACAGACTTCCAAAACCACAACACATCCCTGCAAAGCTTCCTAGGGACACCATTGCTAGGATTCATTATTACAGGGTTAAAGTAAAACTGATGTATGCCACAAGATGTGCTGAACACCTCCCAGACTGCATGCAAGGGTTGTCATACTTTGCTGACCTCTCAGCCCATACTATGCAAAGAAGACGTAACCTTATAACCATAACACTCAGAAACCACAATGAACCCACCACACTTGTAATAATCAAAGGAGAGCAAAAATTCCAAATAACCACAATAGAGGAGGCACTAAAGTTGCTGGGAAAATGGAGAATAATCTCCCAAGAACCCAAGGAGTTCAAAGAAATGCAGGAGCAACCTCTATCACCCAATACCTGATTGCTATCCAGTCCACTATAATGCCCTGTACACATGGTTGAACTTTCCGACGGAGTATGTGCGATCGGATCGTGTTGTCGGAAAATCCGATTGTGTGTGGGCTCCATCTGACTTTTTCTGTTGGAATTTCCGACACACAAGAGAGCAGGATCTTAAATTTTCTGACAACAAAATCCGATCGTTTAAATTCTGATCGTGTGTAGACAATTCTGACGGACAAAGTGCCACGCATGCTCAGAATAAATTAAGAGACCACAGCTATTGGCTACTGGCCCATTTATAGTCCCGTCATACGTGTTGTACATCACCTCGTTCTGAACAATCGGATTTTCTGACAACTTTGTCCGACCATGTGTATGCAAGACAAGTTTGGCACAAAATCCGTTGGAAAAAATCTGATGGATTTTGTTGTCAGAATGGCCGACCACGTGTACAAGGCATAAGAAAACAATGCCTTATTATACAATATGTTCTGGAAGATCCATCCGATGTCTACACTGTTTACTACAAACCCTGGTATTAGCAGGCTAACCTCCTGCTCAGATTTCAAAGAAATCCCAAGTTTTTTAAATTGCGCGTGACCCTGCGCAACTTTTCTTTTTCTTATTTTCATACTTGTTTGTCAGATTTTTAATCCCCTTTCTTGCAGTTCCAATACGTTTTGAAAGTTTGTATGCAATAATCTACAAATTTTACTCCCAAGAAACAGCGTTCCAAGACTCAACATCATAGAAGAAAGAATACACAAGCTAACCTCAACAGTTCTTCATTACCAATAGAACATCGTCAGGGTAAGACTAATTTTGTTAATTTAAAGGTCTACAGCCCACTACACCCATACCAAAGGGGCAAGCTTTCTTTTCACAATGACATTCAAGATTACATCCTTAAACGTCAATGGCTTAAATGGTCCTCAAAAAAGACATATGCTATGGAGAGAGGCCCATACTCAAAGCTGTGATGTCTTTCGTATTCAGGAGACCCACTTCAAAGAAAGTAATCACCCGAGCTTATCCCGTAGCCAATTCCCCCATACTTATTTTGCCAATGCACCAACTAAAAAAAGTGGAGTCGCTATTTTGGTCAAACATGCAGTAGCATTCAAGCCTATATCAAGCTACTGTGACAAAGATGGTAGATACATTATATTAACTTGTGAGATTAACAATGTGGTGTATACTATGGACAACACATACGTCCCAAATAGATCAGATCCGCTTCCTAAATAAGCTATAGAAAAAGGTGAAACAGCGGATCTCGGGACATACAATCTATGTGGTGACTTGCATGCCTTTTCTAACCAACAAATGGACATATCTAATATTAAGAGCAAAAAAGGATGTAGACCAGACATAACGAACTTTGCACAATTGGCTTGCTTATATGATGTATGGGGATGTCATCACTCCACGGAGAGGGATTTTTCATTCTTCTCCCAGGTCCATCTATCATATTCGGGAATAGACATGTTCTTACTGGACACATTTTTACTACAGCAAACCTCTAAATCAGAGTTAGAAAGCTTTATGGTCAGATCACACTCCAGTATACATAACGGTTTTTCCTCGACCCAAGCAAACAGATGGAAGAATGATGTACAACTATTCTCTGACCCAGATACCTCAAGGGACATTGCAAATTCATTACATGAATACTTTAACAATACTAAAGATGTGAATACATTGACATTGTGGAATGCCCACAAGGCATTTATTAGGGGCCTTTTTAATTAAAAAACATGCAATATTAAGGAGGAAAAGGAGGCAGCATACGGACACCATTATAAAAGCTATCACCAGTTTAGAATCCCTGAATAAATAAACACCCTCAATAGCCACAAAGCAATAAACTAGCAGAGGCATAAAACAATCTTCGTGCTTTACTACTGTCCCAATACTCACGCAACATCCACATATCAAAAGCCAATTTTTACACACATGGTAATAAGGCAGGGAAACTACTGGCTAATCAGATTAAAGACAAAACATTCAAACAAAGAATCCCCTATGTATACCATTCAAAAAATGGATCTAAACTAACAAATCCCAATGAAATAGCTGATGCATTCAGCAATTACTATGAAAGCTTATATAACCTAAAAGAAGACAAGACAACACCTCAACCAACACCAGAACTGATAGAGCAATCTACTGATATATCTATAATGTCTATACAACCAGTAGATCAGAACATGTTAAACGCCCCATTCTCAACCTCAGAAATACAAAAAACTATAGCTAGTCTGCCAGCAAACAAAGCACCTGGCCCTGATGGATACTCCTCAGAGTATTATTACACAGAAAACCTAACTCCAATTTTGCAGAGTGTTCCAGGCTGCTGTCCCCTCAGCCTCTTTTTCCTCAGAAATGCTGCAAGCGACAGTAATTACACTGCCCCAACCAGGGAAGGAGCTGGACAAAGCACACAATTTCAGACCAATATCACTTTTAAATGTGGATCTAACAGTATACGCCAAACTCTTAGCAAACAGAATAGCTCAACTACTACCATCATCGGTAAAACCTGACCAAATGGGGTTTGTGGTAGGTAGGCAGGCTACTGATGCCACAAGGAGAATACTGAACTTAATCCACTCGGCATCCATTGGCGGACAACCCTCGGTTCTCCTGTCACTGGATGCCAAGAAATCCTTCGATAGGATACATTGGGGCTATCTCTCAAAAGTTCTCTCGAAATTTGGATTTACCGCTCAAATTTTTTCCACCATAACAGCCCTCTACTTGGGGCCTTCAGCACGTGTATTTACTGAGAGCTTATTCTCTGAACAGTTTGCCATCACCAATGGGACAAGGCAGGGGTGCTCACTGTCACCCCTGATCTTCGCCCTCATGATGCAGTCTTTGGCGGAAAAGATTAGAACCCATCCCCGAATTGAAGGAATTTGTGTAGGAAAAGAAAGGCACACTGTAACCTTATTTGCTGATGATGTCATATTATCACTTGGTAGTCCGGCTCAATCTCTGAAAGCAGTACATGAGTTGTTGAAAATGTTTATTGCTGTTTCTTATTACAAGGTAAATGCTTCCAAGTCTTGCATATTAAGCATAGCAGTAAATTCCGAATTGAAAGCTCAGATTCAAAAATTACTTCCATACACATGGGCTGATGGATCTATCCAGTACTTAGGGGTAGTACTGACTAACCCTCTCTCACAACTTTTCAAACACAATTTTGAACCTCTGGTACTGAGTTTTGAGAAAGAAATGAACAGGCTTAAGAAATACTATCTCTCATGATCGGGAAGATTAGCTGCCTACAAAATGTTCTTGCTCCCCAAGATCCTTTATCTCTTTAGAGCCCTCCCAATCCAACTTCCAGTCTCCTTTTATTTATTTATTTTTCAAATAGTTTTTATTGAAATTTTCCAACAATTAACCATATGCAAATAGTACAAACAGATGACAGATAAAATATAATATACAGTCCTTTTAACATATAGTGCACTATCATATCTATAAAAAGAAGTATAGGTAGACCTTTGACAAACATTCGAGTCACATGGGTATACAATGCTTCACAGGTGTTAAACCATGTTAGTCCGAATGCATCTTGTCACATAATTCCATGCGCCTGTAGGTACACGATGGGACATATGTATTGAATAGGGATGAGCGGAACACCCCCCGGTTCGGTTCGCACCAGAACTTTCGAACGGACCGAAAATTTGTGCGAACTTTAGAACCCCATTGAAGTCTATGGGACTCGAACGTTCAAAATAAAAAGTGCTAATTTTAATGGCTAATATGCAAGATATTGTCCTAAAAAGGGTTTGGGGACCTGGCTCCTGCCCCAGTGGACATGGGCAGGGCCGGACTTTCAATAGGGCTTGACGGGGCTCAAGCCCATGGGCCCCGTCCAATAGGGGGCCCCGCGAGCCCCGCGAGCCCATACTTTACACGAGGCGTCTGCGCTATAGCAAGCTACAGCGCGGACGGACGGCAGTTGCTGGGAGGACGTCCCTGGATGTCCTCCTCTCGTTTACTTCCCCTGATGCGTGCCACGGGCGCGCATCGGGGAAGTACTGTGTCGACTCGGCAGTGTCCCTTGGACACAGCCAAACAGCCAATCACAGATCATGCTAAATGGCCAATCACAGCGGCCATTTAGCACTGATCTGAGTGTCCAATGGCAATGAGAGATGATATCATGAGATCATCTCTCATCGCCGGCTCTCCCCCTCACAGAGACAGCCTGTGAGGAGGGAGAGCGACGTGCAGCATTTCACTGTGAGTAAAAAAAATAAAAAAAAACAGTGTAAAGTGCTGTCCCCAGTGCCACCTGTCCCATCTGTCCCCAGTGCCATCTGTCCCATCTGTCCCCAGTGCCACCTGTCCCCAGTGCCATCTGTCCCATCTGTCCCCAGTGCCACCTGTCCCATCTGTCCCCAGTGCCATCTGTCCCATCTGTCCCCAGTGCCACCTGTCCCCAGTCCCATCTGTCCCACCTGTCCCCAGTGCCACCTGTCCCCAGTGCCACCTGTCCCCAGTGCCACGTATAAGTGCCATCTGTACTTAGTGCCATCTGTCATCAGTGCCACCTGTCCCCAGTGCCACGTATAAGTGCCATCTGTCATCAGTGCCACCTGTCCCCAGTGCCACGTATAAGTGCCATCTTTCATCAGTGCCACCTGTCCCCAGTGCCACGTATAAGTGCCATCTGTCCCCAATGCCACCTGTCCCCAGTGCCACATATAAGTACCATCTGTCATCAGTGCCACCTGTCCCCAGTGCCACTGCCATGTATAAGTGCCACCTGTCCCACCTGTCCCCAGTGCCACCTGTCCCCAGTGCCACGTATAAGTGCCATCTGTACTTAGTGCCATCTGTCATCAGTGCCACCTGTCCCCAGTGCCACGTATAAGTGCCATCTTTCATCAGTGCCACCTGTCCCCAGTGCCACGTATAAGTGCCATCTGTCCCCAATGCCACCTGTCCCCAGTGCCACATATAAGTGCCATCTGTCATCAGTGCCATCTGTCCCCAGTGCCACGTTTAAGTGCCATCTGTCATCAGTACCACCTGTCCCCAGTGCCACTGCCATGTATAAGTGCCACCTGTCCCCAGTGCCACGTATAAGTGCCATCTGTCATCAGTGCCACCTGTCCCCAGTGCCACGTATAAGTGCCATCTTTCATCAGTGCCACCTGTCCCCATTGCCACGTATAAGTGCCATCCATCATCAGTGCCACCTGTCCCCAGTGCCACGTATAAGTGCCATCTTTCATCAGTGCCACCTGTCCCCAGTGCCACATATAAGTGCCATCTGTCATCAGTGCCATCTGTCCCCAATGCCACCTGTCCCCAGTGCCACATATAAGTGCCATCTGTCATCAGTGCCATCTGTCCCCAATGCCACATATAAGTGCCATCTGTCATCAGTGCCATCTGTCCCCAATGCCACCTGTCCCCAGTGCCACATATAAGTGCCATCTGTCCCCAACGCCACCTGTCCCCAGTGCCACATATAAGTGCCATCTGTAATCAGTGCCACCTGTCCCCAGTGCCGCTGCCATGTATAAGTGCCACCTGTCCTCAGTGCCATCTGTCCCCAGTGCCACATATAAGTGCCATCTGTCATCAGTGCGACCTGTCCCCAGTGCCACGTATAAGTGCCACCTGTCATCAGTGCCATCTGTCACCAGTGCCACGTATAAGTGCCATCCGTCATCAGTGCCATCTGTCCCCAGTGCCACGTATAAGTGCCATCTGTCATCAGTGCCACTGCCATGTATAAGTGACATCTGTCATCAGCGTCACGTGTTATCAGTGCCACCTGTCCCCAGTAGCATCTGTCCCCAGTGCCACCTGTCCCTAGTGCCACCTGTCCCCAGTGTCACATGTCATCAGTGTCATGTATTAGTGCCATCTGTCATCATTGCCACGTATTAGTGCCATCTGTCATCATTGCCACGTATTAGTGCCATCTGTCAGCAGTGCCACATATTAGTGTCATCTGTCATCAGTGTCCCATGTCATAAGTGCTGCATATTAGTGCCATCTGTTATCAGTGTCATGTGTCATCAGTGCCACGTATTAGTGTCATCTGTCATCAGTGCCACGTCAGTGTCACGTGTCATTGTCCTGGTGCTCCAGGGCCTTCAAAATTGTAATAGGTAGTCAAGAAGTTAGATGTGTAATTTATTCTTCTAGAACACATGATGGTGCTCCCTGCATGTTGGGCCTCTCTAAGTGGCCAGGCTGTGGAAAAGTCTCACACATGTGGTATTGTAATATTGTAATAGCTTGTGTTTTGGGGTGTCATATGTACACATGCCAAGTGAGAGAAATAACCTATTACAATGTCAATTTTCTGAGAATTGTGGGAAAAAATTACATCAAAAACCTCACCATGCCTCTTACTAAATACCCAAAAAGGGGTCATTTGGGGGGTATTTGTACTTTCCTGGCTTGTTTGGGTCACAAGAAATGAGATAGGCCACCAGTACATCCAGGTAAATAAGTGTTTTATGTTCTCATTCTGACCAAGACATTTGTGCATTGCAATAAACACTTCATCACTTTGAACTTTTTTCATCATTATTTATTTATTGGAAAAAAGCTTTTCAAGCTTCAATCAGTAATCGATTATTACTTTTTTTTAGCATTTTACGCTGTCTATGGTACCAGTCACCTTTTAAAAGTAGCTTGGCACTTCAAATAACGATTGGATCGATTATATTGTTACGGCACCAGATGGCGACAAATTAATATAGAAGGTAGGGCCCGAAAGTGACTCAAGCCCAGGGGCCCCCAGCACCCTAAGTCCTGCCCTGGACATGGGTCAATGCCTAAAATGTTTTTAAAAATGGCCGTTTTTGCGGGAGCACTGATTTTTTTTATTGATTTTTTTTCCACATGAGTGAAATCCTTTAGAGAGACCCAAATCAGCTTTCCCCCTCATTTTCTGTCCCTTTACCTTTTCACATCATTGTGGTAATTTTTATTGATTTTTTTCTTTTTTTTTTAACGTTATTTTAACATATAATATCATATGCCTAGTACATGCTTTCCAAATGTATTCATTGAACTGTCCTATAAATCCCCCCTACCCACGCACCCCCCCCTCCCAATTCCCTGCAGTTTACCTCACATAGGTATCTCTCACTACCTACTTCACCCCCTCGTGGGACTAAGCTCTTAAACTTTCTGCATAACTCCATGTTTTTTTTAATTCCTTCCAGGTGTTCTATTTCTTATTTATATTGTTAGAATAAAAAATGGTGTTGCGCTCCTAAAATAAAGCTCGGCAGCTACTAAATACTCAATCTATATCTTAAAAAAGTGTCAAAGATATAATAGTGTAAATGATAGTGTAAGTTAGTAAGGTAATTACCTGGTGTGGCCAGCACTAACACGTGAAAATCACCTGAACGGAGAGAGTTGGCTTGGCACTGTGAACACACAACTGCACTATTTTATTTGGTTGTGATATTTCACCTTATTATCACGATTGGACTATTTATGGGTCATTCTGATTAAACCCAATCGGTTTTTTGGAATTTAATTTTTTATTTTTGCTGTATGCACTTTACTACTTTATATTATATGTTTTATCACAGCACCACTGCCACTGATATTTGAATTACTTGCATATTACCTTGAAGTCTTATTTTAATATTTTAATATGCTATGCACAGATGCACTTTGTTTTATTTTTTCTTGATATTATTATTTTAGATTTATTAAGCACGTTTGCACTTTGTTTTTTAGTTTTTTACACTATCATTTACACTATTATAACTTTGACACTTTTTTAAGCTATAGATTGAGTATTTAGTAGCTGCTGAGCTTTATTTTAGGAGCGCAACACCATTTTTTATTCTATTCATATCTAAATGAGAGCCAACTCCTAAAGTGTTTGCTGCACCTATTGGAATAGAACTGTGCCTTTCATCTTCTACATATAGCGCAGGAGCCCTCATATATACATTTATTTATATTGTTGTTACTGTTCTCTTCAAGGCTACAATTTAGACTTTCCATGGTATAGGTCTCCTCTACTGCGTCGATCCATTCCCAAATTGATGGCGTTTCTGCCTCCTGCCATTTTTTAGGGATCAGCCTTTTCCCTGCGTTTAATAAATGTGGAACTAAAGTCTCCTTGTATTGTTTCACTCCTCCCTTTATGCCGTGGAATAAAACAATCCAGGGATCTTCTACTACCGATATTTTGGTAATTTCTTTAATATAATATAATATCTTTTTCCAATATTCTTTAATTTTTGGGCAACCCCACCATAGATGCGCCATTGTGCCCACCTCTTTGCACGCCAACACTCCGCCGGTCTGTCTATTTGAAATTTACAGATCTTATCGGGGGTGGTGTACCATCTTGTTAAACACTTGTAGCTCATCTCCGCGGTTTTAGCATCTGCTGCCGACCCATGGACTAATTTCAATATTTTACCTATTGTTAATTTATCTTTCTGTGTACCCAATTCCCTTTCCCATTTTTTTATGAATGGAGGAATCTCCAGCTCATCCATTGTCAACAGCAGCTTATATAACCTGGAAATAATCCCTTTGGTACTTTCTGTTATACATAGCTGTTCCAGAGAAGTCAATTCTCCCTCTGATCTAATTGGTTGAGGGAGATTTTTCACAAAATGTGATAGCTGAGCATACCTCCATTTATCAATCACCATCAGATCTGTTTTTTGTCTCATTTCCTGGTATGGAACTAATGCCCCTTTTGTGATTATATCTCTTAACTGTGCTTCTTCCTTCACCCAGTTACCCCCTATTTTCTTACATCCTGGTGAAAAATATTAATTTTCTTTTAGTGCTATTAGGGGTGAATTATATTTCCCATTTACTTGCTTATATACCCTGTCCCAAATTTTAAGTGTATTTCGTGTTAAATTATTTTCTTGTAAAACAACTGTCCTCCTATGTGGGGGATTCCAAATTTGCTTCCCTAACTGTGCTCCACAACTCAAGTGCTCAACATTTACCCACCTCTTTTCAGTGCTATTTTTCTTAGTCCATTCGACGATTCTCGACAGTACAACCGCGTTGTAATATATTTGAACGTCTGGGACCGCCAACCCTCCCAGTTTTTTAGTTTGTTTTAAAATTGCGAAGGATACTCTAGGCTTTTTATTCTTCCACACAAATTTCATTATTAAGGATTTTAACTTCGTAAGGTAAACTTGCGGTAGTGCTATAGGCAACATCTGAAATTTGTACAGAATCTTCGGGAATATTATCATCTTTACTGAATTTACGCGCCCTAGCCATGATATTGGTCTATTTATGCATCTTTCACATTCTGCTTTAATTTCATCTAATAGCGGTATGTAGTTTATTTTGTACATCTTCTTCTCTGAGATTGCCAACTTAATTCCCAAATATTTGAGTTCCTTCCGCCAAGGGAATTCCCACTCCCTCTGAAACGTCTGTTCCTCTATTTTATTAATATTTATATTTAGTATCTCCGATTTAAGCTTATTTATTTTAAAATTTGATAGGTCCCCTTATTGTTCTAACACCTTTAATAAATTTGGCATTGTTTTCTTTGGGTTACTGACATAAAACAGTACGTTGTCCACGAAAGCGGCAAGCTTTTGTTCCTCCTCCCCGATGTTTACGCCTGTTATATCTGGATTCCCATGTGTTGATGCAAGTAGAGGTTCCAGTGATAGCACAAATAAGAGGGGGGGGGGGGGTAGTGGACATCCTTGTCTCGTTCCCCTTTTCATTTCAAATGGGGTAGATTCCGACCCATTAACTTTTATCCATGCTACCGGATGATGGTATAATATTTTCATCCTCTGAATCATTGTCGGTCCCACGCCCATTATTTCTATCATCTGAAACATGAAACCCCAGTCTACCCTGTCGAAGGCTTTCTGGGCATCCATCGACAGCAGCAGACCAGGGGTCCCCATCTCTCTCATCCGCTGGAGCAGGAGTAAAGTTCTTACTCCATTGTCTCTTCCTTCCCTACCTGGTACGAATCCTACCTGATCCGGGTACACTAATGCACTCATCAGGCCCTTCATCCGCCCAGCTAAAACCTTAACATATACTGTAGTTTTGTATCCGCGTTGAGCAGAGATATTGGCATGAAGCTCGTGCATCGTGTAGGATCTTTCCCATATTTCTGGATTATAGTGATTGTTGCCGATAGGGCCTCTCTACTCATTTTATAGTCTTCCCCCAGCCCATTCATGTATCTACATATTTTAGGAATTAAAATTTCTTTATATTTTTTATAGTAATACTGTACATTGTAAACCTGTCTGGGCCTGGACTTTTCCCCGGGGCTGCCTCTAGCAATGCTCTATTGATTTCCTCTTCCATTATTGGCTTCTCAAGGGTCTCCCTATCTTGGACACTTATTTTGGGGAGTCTAGCTTTTTTTTAAAAAGCAGAGATATTTCTTTCTCTAGCCTCTAACTGAGCTCCCTGATGTTCTTCTGAGTATAACCCCTCATAATATTTTCTAAAGGTTTCTGCTATTTCTTTTGTTGTATAAACCATGGTCCCATTTTTGTTTTGAATTTTCCCAATGTAATTTTTAGTTTTTTTCCTACGTAACATGTTGGCTAAGTATTTGCTCGGTTTGCCTCCCCATAAGTATCGTTCTCGAGCTAGGCGATTAAATGTTCTCTTGGTTTCCTGGTCCAATAGAACTTTTAATTCCTCCCTTTTGTTTACCAGGGTAGCCCAGATCCTCCCGCAGCCCGTTTATATCTGCTTTGATCGCGTTTTCGAGTCTCTGCAACATCTCCAACATTTCTCCTTTTGTTGGGAGCTGATCTTCTATCCTTGGTTCATCTACTCTACTACTTTCCAGTTCACTCTCTGTAGCCAAAACATCTCTTGAATGATATACTGGCCCCTCTTTTTGTTTTTCAAGTACCTTTTCCAGCAGAAGTTGCTGTTTCTTCCCCATTCCGGGATTACTCATTGGGTCATGTATTGTTGGATCGTGCTATCTATTCCTTTCTCTTTCGGAGTCTTTGGGGCACCCCCTTTGATGGATTTACTCATAGTGTCTCTCCTTGGTCCTCTTTTTCCTTTCCCCAGTTTTAAACAAGTGGATATAATCGGGGTAAACCCCTTCTGGATGAGGAAATTAGCTTTTACTTTTATCCTTGGCTCTTATAGTTCCCTCCCCCTTCTCCGCCCAGTCGCTCTACTCCGAGGTATTTCGTTTTTCCCCCACTACCTTCCTTCCCTCCTTTCCCTTTTTCAGGGTCAGGTGTCGACTCAGAGTCCGTTCACCCAGGTCCGTAATTCCTATGTCTACCAACACTCCGCGTTATCCATAAGGATACCAGGCCGGGCCATAGATCTCCTTTGTCTGCTGTTCCTTTTCTTTATATACACTCTACTTGATGATGGTGTAAAAATGGGGGGATACTATCGATACAGCTTGAGAAGGCTTATTGTTTTTACCTATATTTTTAGATCACCTCTCATTCATGGCTCCAATATTATCGCCTTTGCCCTCGGATTCATATAGGGGTAAGGGGCGTATCATTCTCCTTTATACCAGAGACATGCTGATACATTAATAATTAACCTTGTCCACCAAATTCCTCTCTTATTGTATATATGTATTTCTTCTTTTTTTTTTCTTTCCTTCTCCTTCCTTCGCCCTTTATGTCTGAGAGGGTCCCACCTGAGGGGTCTTTACATACGTTAGATAATAGTAATACTTGTATTATTCCACTGTCCGTGTAAGATACACATTTGGCCCTTTAGACCCAATTGTACTCTGAACAGATTTTTGGTCTACAGCTACCTACATATATGCAGCCATTCTTTCAACTATGCAGGATAAGAAGAGAGGAGAGAAAAGAGAACAAAAAAAAAGCACTGATTTTAATGACGATTAAAGTGTAAAAAAAGTGAAATATTCCTTTAAATATTGTGCTTGGGGGATGTCTATAGTATGCCTGTGAAGTGCCATGTGTTTCCCCTGTTTAGAACAGTCCCTGCACAAAATGAAATTTAACGGAAAAAAAGTCATTTAAAACTGCTTGCGGTTTTTAATGTAATATCTGGTAACGGCAATATAGATGAAAATCATTGAGAAAAATGGCATGGGTAGCCCCCCCTGCCCATTACCAGCCCCTTTGGGTCTTGTATGGATATTAAGGGGAACCCATACCCATATTAAAAAAAGGAAAGGGGGGCGTGGCTTGGAGCCTGAAGAAGATGGACGCCTAACTCCGCTCTCCTGTCCCAAGAGGTCCAGTATATTGCCGCAAAGACACCCCTACAGCCTATCAATATGGGGAGTACACAACAAAACGCTCCCCCGGCGAGCACCCGAACGCCTAGGAGCCAAGAAGCCCCACTCAGCCCACACATACCGGAGATATTCCGCACACGAACCAGAGGCGCCACACAGGAGGCTCAGGCCGCGGCGCACGAGGCTCCCTCAGATAGCAGACGCCACAGATCCAGGAGCCGCAGCCCTCCAGCACAAGCCTCAGATCCTCCGACACCTCCCGCCCTGAGCATAGCGGATCTATGTGCAGTGGCAGCGGATATCAAAAATACACTGTCCGCAGCCATATCAGAGCTCAGCACGGATTTTCAAGCCATGGCTACACGGATGGATGAGGTAGGAGACACATAGGCCCACCATGATGCCTCACTATGCCAGGTGCAACAAATCTCGGAGTCTCATGCGATCCACCTCAGGGAGATAAATCGCCACCTGGAGGATCTTGAAAATCGCGGAAGACGCCGGAATCTGCGGGTGAGAGGCCTCTCCGAGACTATTGATCCACCGCAATTATCCCAAACAGTGTCGGCCATCTTTAACTAATTACTAGAGAGGCCCCTAGACGCCGTGATCACCTTTGAACGAATCCACAGAGCTCTTCGCCCTAGGGGGAGAGAAACTGACCCACCAAGAGATATAATCTGTTGCCTCACGGATTTTGTTGTGAAGGAAGAAATCATGAGAAAAGCGAGGGGCAGAGGTAGAATCCTGCACCGTGGGTCTGAAATAAAAATTTTCCAGGATCTTTCATCCATCACCCTCCAGAGTAGAAGAGAGTTAAGACCCCTTTTGGATGTCCTACGTGAGAGAGCAGTGGCTTACCACTGGAAATACCCGTTTTGCCTGTCGGTCACAGCTAATGGTCACACAGTGAACCTCAGAGTGCCTGAGGATTTGGAACATTTTTGTACCGTCCTTAACCTACCACTAGTAGAGGTGCCTGATTCGTACAGCGACTTTCGCTTACTCACGATGCACAGAGCGCAATCCATGGACAGTGTAGCCGAAGCAGGAAACTTCAGCATTAGCTGCCATCGCAGATCGCATTCCCCGCCAGTACCTGCTTCTCCATGCGCGTCAGGCAACATGAGGAACAACAGTCCCATGGCATCCCGGACTACAGGAGACAGAGAAGATCCTAAGCTGACTCCAGACTCCTCCACAACAGCCTTTGGTAATCAAGACACCAGTCTCCCTGTCTCACGTCATCATCCTCCATGCTGCCAGCATCACACCTCATCTTCCCCATCTACCCTCCCCAGCATACTACCATGATCACCGCTCACTACTGCCATCGCAGAACATCTTCTTTTACTTCAACGCAGGACATTACCCCCGACTACGGACTGCTCCTTTCATTTCAACGTGCCTGGTGAGTACACCTCCTTCCCTACTCTGAGACCCAAAACAAGCACTGAAGAGACCTGATACACATCCAGCTTCTCACAGAATGAGACCCAATTGAACTGCAGACTTTACCTTTATGCCTTTATGGACCCTATACTAAGACTCGGGTGGAAAGTAAGTTTAGATTGCTTGATGCTTGATTTTATAGAGACTACCGTGCCCATCGCCATAGATCTCACAAACTTACCATCCTTGCTGCTAAAGCACCCATATAGATACCTATTATTTGTATATTGATGATGATGGTTTCCTGTGTGGTACTCACAGGGCGATCAATCTCTAAACGCATAAAATTCAGTCACTGGGGACGTTCCACCTCACATAACCGATTACCCGATTCTTCTGCTCACACTGTATTACATCAAACCGAGCTAGACCCCAAGGCTCTCCACTAACAACTCTATTATTGCCAACCTAGAAATTTTCTCCTCAGGGGATGATATTTAGGCCATTAAAGCCCCGTCTACATTGTGAGATCGATCGTCACCTGACTGACTTCCACCGACTTAGAATGTATAATTTTTGCCTCATGAATCACGATCCCTGATTCGTGATCTACAGTTAATGATCAGTAAAATGAAAGGAATGGGGGGGCACTACTATTGATCTTTTATTATGCATAGTGGTTATCCGTCTATATGGGTTGGCAGTGATAGGTCAAAGAGTTATTCTACCAGGATAGACACAATCCATCTCCCATGGCCTGTCTGCTCTCCCATATACTCTACTCACTAGCTAACGTAACGCTCACTTGCAGATGCCTTCATAATTACTCTACGCGGCACTGCTTCGGATTAGTAGAGTTATGCTTTCCACCGATTCTGACACACATCCACTTTCCACTTTTCACGACTCCATACGACCACACTGGCCACACACAGGCAAGACCATGTATTCTCACATGCCCCACCACCTTTGTAATGACACGCTTTCTCACCCACCTGTCAGTCTGTGGCGGAAAGAAACAAACAAACAACCCGTCCAGCTCTCCCCACCATTCATCCTTTATACAAGGGAAAGTCATATTAATGAGCTCCAAGACCTCACGGGACTGTGAGAATATATTCAGCCTGACTTCAACACCAACCACCCTCACCCACAGAGATCTCTCTCAAGATCTATCTGATCCCTACTGGAACAATCCCTGTCGGGTGTAACTAGTTAGTTAACCCGACCCCAGTGACCACATATTCAGCCCAGCTGTGTATGCCCCCACATACACAGTTGGTCCTACCTTAACTCCTGTAGAGCTACCCGCCTTTCTTTTCCTTTTCCTTCTTTCCTCACTACACCTCCCCCTACTGCCCACCCCCCTCTTTGCATTACCGATAACCGGGTCTCCCTCCGTTGCTCCTCTCAGCCACGAATCTTACATAGCAACAACTAGACTATCCACAATGACTACTCCTCGTACCAGAACAGTCCACCCCTCACTTAAAGTTGCCTCTCTGAATGCAAAAGGACTTAATATACCAGAAAAACGTAAGTCAGTATTATTAAGCATGAAAGGCATGAAAGCAGGCATTGTCTTCCTACAAGAGACACACTTTAACTCCCAAAAAATTCTCAAACTATCCACCAATTATTACCCTCACAGCTACCATGCAACATCCCCGAATACCAAAACCAAAGGTGTATCTATCCTGCTATCCAAACATGCCCCCATACATATCTCTGAGACGCTGATAGACGAGCAGGGTAGATACATCTTTCTCAAAGGCACCTGGACCAACAAACCTATCACACGGCTAACATATACAGCCCCAACAAGGCACAAGTGTCCTTCTTCCGTGAAATATCCACTCAATTGCAAACGTTCCAATCAGGCATATTGCTGTTAGGTGGAGACTTCAATGTCCCACTGGACCCGCTAGTAGATACCTCAACGGGTACCTCCTCCCTACCTTACAGAGCACTCCGTCAAATAAAATTGACCCTCCAACAACTCTCCCTCCACGATACCTGGCGTACCATGCATCCTAAAGAGAGAGATTTTACCTTTTTTTCAACCCCCCCCAACAGATACTCATGACTTGACTACTTATTCCTGACTCAACCTGACCTTACCTACCTAACGAAAGCGACCATAGAACCAATGACTCAATCAGACAACCACCCTATAACGACCACGCTGACGCTCCCCGATAAGCAGCCACATACTCAAATATGGAGATTGGACCCCACTATCCTTACGGATATAGGAAACATAACAGAACTCAGAAACTGCCTGGTTGACTACAGTGGTGTGAAAAAGTGTTTGCCCCCTTCCTCATTTCCTGTTCCTTTGCATGTTTGTTACACTTAAGTGTTTCGGAACATCAAACCAATTTAAACAATAGTCAAGGACAACACAAGTAAACACAAAATGCAATTTGTAAATGAAGGTGTTTATTATTAAAGGTGAAAAAAAATCCAAACCAGCATGGCCCTGTGTGAAAAAGTGATTGCCCCCCCTTGTTAAAACATACTATAACTGTGGTTTTTCACACCTGAGTTCAATTTCTATAGCCACACCCAGGCCTGATTATTGCCACACCTGTTCACAATCAAGGCATCACTTAAATAGGTGCTGCTTGACACAGTAAGGTCCACCAGAAGATCCTTAAAAGCTACACATCATGCCGAGACCCAAAGAAATTCGGGAACAATTGAGAAAGAAAGTAATTGAGATCTATCAGTCTGGAAAGGGTTATAAAGCCATTTCCAAAGCTTTGGGAATGCAGCGAACCACAGTGAGAGCCATTATCCACAAATGGCGAAGACATGGAACAGTGGTGAACCTTCCCAGGAGTGGCCGGCCGCCCAAAATTACCCCAAGAGCGCAGCGACGACTCATCCAAGAGGTCACAAAAGACCCCACAACAACGTCCAAGGAACTGCAGGCCTCACTTGCCTCAGTTAAGATCAGCGTTCATGCCTCCACCATCAGGAAAAGACTGGGCAAAAATGGCCTGCATGGCAAAGTTCCAAGGAGAAAACCACTGCTGAGCAAAAAGAACATCGAAGCTCGTCTCAATTTCTCCACAACACATCTTGATGATCCCCAAGACTTTTGGGACAACATTCTGTGGACCGATGAGACAAAAGTGGAACTCTTTGGAAGGTGTGTGTCCAAGTATATCTGGCGTAGAAGGAACACTGCATTTCATAAAAAGAACATTATACCAACAGTAAAATATGGTGGTGGTAGTGTGATGGTCTGGGGCTGTTTTGCTGCTTCAGGACCTGGAAGACTTGCCGTGATAAATGGAACTATGAATTCTGCTGTCTACCAAGAGATCCTGAAGGAGAATGTCCGACCATCTGTTCGTGTACTCAAGCTGAAACGAACTTGGGTTCTGCAGCAGGACAATGATCCTAAACACACCAGCAAGTCCACCACCGAATGGCTGAAGAAAAACAAAATGAAGACTTTGGAGTGGCCTAGCCAAAGTCCTGACCTGAATCCTATTGAGATGTTGTGGTATGACCTTAAAAAGGCCGTTCGTGCTCGAAAACCCTCTAATGTAACTGAATTAGGACAATTCTGAAAAGATGAGTGGGCCAAAATTCCTCCAGGACGCTGTAAAAGCCTCATTGCACGTTATCGCAAACGCTTGGTTGCAGTTGTTGCTGCTAAGGGTGGCCCAACCAGTTATTAGGTTTAGGGGGCAATCACTTTTTCACACAGGGCCATGATGGTTTGGATTTTTTTTCACCTTTAATAATAAACACCTTCATTCACAAATTGCATTTTGTGTTTACTTGTGTTGTCCTTGACTATTGTTTAAATTGGTTTGATGTTCCGAAACACTTAAGTGTGACAAACATGCAAAGGAACAGGAAATGAGGAAGGGGGCAAACACTTTTTCACACCACTGTTTTTTAAAGAGAATAATACCCCAGACACATCTGTAATGACTCAATGGGCTGCCCATAAATGTGGGGTCAGTAGAAAATGATCTCGCTCACTGCCAAAGCCAGAAAGGATAAACAGAGGCACCTCCGACAATTGTTTGACAAACTCAAAATACTAGAATCTGCACATAAACGCACCCTAGCCTCTCAAACCTTTCACGAACTCCAAGCCATTAGGACATCTATACAGGAGGAGCTAGGCAAAACCATTAGGAAAAAATATATGCTGTCCCAAAAACATTTTTATGAATTTGGCAACAAGAGCAGTCGATTGTTGGCGCGAGCCCTCCATTCTAAAAAGACTAACTATACCGTCCACTGCCTACACTCCCCCACAGGAGACGCATACACCAAGAACACTGAGATTGCACGGGAATTTGAAAAGTTCTACACTAAACTATATAATCTAAATGGGAAAAATAGCCCCCCTTACCCCTCCCAAAACAGACTAAAACACATGGAAGAATTCCTAACCAAATACTGCACTAAACTTCAAGCAGCAGAACTCCTAGCTGAAATGGATGGTCCCATCACTCAACTAGAATGGGACAAAGCCCTCAAACAAACAAAATCCAGTAAAAGCCCTGGCCCAGACGGACTATCTGTGGTCTACTACAAGACCTTCTCAGATGTTTTGCAAAACCCGTTCATGACCGCTTTCAACTCCCTAACTAAAACAAACCCCATACACACAGAGAGGCAAAGCCCACACACTGCCAATTATAGACCCATATCCTTACTCAATGTGGAAATCAAAATCTTCGCCAAAATATTGGCCAATAGGCTCCTCCCCCTCTTACCCTCACTCATCACTAACGACCAGGTAGGGTTTGTCCCCAATCATGAAGCCAGAGACAATACTATTAAAGCTATAAATTTACATCATCTCATTACAACATCCAAACAAAGGTTTTTTTTCCTGTCTCTTGATGCGGAGAAGGCATTTGACAGGGTAGCATGGGACTATATGCAAGCAGTTCTACAAACCATTGGTTTTGGACCACAATTAACTACATTTATCCAGTCCCTATACCAGAATCCAACAGCCAAAGCGAGAGTCAAGAACACCCTGTCAGATGCCTTCTCCATACGCAATGGAACCAGACAGGGATGCCCCCTGTCCCCCATCCTCTTTATTCTTACCCTCGAACCTTTCCTAAACAGTATTAGACAAAATCCCGACATAACAGGAATCAAGACGACCACCAAAGAATATAAACTCGCTGCCTTCGCAGATGATATCTTGCTATTTCTCACACGTCCACACACAACGATCCCGATCCTACTGAGCGAATTTAGAAATTTTAACACATTATCCAACCTTAAAATAAACTTCGCCAAATCACATGCCCTCAATATCTCCCTCCCCCCGAAGACATAAATCACTGCAAAGCTAACTTCCCGTTTCAATGGAACGACCATTCCATAACTTACCTAGGCATACAATTAACGTCCCACCTAAAAGACCTCTATGCGCGGAACTTCCACGTCTTACTACAGAAGATAACTTCTGACCTAAAACAATGGGACAAACCGATCTTTTCCTGGTTTGGTAGGGCCGCCATATTAAAAATGAATGTATTGCCAAGATTCCTGTACGTTCTCCAGATGATTCCTATACAACTCCCCCATACATTTTTTAAATCTTACAGAAGCCTCTGCTCTAGATTCCTTTGGGGTACCCACAGACCTAGGATCAACTACACTTCTCTATCCCGGCCCAAGAATGTCAGAGGTATAGGCCTCCCAGACCTTCTTAACTATTACAAGGCAGTTCAGCTAACCAGAATCATAGATTGGAATACCCAAACATCCAATAAAGACTGGGTGCCTCTAGAATCTTCATTCACAAAATTACCACTCTAACTAACCCTTCCGTGGATCCAGGCCTCCCTGCTCCAAAGAGAAATTAAGACCCACCCACTCCTAGCACCAACACTATCATGTTTCCACACTCTTTGCACACAGTCCTCTATCTCTACTATCACAGGTCCTTTAACACCGCTTAAAATGAACCCCGACTTCCCACCGGGGATGCACCAAAATTTCCTCCAACACCATTGTTTGCAGCCACAAATTCTGTTAAAAAACTTCTATGAAAATGGACGCCCGAAAACACCCACCCAACTAGCCATTACGATGCAAAAAAGACCCTATTCCCTCCTGGACATTCCAACAGATATCCCACTTCCTAAAAACGACAGGGAAGAAGACAGATTACTCGTGACAATTGACACCCTTTGAACAACTCTGCTCTTCGACTACACCCCACACCCATCTTATTTCCCAAACACACTCTCTCTTATTTGGGGACTGCAAACCCAATACCTTTAAAAACTGCACAGCGTGGGAAAAAGACTTAAATCTCATACTCACAGAAGACGATTGGGAAAATGTATTCCTTAATATCCATAAAGGTTCCACAAATGTATCCGTTCAAGAAACTGGATACAAAGTCCTTTCCCGATGGTACAGGACGCCAGACAGACTACACAAATGGGATCCTTCCATATCAGAGAAATGTTGGAGATGCCAACAAACCCAAGGCACGCTACTAAACATCTGGTGGACATGCCCCTCCCTCCAACCTTTTTGGAAGACGATACACCAGCTGATAAAAACCATAACGACATATGACCTACCTTACAATCCAGCTCAATTTCTACTAAACCACACCACTCTACGACAAACCTCATAACGCAGATCCATAACAATCCATCTGATTAATGCAGCCAAACAATGCATTCCGATCCATTGGAAATCCCAAACCATCCCTACTGTTAAAGCATGGCTTCAAAAAATACAAAGGATAGCAGAAATGGAAGAATTAATTCATATAACTAGAGACACCCCAAGTAAATACGGAACCAAATGGGCCTGCTGGAAACACTTCATAACTACCTCTGAATTTGACCGCATTCAAGGTCATAACGGAGAGAATAGGGAAATAGATGCTCACCTGGAGATTGCCCTGTAGCCCGAATCTTTCCCCTGCAATCTCCCCCACCTCCTAAGCCTAACCATATGAGTGCATGACCCAACCGCTTACCTTCTCACTTTTCCGCCACATCTTCACAACAGAGAGCAACGGAGGGCAACCCACCACCCATTCCCTTTTTTCCCCTCCCCCCACTTCCCCTCATCTTCTCCTTCCCCCCTTCCCTGCGCTCCCCCCTTTTTTCCCGACCTTACCGCCAGTACCATGTGTGACAGTACAGTTCCCTGTCCTAGTAATTGTCGCCCAGGGTTCTCAAATAGGCAGGTTGAGGGGCTCCAGGGGTATTTAATGTGGAGGAATCTGTTTTATCAGTTTCCTCCAAAGTTTGTAAAATCCACTTGGGGACCTGGAGCCCGGAGATTCCATAGCGTTAGGGGTGGGATGGAATCTCCAATCCTGGGACTGGGATTTTGGAACAGCCAGGAGTCTGGCTGGTTGATTCAGCAGGTGGGTCCTGCGCTTATAGCAAAGTTTGGATTAGGGTTCTGGGCTCCACCCAGAGAGACAGGAGGTCTCTAGGAGTCCAGAGAGTGCAGGTGTGCACTAGAGAAAGCCAGAGACCCAAGTCTGAGGATCAGAGCAGTGAGGGGTGCTTTCTAGATAGACACTGTGTGTGTTAAAGCTGTGTGCATCTGAGACAAATGAGAGCCTGAAGTGGAAGGCCTGAGCAGCAAGGAAGCTGAAAAGAGGTACAGTAGTTGTGCGGGAACCCTGTTATATGGTCAAGAGGGCTGAATTGTAAAGCCTAGGTGGCAGTGCTGCTGAAGAGAGCCAGGTGGCTTGGCATTTTTCATGTATTGTTTTTTGGCAGAAGAACCCCTGTGTGGGCAACCAAGTGCATGTATGAACTTTATGTTGTTCCTTTTTTTAATAAAAGTGGGCTACTGTGCCCTTAAATGAAAGTTCCTGTTTGCTGTGAACTTACTGAAAAGGCATCTGCCACTGAGTTAAACATCCCCCAATGTTACACATGCCACACATCAAAACTGGACAAACCCCCCTTTTTCTCTTTTCTTTTTTCTTTTTTTTGTTGTATACCATCAGAACACTACTGTCTGATGAATCCCGGTACAAAAGAGAACCACGCCAAACAGACCCCCGTAAGCATGGTCGTTCAAATAACCAAAACCGCCTAGTAAGACCAATAGAGTTGTTTTGAATTTTAAGGTTGATATTTGATATTCGATGTCATACATATTTCCATGCGTGCTATGGATCTCTGAGACTTACCATTTGTAACAGATGTTTATTGTATGTTCACTCTAGCTGTATTTTCCTTCTACTTAATAAAAGTTTATTGAAAAAAAAAAAAGAAAGACGTGGGGCCCCCAGGCCCTATATATTCAGAACAGCAGTATACAGGCGGTGCAAACAAGACAGGGACTGTGTAGGTTTGTTGTGTTAAGTAGAATCTGTATGTAATTTTGAACTGGTACATTTTGAAAGTGTAGCTCCAGTCAAAAAATGTATTTTTAAGCTTTTTGGAAAACATAGGGAAGGGTTATCACCCCTGTATAATTTGTTTTGCCGTCCGTCTTTTTTCATCTCACTTCCTGTTGTCTCCTTCCGTTTGCAAGTAGCAGATGTTTGTAAGTTGGATGTTTGAAAGTAGGGGCCTGCCCTATATGTTCTGCAGAAATGGCGGAACAAGGTGTTGGTGTTGCCACAAGATTGTAAGCCCTCAAAGTGACTCTTGGTGGAAGCTGGAGCGCCCTGCTGTGAACGATTATATCAAGAATTGTAATTACATGCCATTGTAGAACAGTGGTAGAAAAATTTGGCCTTTGGTGGTTGTGGTGCTGGGCTGGTGCTGGTGCCACAACACAAGTCCTCACAGTTACTCTCTGTGGGCACAGGAACAGGCCCTGCTGTGAAATATTAAGAATTGTAATTACATGCCCCTGTTAAGCAGGGGCTGAAAAATTGGGCCTTAGACACTGGTGCTGGTGCCACGACACTGCAACCTCTCCCATATACTCTAGTTGTAGTGCAGGAATGAGCCCTGCTGCAAAGCATTGCATCAAAAATTTTTAATTAAATGCCCCTGTTAAACAGGGCCTGAAAAATTGGGCCTTAGGCACTGGTGCTGGTGCCACGACACTGAAACATCTCCCCTATACTCTAGTTGTGGTGCAGGAATGAGCCCTGCTGCAAAGCATTGCATCAAAAATTGTAATTAAACGCCCCTGTTAAACAGGGGCTGAAAAATTGGGCTTTAGGCACTGGTGCTGGTGCCACGACACTGCAACCTCTCCCATATACTCTAGTAGTAGTGCAGGAATGAGCCCTGCTGCAAAGCATTGCATCAAAAATTGTAATTAAATGCCCCTGTTAAACAGGGGCTGAACAATTGGGCCTTAGGCACTGGTGCTGGTGCCACGACACTGAAACCTCTCCCATATACTCTAGTTGTGGTGCAGGAATGAGCCCGGCTGCAAAGCATTGCATCAAAAATTGTAATTACATGCCCCTGTTAAACAGGGGCTTAAAAATTGGGCTGGTGGCATCACCCAGAACCAAAAATGTTCTTCCAACATATCAGCGGAGGAGGAAGAGGATAGACAATCAACATAACAGGACAATCACTCAGCATCAGCATAGGCAGTCTTAAAGGGATGTGATATTTCAAAAAAAAAAAATTATTCGGTTACATCAGCTTCAGGTGCTTGGTAGCTGTGGGTGAGTGATCCAAGACTGATACATCTTTATGAAGGTAAGTCGATCAACCGAGTCGGTGGACAGGCACACCCTGTGATCGGTAACAAAGCCACCAGCAGCACTGAAGGTGCGTTCCGAAAGAACGCTGGATGCAGAACAGGCCAGTAGCTCAATTGCATACTGTGCAAGCTCTGGCCAGTGATCCATCCTCAAGACCCAGTAAGCCAGAGGATTTTCGGTGGGAAAGGTGTCCAAGTATGACCTTGCCCCTAGGTATTCCTGCACCATGTAAATCAGACGCTGGCGTTGGTTGCTGGAACCGATCATACCTTGGGGCTGCGGACTAAAAAATTGTCTGAACGCATCGGTCAGACGGCCACATTTTCCACCGCTACTTCTGACCGATGCCTCAGCAACATGTTGTCCAGGACCAGGAGTTTGTAACCTCCCAGTCTTTGGGAACGCGTTGCACAGACCTTTCTGCAAGGCCTCCCGGAGATGTCTCATCCTCTGCTCCCTATGCGACGGCAATATAAGGTCGGCAACCTTACCCTTGTACCGTGGATCAAGCAGAGTGGCCAGCCAGTAATGGTCCCTCTCCTTGATCCGAAGAATACGAGGATCCTTCCGCAGGCTTTGCAGGATCAGGGAGGCCATGCAGCGTAGGTTAGCTGAGGCATTCGGTCCGGAGTCCTCTGGGTCACTAAGGACAACATGATCCACAGCTACCTCCTCCCAGCCACGTACAAGTCCACGTGTTTCTTGGGACTGTAAATCATCCCTACAAGACTGCTGCTGCTGATGCTAAATGCCAGCCTCCACCTCCATGCTGACACAATCATCCTCCTCCTCCTCCTTGCCCTCTTCCTGTGTGATGGGTGGGACAGCAGGAACACTGTCTGGATAAAGGGGGCCTTGAGAGGCAAGGAAGTCCTCCTCTTCCTGCCTCTGTTCTGCCTCAAGTGCCCTGTCCATTATTCCACGCAGCATATGCTCCAACAGGTGGACAAGAGGTACAGTGTCACTGATGCATGCACTGTCACTGCTCACCATCCTTGTGGCCTCCTCAAACGGTGACAGGACAGTGCTTGCATCCCTGATCATGCCCCACTGGCGTGGTGAGAAAAAACCGAGCTCCCCTGACCCTGTCCTGGTGCCGTAGTCGCACAGGTACTCATTGATGGCCCTCTGCTGCGTGTGCAGCCGCTGCAGCATGGCCAACGTGGAGTTCCACCTGGTGGGCATGTCACATATAAGGCGGTTCTTGGGCAGGTTCAACTCCTTTTGGAGCTCAGCCAGCCAAGCACAGGCATTAAATGATCGGCGGAAATGCACACAGACTTTCCTGGCCTGCTTCAGGACATCCTGTAAGCCCGGGTACCTGCCCAAAAACCGCTGCACCACCAGGTTAAGGACGTGAGCCACACAGGGCACATGGGTCAGTTGTCCCTGTCAGAGGGCGGAGAGGAGGTTGGTGCCATTGTCGCAAACCACCATTCCTGGCTTAAGCTGGCGTGGCATCAACCACCTCTCGGCCTGCCCCTGCAGAGCTGACAAAACATCCGCCCCAGTGTGGCTACTGTCCCCCAAACAAACCAGCGCAAGCACAGCATGGCATCGTTTTGCCTGCGTACTTGCATAGCCCCTGGAACGCCTACGGAGCACCGCTGGTTCTGAGGACAGAGCACTGGAAGAGGCCATGGAGAAAGAAGAGGAGGAGGGGGTGGAGGAGAGAGGTGTGTCACAACCAATAGTAGCATTTTGGAGGCGTGGTGGCGCAACAACCTCCAACACTACTGCACCTTGTCCTGCATCCTTCCCAGCTGCCAGAAGAGTGACCCAATGGGCCGTGAAAGACAGGTAACGTCCCTGTCCATGCCTGCTGGACCATGAGTCAGCGGTAATATGCACCTTACCGCTGACTGTCCAGTGAGGCAAGGACATTGCCTTCCACATGCCGGTAGAGAGCCGGAATCGCCTTCCGTGAGAAAAAGTGGCGTTTGGGGACCTGCCACTGAGGAACCGCACATTGTACAACTCAGGGAAGGGGGCCGAGTCTACCAACTGAAAAGGCAGCAGTTGAAGTGCTAGCAATTTAGCCAAGCTAGCATTCAACCGCTGGGCATGTGGATGGCTGGGAGTGAACTTCTTTCGCTGGTCCAGCAGCTGGGGCAGGGACATTTGCCTGCTATAATCGGACGTGGGTGTACTGCTAGCAGAGTGCCCGGAAGCACTTGGCTGTGACACACCTAATTCTACACCTTCATTCCTCTCAGAGCAGGTTTCAAAGAGGACTGAAGGTCTAGTGGGGTTGGAGATCCCAGCTGATGAGGAGCAAGGAGAGGTCTGCTTTGTTCTTTGGTGTGGGTCTTTGAGGTACGCTTGCCAACGAGCTGCATGGCAGGTCAACATATGTCTGGTCAAGCATGTGGTGCCCAAGCGGCTGATGTTATGGCCATGCGAGATACTCTTGAGACATATGTTGCAAATAGCAGCAGTGCGATCTGATGCACTCGTCTCAAAAAAGGCCCACACCAAAGAACTTTTAAAATAACGCGCAGAGGCAGCACCCTGCACAGGCAGAGCTCTGCGGTGTGATTCAGTCGGTGTGCTGCCCCTAAGCTGGTCCCCAGAGGGCATCCTGCCTCGTTGGACATGTGCTTCCTCCTCCTCCTCCTCTCTACTACCAGGCACCCACGTGGAGTCAGTGCCCTCATCATCCCCTCCCTCTTCATCGCTGGAGCAAACCTGGCAGTATGCTGCAGCTTGTGGAACATGACTGCCAGATTGCTGTCCTTCTTGAACATCCCCTCTCTCTGCATTCATGCTACTGCCTTCCTCTAGCTGAGTATCATCATCATCAGAGCCCACAAAACACTGGGCATCCTCCTGGAGCATGTACCCAACACTGTGCTCAAAGAGTTCAGGAGACTCCTCAGGAGGACGTGGTGGGTCTAGGGAAGGAGTCACTGATGATGACATTGAGAGGAGGGAAGACGATGTGTTGGCAGCTGCTTTGCTAGTACCCTGAGCCTGGGTGAGAGAGGATGAGGAGGATGAAGAGGGCTTGGTCATCATGTCCAGCTGCCGAAAAGAAGGAAAAGCGTGTCCCATGGCCATGTTCTGATGATGACGATGCACCGCGTCCACGACCAGCACTGTTGTCTCTAGACACAGAGCTTGCTTGCCCTCTTTTATCGGCTCGCGCCTGTCTGCCTCTCCTTGCTGGTAATGGCCTGAAGGGAGTTGGGAAAATCAGCAATTGGGTAGTGTATATTGTGCTGGAGGCACACACAACTTCCACTAACTCCTGCAGATGGCAGATGGCTCAAATAGAGAAGAGCTATGTAGGTGGCTATAGCGGTGTATACTGGGTTCAGAGCACGCACAATCTCCTACCGCTGACTGCAAGCTCTATTTAAAACGAGCAAGATAGTTATCTATATAGGTGGATATAGCGGTGTATACTGGGTTCAGAGCACGCACAATCTCCTACCGCTGACTGCAAGCTCTATTTAAAACAAGCAAGATAATTAGCTATATAGGTGGATATAGCGGTGTATACTGCGGTCAGGGCACGCAGACAACAACCACGACAGAAGAGCAAGAACGAAAAATCGGCCGATAATGATCGGTGTATACTGCGTTGAAGGTACACAGAACACCCACTAACTGCTACAGACGCCAACACACTACACAAGGCCACCGCGCTGGCGGCCTTATATAGTGTGGGGCGTGTACTACACAGCCTGAGCTATGATTGGCCACAGGCATCCTGCCTGTGGCCAATCATGGCTCTCCTCGCTACCGGCGCTGTGATTGGCCAAGCATGCGGGGTCACAGTGCATGCTTGGCCAATCATGAGCCAGCAATGCACTGCGCCATCGCAGTGCATTGTGGGCCGTGAGCGCCACACGAATTTGGCGCGAACGGCCCATAACGTTCGGAATTCGCCGAATGGGCGAACAGCCGATGTTCGAGTCGAACGTATGTTCAACTCGAACACGAAGCTCATCCCTATCCAGGAGCAAGAGAAGCAACATAGGGTTGGGACTGCAGGATTGGAGTCTGAGTGTAAAGGTTCAGCCGGATTGGGAACCAGCGTGGTCAGAGGTAAAGGGGAAGTAGTGGCCTCTAAGGGACCATCCACCTTCTTGCTGGAGACTACTATGAGTGAGCTGAAGCCAGTACCAGAGCAGACTTCTTGCCAGCCAGGGACAGATAAGAAGTGGGAAAGCGAAGGTGATGCTTAAGGAGTATACAGTGGGATAGCTGTGGAGGAGCTCAGGAGATCCAGCGATGACTGGGATCTGGAAGTCTAGTGAGAGACTGGGAGCTCAGTGACTGAAGATCTACAATGGCATACTGTGAGATAAGTAAAGGACTACACTGTGTTAACAAAAGTTATGTACAACTACCGTTAGTGACTGTTACATGATCGGTTGCAATAGGAGACAGCAGTCATACCTATACAGAAGTGGTATTCAGCTGGAGGCTTTTCCCTGTATAGCTGTCTACCTATAGAAGTCACAGAGTCTGCAATTCAGCATTGCATCTACCTATGGGTGTCCTGGGCCTAACCTTCTCTCTCTACAGTTCTGTTAAGTGACAATAAATCTCTTGTTTGCATTCAAAAGTGACTGCCGCTAATCATTTCTTCTTGCATCACACCCACCATGCCTGGTAACCGGATCTACAAAGAAAGATGTCAGCTCTCCCCAACTCCGGAGGTCACCATTGGGGTCCCTTGCTACATAAATATGAACCAACCTACAACCTGACCTGTATCTCATCCATAGTGCTGAGCTACACCAAGATGTAATATACTGAAAAGGTACCTGATGTCTGATAGACCTCTTTACATACAAATATGAAACCCACTGCTCTACATGTTCTAAAAATATAATAATAATAATAATAATAATAATAATACAATCTTTTTTTGATCAATCGATTTTTATTGATTTTAAAAATAATGCATATAAGATATACACCGTACAGTAAATGTCAAATACGAGTAAACAAAAGATATCCGGTAAAAAATATTAACCTTCATCCATTAAGTAAGAGATCAATAATACGGTACATAAACAGAAGTACAAAATTAGCTGGTATATATGATATTATATAAATGTTAGCCTCCCCTAGACACCCCAATGGGTGCTCTGCTGTGTCTTGGGGGAGGGTAATGTCGCCAAAATTGAGTATTTTTAGTCACTTATAGCTACAATACATCCAAATAAAATGCAACAAGAAATTGAAAAAACAGTAAAAGTATATTGAGATATGGTTTAAGATTATTTCAAAAAATCTGCGGATTTTGATCATCCTTCCCAAATTACCTGCACTGGAGGCCATCATAAATTCATAGCTGTAGTGTAAGGATACGGTATCCAGAAGTTGATATACAGTTGGAGGTGTTGCTTATTTCCATAATCTGGTTATGGATAGTCTGGCTGCCAGGAAGACATGTGTCGTTACATGGCGAAAAGGGTAGGGTATGTCTTCTATAGTCAGATTCAATATCGCTAACCCAGGTGAAAAAGGAATTTGTATTTGAGTTATGACTGTTAATATAAGAAAAACGTTTTTTCCAGAAATTTTGGAGTTTATGCTACTCCAAAAAATATGAAACATGTCACCTTTAGCGGAGTTACATCTCCAGCATAAGTCCGATAAAGTTGAATTGTAGGATGTTAATCTTGATGGAGTCAGATACCATCTAAGTGAAATTTTTTGAGTAAGTTCCCATAATGCTGATTTTTTTGTAGTTTTGTAAACACTTTTTAATGCTTGTTCCCATTGTTGGTCTGTAAAGGACATTTGTAAGTCATTTTCCCAATGTGTATGAGAGGTTGAGAGGAGATTTATTTTTTGTGGGGTGAGGAAGAGTTAAGAAACTCCCATATTGTTGGCGAGATATTGTATAAAGGAAGTTTGAGTTTATTGAGGCATTGTTGTATGAGGGTATATGTAGAGATGTCTGAATGTAGTAAGTTAAATTGTTTTTGTAGGACAGAAAAGGATTGCATATGAGAACCTATAAGAAGTAGGTTTATGTATTTGATGCCTTTTTGAGACCAATGTTGTAGTGATAGGTCATGTGATAAATGGTGTTAGGATTCGATAGGGATCAATATTTGTGGTATGTTTGATTCACAATGTATTTCTTGATTTAAAATTTTCCAAGCTTTGGTCATGGCAATCATGGTAGGAGGTAAATCTTTGGGCAGTTTAGTCCCCAGTGGAGTACTTAGAAGCCAGTCCTTCAATCCGGGACTTAATAGAAAGGTATGTTCATTGTTACTCCAGAGTTTACTTGGGGAGTTTTGGAACCATTCTTTAGATTGATCAATTATTACTGCTATATAATAATCTTCTAAATCAATAGATTCCGACCCTCCCGCCAATTTGTGATTTCTTAGTTTGGAATGAACACATCTAGGTTTTGTTCCGTGCCAGATACATTGGTTGAGTAACCTTTGTAGGGATGTGAAGAAGTATTTAGGAATGGGGATATGTAAAGTTCTAAATAGGTAAAGAATTTGAGGCAAATGCATCATTTTGAACGCTGCTAATCTTCCGGTCAACAAAAGTTCCAATTTAGTGATCTTCTGGGATTCTATATGCAATTTATTTAGAAGGGGTTTATAATTTGACTTAAAAAGGTGTTTTGTAGATCTTGTGAGTTGTATACCCAAATAAGAAATATCTTCAGACCATGTAAAGAGGTATTGGGCTTGTAGGAGGTTTCTAGTAGCAGCATCCAATTTTAGATCCAAAATATGTGATTTGGTTGTATTTAGTTTGTATAGGGATACCCGACTAAACCAGTCCAATGTTTCGCAAGCTGCGGCTAGTGATGAGGTAGGGTTTGTTAATATAAGAATGATATCATCCGCAAAAAGACTAATTTTATGAGAGGTGGAACCCAAGGTTATTCCCGTAATCTTAGAGTTTTTACGTATATGTTCAGCCAAGGGTTCCATTGCCAAATTAAAGGTGATAGAGGGCAACCTTGGTGTGTACCATTTGATATGAAGAATGGTTGGGAAAGCATATTGGCGGAAAATACTTGAGCCGATGGGTGAGTATATAATTCCATGATAGCATTATATATGTAATCCTTAAATCCGAATTTTAATATTAACGCCTTCTCTGCATCCAAAGACAGAAGCAGAGAAGGCGTTCCACTAGACTCTACATGATGAATTAGATCTATCATTCTTCGTGTTGCATCAGGAGTAGGGATGAGCTTCGAGTTCGAGTCAAACTCATGTTCGACTCGAACATTGCCTGTTCGCCTGTTCAGCGAACAGTGAACAATTTGGGCTGTTCGCGGCAAATTCGAAAAGCCGGAACACCCTGTACAAGTCTATGGGAGAAATCTGCTAATTTTAAAGGCTAATATGCAAGTTACTGTCCTAAAAAGTGTTTGGGGACCTGGGTCCTGCCCCAGTGGACATGGCTCAATGCAAAAAAAAAGTTTTAAAAACGGACGTTTTTTCAGGAGCAGTGATTTTAATAATGATTAAATGAAACAATAAAAGTGTAATATTCCTTTAAATTTCGTACCTGGGGGGTGTCTATAGTATGCCTGTGAAGGGGCGCATGTTTCTGGTGCTCAGAACTGTCCCTGCACAAAGTGTCATTTGTGCAGGAAAAAAAGTCTTTTAAAATCACTTGCGGCTAAATTGTCGGCTCCCGTAATACAGAGAACACTCAATGAGTGTTCTCTGTATTAACTGACAATTCATTCATTCATTGATAAAAAAAAAAAAAGCGTGGGGGTTCCCTTAAATTCAATTACCAGGCCCTTCAGGTCTGGTATGGATATTAAGGGGTACCTCGCATCAAATGAAAAAAATTTTTTTACGTGGGGGTCCCCCTAAAAATCCCGACCAGACCCTTTATCCGAGCACGCAACCTGGCAGGCCACAGGAAAAGAGGGGGGACAAGAGAGTTCCCCCCCCCCTGAACCGTACCAGGCCACATGCCCTCAACATTGGGAGGATGCTTTGGGGGTCTGTGACCCCTCAAAGCACCATGTCCCCATGTTGATATGGAGAAGAGCCTCATCCCCACAACCCTGAGTGGTGGCTGTGGGGGTCTGCGGGCGGGTGGTTTATCAGAATCTGGAAGCCCCCTTTAACAAGGGGACCCCCAGATCCCGGCCCCCCTGTTTGAAATGGCAAGGGGGTACAAATGTACCCCTACCATTTCACAAAGAAAGTGTAAAAATGGTTAAATAAGACAAACACACTTTTGAAAAATTCCTTTATTAAAAAAAAAAAAAAAAAAAAAAAAAAAGATTCCAGCGATGCTAATCCACTCTTGCTATCCAGCGATGGATGATCATATCCAGCGACGGGGGATCTCTCAGTCCAGCGCGGTCCATACATCCGTCTTCTGTCTCCACTGCGGAGACACTTCAGGGATCCCAGCGCTGACGTTTCTTATATTAGGAGGGCGGGGCCACCCGTCAACTGACCCCGCCCCCTCTGATGCTGGTGAGGGGAGCCAGGGATTCCCTAATGACATATGTGTGACCCCGCCCCCTCTGATGTAACGGAAATCTGCGTTACATCAGAGGGGGGTGGGGTCACCCATACGTCACTGGGGAACCCCAGAGATTTCCTCACCAACGTCAGAGGGGGCGGGTCAGGCGACGGGTGGCCCCACCCTCCTAATATAAGAAACGTCAGCGCTGGGATCCCCGCAGTGTCTCTGCAGTGGAGACAGAAGACGGATGTATGGACAGCGCTGGACTGAGAGATCCCCCATCGCTGGATATGATCATCCATCACTGGATAGCAAGAGTGGATTAGCACCACTGGAATCTTTTTTTTATTTTTATTTTTATTTTTAATAAAGGAATTTTTCAAAAGTGTTTTTGTCTTATTTAACCATTTTTACACTTTCTTTGTGAAATGGTAGGGGTACTTTTGTACCCTCTTACCATTTCAAACAGGGGGGGTGGGATCTGGGGGTCCCCTTGTTAAAGGGGGCTTCCAGGTTCTGATAAGCCCCCCGCCCGCAGACCCCCACAACCACCGCTCAGGGTTGTGGGGATGAGGCCCTTCTCCACATCAACATGGGGACATGGTGCTTTGAGGGGTCACAGACCCCCAAAGCATCCTCCCAATGTTGAGGGCATGTGGCCTGGTATGGTTCAGGAGGGGGGCCGCTCTCTCGTCCCCCCTCTTTTCCTGCGGCCTGCCAGGTTGCGTGCTCGGATAAAGGGTCTGGTATGGATATTTAGGGCGACCCCCACGTCAATTTTTTTTTTTTTGACACGGGGTTCCCCTTAATATCCATACCAGACCTGAAGGGCCTGATAATTGAGTTTAGGGGAACCCCCACGCTTTTTTTTTTATCAATAAATGAATTGTCGGCTAATACAGAGAACACTCATTGAGTGTTCTCTGTATTACAGAAGCCGACAATATAGCCGCAAGTGATTTTAAAAGACTTTTTTCCTGCACAAATGACACTTTGTGCAGGGACAGTTCTAAGCACGGGAAACATGCACCCCTTCACAGGCATACTATAGATACCCCCAGGTACGACATTTAAAGGAATATTACACTTTTATTGTTTCACTTTAATCATTATTAAAATCCCTGCTCCTGAAAAAAATGTCCGTTTTTAAAATTTTCTTTTGCAATGATCCATGTCCCCTGGGGCAGGACCCAGGTCCCCAAACACTTTTTAGGACAGTAACTTGCATATTAGCCTTTAAAATTAGCACTTTAGATTGTGAACGTTCGAGTCCCATAGACTTTAATAGGGTTCTAAAGTTCACACGAAGTTTAGGTCTGTTCGCAGGTTCTGGTGCGAACTGAACCGGGGGGGGGGGGGGGGGGTGTTCGGCTCATCCTTAATCAGGAGCCTGTCTCCCTTTAATGAAGCCAGATTGATCCTTATGTATCAGATCAGGCACAATGGAAACTAGGCATCTAGCTATAGTTTTAGCATACATTTTTAGATCAAGGTTAAGTAGGGAAATTGGTCTGAAATTTTGGGGTGACAATGAGTGCTGATAATGATTCTGCAGGGAAATTAGAAGACGATGCAGCTGTATTAAAGAATTTAGTTAGATGGGGAGTGAGATATGTGGAGAATTGTTTAAAATATTCCCCCGAAAGACCATCGGGACCCGGAGCTTTATTGGTTGGTAATGATGCAATAGTTGCAAGAATTTCTGTGGTAGAGAATGGTGCATTCAAGTAAGTTAATTGGGATTCAGTTAGGGTAGGTTGGTTAATTTGGTTAAGAAACGTATCAATTTCCTCCGGGGACGGTTGGTGGGTGGAAGCATCTGTATGAAGATTATAAAGATCACTGTAATAGTCACTAAAAGCATTCGCTATATTTTGTGGATTAGATAATTTATCTTTTGAGTGTGGGTGGAAGAGATAATGGATTTTAGATTTAGTTTGTATACCTTTAAGTCGCTGAGCTAATTTTTTACCAGCTTTGTTAAGCCCCATACACACTATCAGATTGTCTGCTGATTTTTTCCTTCAGGTTTACCAAAACCATGTAGTACAAGGGCCTGCCTGAATGCATACACATTGAAACCCCTAAGGTTTGACCTCATTTTATATGGTTTTGGTAAATCTGATGGAAAAAATCAGCAGACAATCTGATAGTGTGTATGGGGCTTTAGATGTGGAATATGATGTAGCTTTAAATTTACGTTGCATGTATTCATATTTGTGCAAAAGGAGAGCTCTAAGTTCCTGTCTAAGTTGCATTAGTTGAGCTAGAGTATTAGATTGTGATGAAGCTTTATGCTCAGACTCTAATTTAGCAATTTGGGAGGTAAGGGGATCAATTTGTTGTGTTCTTTTCTTTTTGTAAACCGAACTAAGTTTCATAATAATACCTTTAATAACTACTTTATGTGCATTCCACACCACGGCAGGGTCTGACACTGAATCAACATTTAGTTCAAAATATTCTGTCAGGTGATTAGCAATTTCTTTAGAATATACTGGATGTTGTAATATGTAATTATTTGCTCACCATAGAAAGAAATTCCGCGTGGAGGAATTTGTCATTAATGGTAGTGGAAATTGGATTGTGGTCAGACCATGTCATGGTGTGGATAGCAGACGAACTAACATTTTGTAATAACTATTTATCTGTAAGAAACATATCGATTCTGGAATAAGACTTATGGTGGGGGGAAAAGTGCGTGTAGTCCTTCTCCTTTCCGTGATAACATCTCCATACATCGTAAAGATTGAATGAATTCAGTATTTGACCCAAAGGAGATGGATTCCTTTTTTCCGCTGAAGTAGTGTCCATATGAATATCCGCAACTAGGTTGAAATCTCCACATACAAGGAGAAGACCTTGTTTTATCTTGTTGACTCTTAAGGAAAGTTGCTTGATGTGAGTTAAGAGCATAAAGATTGAGAATTGTGTATTTGTTTCCATTAATTGTGCAAATTAGAATTATGAAGCGACCGTTAGGATCATATATTTCTTGTAGGGAGGTAAAGTCAATGTCTTTGTTAATTGCTATGAGTACGCCTCTCTTTTTAGTGGTGAAAGTGTAATGAAAAATATGAGGGAAATTGTTTCAACATAAAGGAGATGACGTAGGAGTCAGATGCGTCTCCTGGACACAAAGGATGTCGCTGCCAAGTTTTTTTGCTGAATGCCATAGGGATTGTCTCTTAACCGGATGATTAAGTCCTCTGGCATTTAAGGATAATATTTTAAATGGCATAGTAGCTGGAATGAATTAAGATTGATAAATGAAAAAGGATAACACTTACAGTTAGTATGTAGTAGGTGGATCGTAGAGAGAATGATCAAGATTCAGCGTTGTAATGAGTTAATTTGACTGGTATTTGGATACGTATCTGTTGTTATTAAACCTGAAATGAGAACTGTACTAAAACAATCAAAAAAAGAAAAAAAAGACAACAAGTCGTAAACTTATCAGTCACAAATATAACAAAACTCGGCGGTTTGTGATATTCACTAGACATGTGCAGAGTAAAATATTTCGTTTCGGAATTTCGTTTTCGTCTGAAAACTTAATTTATTTAGTTACTCCCGAAATTCGTTTTTATTTATTTGGTTTTTCGTTCAAAAATTGCATTCGTCCGAAAATCCACATGAATTACGGTCGAATCTGTCTTGGAAGGCTTATGGTGTCTGTCGAATGTATAAAGAAGATTCGACGGAGCTAACTATATAGCATACTTTAGAACCCTATTAAAGTCTATGGGACTCCAACGTTCAAAATCTAAAGTGCTAATTTTAAAGGCTAATTTGCAAGTTACTGTCCTAAAAAGTGTTTGGGGACCCGGGTCCTGCCCCAGGGGACATGTATCAATGCAAAAAAAAGTTTTAAAAATGGCCGTTTTTTCGGGAGCAGTGATTTTAATAATGATTAAAGTGAAACAATAAAAGTGTAATATTCCTTTAAATTTCGTAGGGGGGGGTTGTCTATAGTATGCCTGTGAAGGGGCGCATGTTTCCCGTGCTTAGAATTGTCCCTGCACAAAGTGTCATTTATGCAGGAAAAAAAGTCCTTTAAAATCACTCGCAGCTATTATGAATTGTCGGCTCCCGTAATACAGAGAACACTCATTGAAAGTCATTGATAAAAAAATAAATAAATAAATAAATAAAAAAAAAAGCGTGGGGGTCCCCCAAATTCAATTACCAGGCCCTTCAGGTCTGGTATGGATATTAAGGAGAACCCTGCCTCAAATTTAAGAAAAAATTTGACGTGGGGTTCCCCCTAAATATCCATAACCAGACCCTTCAGGTCTGGTATGGATATTAAGGGGAACCCCGCGTCAAATTAAAAAAAAAATTGACGTGGGGTTCCCCCTAAAAATCCATACCAGACCCTTTATCCGAGCACGCAACCTGGCAGGCCGCAGGAAAAGAGGGGGGGACGAGAGAGCGGCCCCCCCTCCCTCCTGAACCGTACCAGGCCACATGCCCTCAACATTGGGAGGATGCTTTGGGGGTCCGTGACCCCTCAAAGCACCTTGTCCCCATGTTGATGAGGACAAGGGCCTCATCCCCACAACCCTGGCCGGTGGTTGTGGAGGTCTGTGGGCGGGGGGCTTATCAGAATCTGGAAGCCCCCTTTAACAAGGGGACCCCCAGATCCCGGCCCCCCCCCTGTTTGAAATGGTAAGGGGGTACAAAAGTACCCCTACCATTTCACAAAGAAAGTGTAAAAAATTTTTAAATAAAACAAACACACTTTTGAAAAATTCCTTTATTAAAAATAAAAAAAAGATTCCAGCGGCGGTAATCCACTCTTGCTATCCAGCGACGGACAGTCAGCTCTCCATCGATGTCTAATGTCATCCAGCGCAGCGAATCCATCCTTCTTCTGTCTCCTCCACGGAGACACTGGAGGCATTCCGGCGCTGACGTTTCTTATATACGGAGGGCGGGGCCACCCGTCACCTGACCCCGCCCCCCTCTGACGCAAGGGGAAACCCGGGGTTCCCCGTGACGTATGGGTGACCCCGCCCCCCTCTGATGTAACGGAAACCTGCCTGTGTTACATCAGAGGGGTGCGGGTCACCCCTACGTCACAGGGAACCCCGGGTTTCCCCTTGCGTCAGAGGGGGGCGGGGTCAGGTGACGGGTGGCCCCGCCCACCCTATATAAGAAACGTCAAGCCGCCGGAATGTCTGTAGTGTCTCCTCCACGGAGACAGAAGAAGGATGCTGCGCTGCGCTGGATGACATTAGACATCGATGGAGAGCTGACCGTCCGTCGCTGGATAGCAAGAGTGGATTACCGCCGCTGGAATCTTTTTTTTATTTTTAATAAAGGAATTTTTCAAAAGTGTGTTTGTTTTATTTAACCATTTTTTACACTTTCTTTGTGAAATGGTAGGGGTACTTTTGTACCCCCTTACCATTTCAAACAGGGGGGGGGCCGGGATCTGGGGGTCCCCTTGTTAAAGGGGGCTTCCAGATTCTGATAAGCCCCCCGCCCGCAGACCTCCACAACCACCGGCCAGGGTTGTGGGGATGAGGCCCTTGTCCTCATCAACATGGGGACAAGGTGCTTTGAGGGGTCACGGACCCCCAAAGCATCCTCCCAATGTTGAGGGCATGTGGCCTGGTACGGTTCAGGAGGGAGGGGGGCCGCTCTCTCGTCCCCCCCTCTTTTCCTGCGGCCTGCCAGGTTGCGTGCTCGGATAAAGGGTCTGGTATGGATTTTTAGGGGGAACCCCATGTCAAATTTTTTTTAAATTTGATGCGGGGTTCCCCTTAATATCCATACCAGACCTGAAGGGTCTGGTTATGGATATTTAGGGGGAACCCCACGTCAAATTTTTTCTTAAATTTGAGGCAGGGTTCCCCTTAATATCCATACCAGACCTGAAGGGCCTGGAAATTGAATTTGGGGGACCCCCACGCTTTTTTTTTAAAATTTATTTATTTATTTTTTTATCAATGACTTTCAATGAGTGTTCTCTGTATTACGGAGCCGACAATTCATAATAGCTGCGAGTGATTTTAAAGGACTTTTTTTCCTGCATAAATGACACTTTTTGCAGGGACAATTCTAAGCATGGGAAACATGCGCCCCTTCACAGGCATACTATAGACAACCCCCCCCTACGAAATTTAAAGGAATATTACACTTTTATTGTTTCACTTTAATCATTATTAAAATCACTGCTCCCGAAAAAACGGCCGTTTTTAAAACTTTTTTTTGCATTGATACATGTCCCCTGGGGCAGGACCCGGGTCCCCAAACACTTTTTAGGACAGTAACTTGCAGAATCTTTTCTCTCTGTCAAATCTTTTTTCTCTGTCGAATATTTTCTCTATATAATCTTGGACTAATAGAGGTAAGGTTAAGCACATTCGACCACAGGTTCTATAGACAGATTGTTATCGTCAGAGTCATGTCGAATCTCCTATTCTATATCGAACTGTTGTAACAATGAAAACGAAAATAAAGCATTTATTTATGTCAGATCTTTCGTTTTTCGGATTTTGTGCTTTCGTTATCGTTTGTCAAAACGAAAACGAAAATAGCTGAAATTCGGACGAAAATGCATTCGGACGAAAACGAATGCACATGTCTAATATTCACAGATAGAAGCTGAAACAGCTAAATCGCTGTTGGAGGGAACAGTTAATACCGGTGGAACGGAAGACAGAACTAATTTCCATGAGAGGATGGTATATACTATGTAGATGGATCATTTAAGAGCCAGATATTTCCATTGGTTGATGATTCCGGGATTCCTGATTGCGTTGGTATAGCAGAGGTATACATTTTGGTAAAGATGGATCAATTGTTTTGGGAAGATCTAGAATTATCCCACAATTCTTCAGAAGCTTGATGCCCTTTTGTAGATCATTAACAACATGTGTCGATCCATTTCTAGTAATGATCAATGTGGCTGGGTATCGCCATTTATATAGGATTTTATGATTATGCATACTCTTAGTTATTGGATTTAAGTCTCTTCTTAGTTGTAGTGTGTGTTTGGAAAGATCAGGGAATATTTGTACACCCTCGAATGGGCGTGGAAGTGGGCCTTTGGATCTAGCTTCATACATCATTTTTTCTTTGACATGGAAAAAATGAATCCTCATAAGTACATCTCTCGGTACCAAAGCTGCCAAATGTTGTGGTTTTGCAATTCTGTGTATTCTATCAATAATCAAATCTCTTGGTGTAATGTCTGGTAAAATTGTGCGAATCAAGTCCTTTGCATATTTGGTCAAATCTGGCGTATTAACACTTTCAGGGACACCTCTTAATTTGACATTGTTACGTCTGGAACGGTCTTCCAAATCGGCCAGCTTGGTACGGACCCATTCCTGTTCATCTTTCACGTCATCATAGGCGTCAATGAGATCATTCACTGTGTGTGTGAACATTCTGTCATTCCCCTTTCTATAGTGGAGACTCTGTTATCTAATGAGCTCACATCGGCATTTAATTTATGGAATAGGTTTGACAAATCTGACACTAATGAGGTTTGTAGCCATATTAGCATTTCCTTTAATGTAGTGTCTATAACTGGTTGCCCTGATGTGGGGAATGATTCCATAGGAGATTGTAAGGCTTGGTTAGTTTGTGGAGAAAAAGAAGCCTGGGTCTGTAGTGCTCGTGAATGAGGTTGTACTATTAATGTATCTATCCTCATTTTTGCTCTGGCGGGGCTGTTTAGCAAAGAGTCAGCACTGGCATCTTGAGTAGGGGATTTAGATGTTTCTCCTTTAATTATTTTCTCCTGTTGTTCTGAGGGGAGAGCGGTGTAGTTTCCCTGAGGTGCTGAAATGCCGTCGGCGCCATTTTGGATTTCACTGACCTGTTCTCTGGGAGCATACATTAGTGTTGTAAGCTTTTTTGGTTGGTATTCTCCCATTCTTTTATGTGACATCATTACACGGGATGTCCGTTCGCTACTGGGTAATGTTTTTGGATGGAATCATGGTCCCATTCGGATACAATTCGTTACGTTATTTCCCCTCACGATGGAGCTCTGTGTTTAACCACTTAAGGACCGCCGCATGGCAATGTACGTCGGTGCAATGCCACCGACAGGCACAAGCACGTACATGTATGTGCTCACCTTCCAGCGTTGGATGCGGCGGTCCGTTTCGCTGCAGGAGTGATCCGGGATGAGGGGATGGCCGTTGGTTTCTGGCCACCCCCTCTCGATCCCTCCTGGCGAATGAGAAGCTTCCTCCCACTGTGTATAGTAAACACAGGCAGGGAGGAAGTGATGTCATTCTCCTCGGGGCGGTCTTTTTGACCGGACTACGAGGAGAAGTGAAAGTAAGTGTGCACCAACACTACACTAACATGTAGGCACACACAGGCACACAAACCCCCCCCCCCCCCCCCCGATTAGTGTCACTAAGCGATCATTTTTCTGATCGCTGCATTAGTGTCGCTAGTGTCGCTAGGTAGCTAGTTATTTTTTTAGGTTCACCGCCAGGTTTTTATAGCGCTAGGTACCCCATATACTACCCAATAACGGTTTTAACCCCCTGATTGCCCCTAGTTAACCCTTTCACCCCCTTTTGCCAGTATCACTAAGCGATCGTTTTTCTGATTGCTGCATTAGTGTCACTGATGCCGCTAGTTAGCTAGTTATTTTTTTAGGTTCACCGTCAGGTTTTTATAGAGCTAGGTACCCCGATATACTACCCAATAATGGTTTTAACCCCCTGATTGCCCCAAGTTAACCCTTTCACCCCCTTTTGCCAGTGTCACTAAGCGATCATTTTTCTGATCGCTGCATTAGTGTCACTAGTTTCGCTAGGTAGCTCGTTATTTTTTTAGGTTCACCACCAGGTTTTTATAGCGCTAGGTACCCCCATATACTACCCAATAATGGTTTTAACCCCCTGATTGCCCCTAGTTAACCCTTTCACCAGCAATCACAGTACAAGTGTCACTGGTGACGCTGGTTAGCCAGTTAGTTATTTAGGTTCCCCGTCAGGTTTTTATATAGCGCCAGGGACCCCGATATACTACTTAATAAAAATTTGAACCCTCTGATTGCCCCTAGTAAACCCTTTCACCAGTGATCACCATATAAGTGTTACGGGTGACTCTGGTTAGTTAGTTTGCTTTTTAGAGCATCAGGGCACCCACCATTTATTACCCAATAAAGGTTTAACCCCCTGATCACCCAGCGGGTGATATCAATTAGGTTTTAGGGTCAGGGTCTGCGTTGCCCCAGGCAGCGCTAGGTTAGTGCCAGTGCCGCTAACACCCACGCGCAAAGCATAAACCTCCCGTAGTGGTATAGAATCTGAACAGATCAATATCTGATCTGATCAGATCTATACTAGCGTCCCCAGCAGTTTAGGGTTCCAAAAAAAACGCATTGTTAGCAGGATCAGCCCAGATACCTGCTAGCACCTGCGTTTTGCCCCTCTGCCCAGCCCACCCAAGTGCAGTATCCATCGATCACTGTCACTTACAAAACACTAAACACATAACTGCAGCGATTGCAGAGTCAGGCCTGATCCCTGCGATCGCTAACAGTTTTTTTTGGTAGGTTTTATATTTAAATCCAGAAGGCAGTGCTTGGTTTTCGGGGTCCCGTACGTGGCTAGGCTCCCAAAAAGTCCCCCACATGTGGTATCCCCGTACTCGGGAGAAGCAGCAGAATTAATTTTGGGGTGTAATTTGACTTATGCCCATAGCATGTGTGAGCAATATATCATTCAGTGACAACTTTGTGCAAAAAAAAAAAAAAAATTTTAATATTCCTGCAACTTGTGGCAAAATATAAAATATTTAATGGACTCAACATGCCTCTCAGTAAATAGCTTGGGGTGTCTACTTTCCAAAATGGGGTCATTTGGGGGGGGTTTGTGCTATTTTGGCATTTTATGGCCTTCGAAACTGTGATAGGTAGTGAGGAGTGAAATCAAAAATTTGCACCCTTAGAAATCCTGAAGGCAGTGATTGGTTTTCGGGGTGCCGTACGCAGCTAGACTCCCAAAAAGTCCCACATATGTGGTATTCCCGTACTCAGGAGAAGTAGAAGAATATATTTTGGGGTGCAATTCCACATATAACTATGGCATGTGTGAGCAATATATCATTTAGTGACAACTTTTTGTAAACTTTTTTTTTTTTTTTGTGTCATTATTCAATCACTTGGGACAAAAAAAAAAAAATCAATGGGCTCAACATGCCCCTCAGCAATTTCCTTGGGGTATCTACTTTCCAAAATGGGGTCATTTGGGGGGGGGGGGTTGTACTGCCCTGCCATTTTAGCACCTCAAGAAATGAGATAGGCAGTCGTAAATTAAAAGCTGTGTAAATTCCAGAAAATGTACTCTAGTTTGTAGACGCTATAACTTTTGCGCAAACCAATAAATATACGCTTATTGACATTTTTTTTTACTAAAGACATGTGGCTGAATACATTTTGCCCTAAATGTATGACTAAAATTGAGTTTATTCGATTTTTCTTATAACAAAAAGTAGAAAATATCTTTTTTTTTCAAAATTTTCGGTCTTTTTCCATTTATATCGCAAAAAATAAAAATCGCAGAGGCAATCAAATACCATCAAAAGAAAGCTCTATTTGTGGGAAGAAAAGGACGCAAATTTCGTTTGGATACAACATTGCATGACTGCGCAATTACCAGTTAAAGCAGTGCAGTGCGAAATTGTAAAAAGAACTTTGGTCCTTAGGCTGAAAATTGGTCCGGGGCTAAAGTGGTTAAGCGTCCATCTTCCACGCTGGCCGACCACACCCCCCATAATAATACAATATTAATATCTACAGAACTGCATAAGCTTCCCCTTCTTTGTGGTCGGGTTCAACAAAACAACAAAATGAGATGACCTCTTGATTTCTCACATATTTAAAGCAGAAGACATAGTTCTACAAACAGAAATAGCAGAGCACGCAAAATTATTTACATCCACAGATCACGATGAGGAACACTGAAGATTTAGAGATGGAGATGAGTAAGATTTACATATGCGATTTTCATACTTTAAATGAGACGGGATACATTTTGAATAAGGAGAAGAATGAGACTAAAGTCTGTTATTTTCATCTAGCTATTTTTAAGCATACTGTGGAATTTGATGGTACAGCCAGACATGTTATGGGGAGTTGGGCTTGAAGGAAACAAAAACAAAGTAGAGTATTCTTTGAGCAAAAGACACCTATTTGAGATAACCTAAACTTCCATCATAGGATTAAAAAAAAAAAGAGATCTATTTCTAATTTTAATATAATGGGTGGATCTATGCAGATCATTGCTTAGGAACTTGATAGATCACAGCTAATCAGTTCTGAATGTTCTTCAGATAATCCTCCCTGGCTGCCATTCACATGGATACAAATCATGGTGTTCCTGGGTAACTCCAAGTTTATAAAGGTTTAATCTATTATCTTGGATCCTGTGCTTGATGTGGATGAAGTTCTAAAAATGTGTCCTCCCAATTCACAAAGGAACTTGTTGTTATGGGTGAAATAGTATGCCAACCTACCCGAGTCACTCACCCCGTGTAAATTGTTTGCAACAGTTGACGCCGAAAGGTGTTTGACTGAATTAACAGGACATTCTTAAACTTAACCCTGGAGCAGATTGGTTTAGGTCCCCAGTTGAGGTCCAAAATTCTGTCGCTTATTCGTCCCTGTCAGGCTACCTTAACCAGCCTTTACCCATTCATGATTTATAATGGTACGAGGCAAGGCTGTCCCTTTTCCCCTCTTGTATTTGTTTTGGAAATTACACAGTGGCCCAAGCCATAAGAAAAAACAATTCTATTATATATGGATTCCCATGCCCCTTGTCCATCATAAGCTCTCGCTTTTTGTGGACAACCTACTGTTATATATTCAACAGCCTCAAATCACTGTTGCCTCTTTAATTAAAAAGTTTAATTGTTTTAATCAATTCAGTCATTTGAAATGAAACATGGCTAAAACAGATCATTTCTCTATCCTTTCCTTGTTAATCACTTTTACGCTCTAACTTCCCCTTTCAAAGGAAACATTCCTATTTTACTTAAGAGGAGGTCCAGCCCCCTTCAGAAAAAAAATAAGTCAGCAGTTACAAACATTGTAACTGCTGACTTTTAATATTAGGACACATGTCCAGGGATCCCACAATGTCAGCACCCCAGCCGACAGCACCCCAGCCGACATGCTTCTCTTTTAATTACCCGACACCTTCTCTTTCCTGCTATCTGACCCACATAACAATTAGCATATGCCTCCATGCCCAGTGTGATGGCTGTGTACCGAGTGGAGATACTTGGTGTTCTGCACATCCCTGTGCAGACAATCCAGTCAAAGTCAATTGGGACGCAGCAGCTGCATGGACAGTTACATGTCAAAATTTGACACGCAGACAGGAAGGGACACATGTATCCGAATGCACAGTGTTTGCATTCAGATATGTGCACCCATGTCTACAGTAGACATGTGCGATTAGTTTCGTACGAATCTCAAATTCTTACAAATTTCCCTAAATTCGTACGTTCGGGAGGATCCGAAATACGAATTGCCATGCGTCCAAATTTTGTATGAAATACAAACTTTTGTTTACGAGTTTCAGATCAGTCGTCGTTGACGACTCATTATGCTTATTATGAGGGGCTCTCACCATTCCTGTGCTATGCTGACTTCCTCCTGGGGCTGTACCCCTGCTGTGCTCATTATGAGGGGTTTCCACCTTTCCTGTGCTGTGCTGACATACCGAGCACAGCAGGGGATAAAAATCAAAATTCCATCAGCATCGACTGTCATATTGAGGTATATATATTTTTGCCTTTAAATTCATCGTAAAGAACATTCGTACAAGTTAACAAACCTAACGACAATTCGTATTTATCGTAAGAATTGAAATCGAATTTCGGACACGAATTACGAAGTACAAATTAATTCTAATAGGAACCATAACAGAACGAAACAAAACAAATTTATTGACGGCGCCCATATCTAGTCTATAGGTGAAGCTCTCTGGTGGATGCAGATGCAGCTTCAAAAGTCCCCTATAGGTCATCGGTTTAGTGTTATGGAGGAGGTCTGGTGCTGGAATTATCTGTCTCACTCACGGTGTGCATAACGATATTGCAATCGATGTTGTCACATGTACTGTAGGTGCCCTGACGTGTGTTTATGTTCATATGTGCGTATATGTGGGGACGGGGGCCTCAAAATAATTTTTGGAAGGATTTTATGTGCTTGGGTTTTTGCTTAACTTTTTTTTTCATCACATAGGAACAAAAAGCCCCTATGTAATGATTTTTAGTAGGGCTGCGTGGAAATTAAAGATTAATTCCTCAATTAATCGTTCATTTTTTTGATTCATCAAAATTCTTTTGATCGGTACTCACCTCTCCGCCGACTTCCGGGTCTTCAGGGAGTTCTGTATGAGATCCGGTGATGACATTGACGTCACCGACTCCTCCCCTCTTCCCCAAGTGCCTCCTGCTAATGAAGGGAAGGGGGAGGAGTCCAGTGACGTTGAAGTTCTGATTGAACGTAGCGCATATGGGGGAGGAGCTATGCATGACGTCACCCGCTGCTGCCTTACGGAACTAACGCGATTGTCGGCTTTACATGCTGTGTTTTTATCATCTTTATGTGAGTAGTTTGTGTTTGAACACAAAAATTTAATTGTATACTTAAGCGGTGAGCACTTTTCTTTCTACCCATGACCTGGCATCGTTGCTGAGATCTAAGGAGACGTGAGAGAAGTTTATGGTCCGTGTTAACCCTTTTGATATCCGCTTGCATGACCACCTGTTTGCACAGGGGTCCATGCCATAAGGGAAGAGTGATTAGTTAGACTGGAGGTGGAGGGATTGTCACGCTACTGTGGAAAAAAAATTACTTACATCAGTGCTACAGTTTGAATTTAAAACGTATTTGTATGAACTGTGAAGTTAAGTCATGGATTGTGGAAACTAACTAGTGTCGGGTGATTGTATATAGTGTATACCACATTTACCACAGACTAATGCAGAGTTGCAATGCAAGATCAGCTAAAAGTAGTTGGATCTGTATGCGCATTATAATTAATCAAAATTAGTTGATTAATCGATTTTAAAAAAATTTATTAATCGAACATGAAAATTTTAATCAGTAACAGCCCTAATTTTTAGGTGACATGTTCTCTTTAATAAGACATGCAGAGTCTAAAAGACTCTCAATTTCTCCTCTGGGCTCCACTGAATGTATGGCAATGAAGATTGCATTGCCATTCATCCCTTCCTTGCTATTCTAGGCAGGACACTGAGAAGCTGACGTGATGTCATACATGTCATTTTCCAGGCCACAGCAAGAAGGGGAGGACTCACTTCTGCTCTTCTCCTTCCTCTCCACCCACCAGCACCTGCCATGTCGCTGCCGGGCCTGCAGATGGGCAAGCTGAGCCTGGAATACATGGCAGGGGTGCATGTGGGGGGGAGCAGTACCGGGGGTGTGCTGAGGCAATAGGGCGGTAGCACAGCTGCTCATATGCATAAACCTGACAGGCAGGAGTCCGTCTGTCAGTTTTACACACAATCCCGGTGGCTGGAGCATGTGAGTGAAGCACCCCGCTGTCAGGTCTGTATGACATACCAACCTGGCAGCAAAAGGCTTTTATTCATTCATTTTTATCGTATTCATTCAATTATGAAACAGATTTTTTATTTTTTTTGGCCTGTGAATATTTGTATGATGGGACCCTCATACTGAAAAGAATGGAGACCCCTGCCCTATGATATGCTTTTGTTTGTGTTTTAATGCAGTACGATGCAGGAAAAAAACATCAAAACATTCATTACTGTACATTAATGGCAACATTTTTCTAACTGGAAGAAAGAATGTAGGCATTGCCTAGAATAGCTTTTTCAGGTCTGTTTCTGTATTTAGGGGTCCTCGGTGAGGAAGATGTGTTCCAAAATGTGTGTGATCTCAATGTACAGCAAAAGAATGATCCAAAAGCCAAAGGTAAGTCATTACTGTACATTTCTCTCATGTTCTACTCTAAACATTTAAGAATATATCCCTTAATTTATGGAACATTTATCGTCCAACATGAATATTTTGCAGTCTTGTCAGCTGTACAAGCTTAGCGATTGATCAAAGCTTCTATAAAATAGGGCACAGAAGGTGCTGATTGGTCCTCATTCCCTTAAAATACAGTTGCAAAAAAAGTATGTGAACCCTTTTGCAATGATATGCATTTCTGCATAAATTGGTCATAAAATGTGATCTGATCTTCATCTAACGATCAAACAATCGGGTGGAAAAGTCTGGCAAACTCAAGTCCGCCGGACAATCTCCCTGTGTGTAGCCTCTGGCGGACTTTTTTTACCCGAAAGTACGGCGGACTTAGAAAGTAGTTTTGCACTCCAATCTTCCCGCCGGACTTGCATTTCGGCGGACAATCCGGCCGTGCGTATGCCAGTCCGCTGTACTTTTGGAATGAACTTTTGGATTCCCGCCCGGAGAAAAGTCCGCTCACTTTGAGCGCGTCTCCAGGTAGGCGGGGCACGCGAAGGAAGCCTCACGGGCCCCGCCACCTGGTATGGACTTAAAGGGGAACCCCAACGCCAAAAAAAATCCGCGTGGGGGTCCCCCCCAGGTCCACATCAGACCCTTGTCCAAGCACGCTACCCGGCCGGCCAGGAAAGGGGGGGACAAGCGAGCGGCCCTGGCCGTTGGTTGACAGGGTCTGCGGGTGGGGGGCTTATCGGAATCCGGGAGCCCCCTTTATTAAGGGGGCCCCCGGATACCGGCCCCCCACCCTATGTGAATGAGTATGGGGTACAATGTACCCCTACCCATTCACCTGTAAAATAAAGTAAAAAAAACACAACACAGGGTTAAAATAGTTTATTGCACATCTCCGGGGGTCTTCCGTCTTCGGGGGTCTTCTCGCTGGACTCCTCCGGTATCTTCTTCTAGCTCTTTTGCTAGCGGAGGAGCCTGGCTTTCTTCTTCGCCGCCCTCTTCTTCTGACTTCGGGGGTCTTGTCCCCCTCTTTGGTTCTTCTGCCGGGCCACCGCGCCTTCTTCTAGCCCTTTTACAGGCGGTGGCCGCCTGTATGATGTCACAGTCCCAGAGGATGCTGGGACTGTGACATCATACTGGGCGGGGACATCATCTGGTGATGTCCCTATATAAGTCGCCACACGCCTTGTCCCTGTCATTGTGAGTGGAGGGAGCGATGAGGCAACATCTGAAGAGAAGAACAGAAGGCGTTGTGTATTGTGTCATCTGCAAAGTGTGCACCTAAACCTACCCCAATTGCTGGTGTTCTGCTGATCCTATACAGCAGGCAGCTCCAGTAATTACAGTTGGTGTATTGTGTCATCTGCACAGTGTGCACCTAAAGCTACCCCAATTGCTGGTGTTCTGCTGATCCTATACCGCAGGCAGCTCCAGTAATTGCAGTTGGTGTATTGTGTCATCTGCACAGTGTGCACCTAAAGCTACCCCAATTGCTGGTGTTCTGCTGATCCTATACCGCAGGCAGCTCTAGTAATTACAGTTGGTGTGTTGTGTCATCTGCACAGTGTGGACCTAAAGATACCCTAATTGCTGGTGTTCTTCAGATCCTATACCACAGGCAGGCAGCTGCAGTAATTACAGTTGGTATACTGTGTCATCTGCACAGTGAGAACCTAAAGCTACCCCAACTGCTGTTGTTCTCAAAGAAATAATGCTACAGTCAGGCAGTTGATTCTGCTAGCTGCAGTACAATCAGTATATACGTCCAAGCTTTGTGTAGCTACATCTCCCTGCAGGCCAGTAGTATGTCTGGAATGCCAACAAGGAGAGGCAGACAGTCGCGAGTCAATAAAAGAGGGCAAGCAGGCTCTGTGTCTAGAGGCAACAGTGCTGTTCGTGGACGTGGTGCATCCTCATCAACCCGTGGCCATGGAACACGCTTGTCCTTATTTTCGGCAGCTGGACATGTTGAGCCGCAACATGCCGAAGACTTGGTAGAGTAGATGACCAAGCCCTCCTCATCCTCTCTCACCCAGATTCTGTCATCTCTCCAAGCCCTCCTCATCCTCTCTCACCCAGATTCTGTCATCTCTGCAGGGGCAGGCTGAGACGTGGTTGGCGCCACACCAGCTTAAGCCAGGAATGGTGGTTTGCGACAATGGCACCAACCTTCTCTATGCCCTCCGACAGGGACAACTGACCCATGTGCCCTGTCTGGCTCACGTCCTTAACTTGGTGGTGCAGTTTTTCTTGGGCAGGTACCCAGGCTTACAGGATGTCCTGAGGCAGGCCAGGAAAGTCTGTGTGCATTTCCACTGGTCATATAATGCCAGTGCTTGGCTGGATGACCTCCAAAAGCAATTGAACCTGCCCAAGAACCGCCTAATCTGTAACATGCCCACCAGGTCGAACTCAACATTGGCCATGCTGCAGCGACTGAATGCGCAGCAGAGGGCCATCAATGAGTACCTGTGCCACTACAGCACCAGGACAGGGTCAGGGGAGCTCAGTTTTTTTTCCCATGCCCGTGGGCCATGATCAGGGATGCATGTACTGTCCTGTCACCATTTCAGGAGGCCACGAGGATGGTGAGCAGTGACAGTGCATGCATCAGTGACACTGTCCCTCTTGTCCACCTGTTGGAGCACACGCTGCGTGGAATAATTGACAGGGCTCTTGCGGCAGAACAGAGGCAGGAAGAGGAGGACTTACTTGCCTCTCAAGGCCCCCTTTATCCAGACACTGTTCTTTTTGGTCCGCCGATCACACAGGAAGAGGATGAGGAGGAGGAGGATCATGTCAGCATGGAGGTGGAGCCTAGCACTCAGCATCAGCAACAGTCTTTTAGGGATCATTTACAGTCCCAAGAAACCCGTGGACTTGTACGTGGCTGGGAACAGGTGGCTGTGGATCATGTTGTCCTTAGTGACCCAGAGGACTCCGGACTGATCAGCTAACCTATGCAGCATGGCCTCCCTGATCCTGCAAAGCCTGCGGAAAGGATCCTCGTATTCATCGGCTCAAGGAAAAGGATCATTACTGGCTGGCAACTCTCCTTGATCCACAGTACCAGGATAAGGTTGCGGACCTTATCTTGCCATCGCAGAGGGAGCAGAGGATGAGACATCCTCGGGTGGCCTTGCAGAAAGGTCTGTGCAACGCATTCCCAGAGACTGGGAGGTTACAAATTCCTGGTCCTGGACAACGTGTTGCTGAGGTTTTGGTCAGTCACAGAAGGAGCGGTGGAGAAGGTGGCTGTCTGACCGATGCATTCAGACAATTTTTTAGTCCGCAGCCCCAAGGTATGATCGGTTCCAGCAATCATCGCCAGCGTCTGATTTACATGGTGCAGGAATACCTAGCTGCAAGATCAGACTTGGACACCTTTCCCACCGAAAATACTCTGGGTCTTGAGGATGGATCACTGGCCAGAGCTTGCACAATATGCAATTGAGCTACTGGCCTGTCCTGCATCCAGCGTTCTTTCTGAACGCACATTTGGTGCTTCTGGAGGCTTTGTAACTGATCACAGAGTGCGCCTGTCCACAGATTCTGTTAATTGGCTAACCTTCATAAAAATGAATTCATCTTGGATCACCAGCTACCAAGCACCTGATGCTGATGTAACCAATACATTTTTCTATGAATGTGAGATCCCTTGAAGACTGCCTATGCTAAGTGACTAACCTGTTATTCTGAGTGACTATCCTATTCCTCCTCAATGTTCATGTTGATAGCTTCTAAGAACATTTTTGTTTCAGGGCACCACCACCAGTGCCTAAGGCACACTTTTTTTGCCCCTGTTTAACAGGGGTGTGTAATTACAATTTTTGCTGTAATATTTTGCAGTAGGGCTTGTTCTTGTGCTCAACTAGAGTATGTGTGAGGGGTTGCAGTGTTGAGGCACCACCATCAGTGCCTTAGGCCCAATTTTTCTGCCAGTGTTTAACAGGGGTGTGTAATTACAATTTTTGATCAAATATTTAAAAGCAGTGCTCGTTCCTGCACTCAACTAGAGTATCTGTGAGGGTTTGCAGTGTTGTGGCACCACCACAAGTGCGTAAGGCCGAGTTTTTCTGCCCCTGTTCAACAGGGGCGTGTAATTTCAATATTTGCTCTAATATTTCACAGCGGGGCCCATTCCTGTGCTCAACAAGAGTATCTGTGAGGGTTTGCAGTGTTGTGGCACCACCACCACCACCGCCTAAGGCCCGATTATTCTGCCGCTGTTTAACAGAGGCATGTAATTACAATATTTGCTCTAATATTTTACAGCAGGGCCCATTCCTGCGCTCAACAAGAGTATCTGTGAGGCTTTACAGTGTTGTGGCACCACCACTACCACCAAAGACCCAATTTTTCTGCCCCTGTAAAACAGGGGCGTGTAATTAAAATTTTTGATCTAATATTTCACAGCAGGGCCCGTTCCTGCACCCACCAAGATTAATTGTGAGGGGTTACAGTGTTGTAGCACCACCACACCGCCACCAACGGCCCAATTGTTCTGTCCCTGTTCAACTGGGGCATGTAATTAGAATTCTCAATATAATATTTCACAGCAGCCACCAAGAGTAACTGTGAGGGCTTACAGTGTTCTGATACCACCAACACCTAAGGCCCAATTTTCTGCAGAGTATATAGGGCAGGCCATATAGTGAATACAGGCAGTCCCCTATTTTCAAACATCCGGCTTACAAACGACTCCTACTTACAAACGGAGGGAGACAACAGGAAGTGAGAGAAAATCTACCCCTAGGAAGGGAAATTCTCTCCTTTAAGAGTTAATATGGAAAAAAAGATACCTCCACTGAGGCTTTATCACCAATCCTTGTTTCCCTAATAACCCAAATTTTCTAAATCCAATCGTCATTGGGACAGTGAGGTGAAATCTTCTGAAGAGGTGCACAGACAGGAAAACAAATGTTACAGAGGTGAAAACCCTTCACTATGTTATCCAAAAAGCTTAAAAATGTATTTTTTGGCTGGATCTACACTTAGAAAATGTTTCTGTTCCAAATTACAAACAGATTCAACTGAAGATCAAACCTACAGTCCCTGTCTTCTTTGGACCGCCTGTATACTGCTATTCAGAGTATATAGGGCCTGGGGGCCCCGCGCCTTTTCTTTTTTTAATTGGGGTGCGGAGTTCCTCTTAATATCCATACAAGACCCAAAGGGCCTGGTAATAGGCTGGAGCGGGTACCCATGCCATTTTTCACAATAATTTTGATCCATATTGCTGGTTCCCGACATTACATTACAGCCACAAGCAGTTTTAAATGCCTTTTTTTCCTTTAGAAATGTAATTTTGCTGTGGTACTGTTATAAACACGGGAAAGATACGTCACTTTACAGTATAGACACCCCTCAGCCATGATATTTAAAGGAATATTTCACTTTTATTTTTTCACTTTAAGCATTATTAAAGTGGTTGTAAACCCTTACCCTAGATTAAGGCTTATCTGTAGGTCCAAGAAATATCTCCTAAACCTATATGGTTTAGGAGATATTTGCCCGAAAACAGGCACCGCTGTCTACGGCGCATGCGCCGTAGACAGCGGCGTGCAGGCGCACTGAGCGCGGCATTCTCAACGACGGAGCTGCCACGCGTGTCAGCTCCCGTGCGCATGCACAGGAGTGACGTCATTGCGGCTTCGCCGAATGACAGCGGCGGAGCTGCGTGACCCCACCAAGAAGATGGATGCCGCGGACTACAGGCTACAGCGGTGACTTCGCTGGCTCCTGTGTCAGGTAAGTGACACATAATGGACTACTATGCGATGCATAGTAGTCCATTATGCTTTACCTTTGCAGGGAATGAAAGAGGAAGTAAACTCATCAGGGTTTACTTCCTCTTTAAAATCACTGCTCCCGAAAAAAACGTCTGTTTTTAAAACTTTTTTTGCATTGATACATGTCCCCTGGGGCAGGACCCAGGTCCCCAAACAGATAATAACTTGCATATTAGCCTTTAAAATTCACTTTTGATTTTTCGCGTTCGGGTCCCATAAACTTTAATGGTATTCGAATGTTTGTGCAAACTTTTGGTCCGTTCGCATGTTCTGCCGCAAACCGAATCGGGGGGTGTTCGGCTCATTCCTAATGTAGACCTGTGGTCTTCGAATGGTGGCCCTTTGCTTGCCCTTATCTGACCCTTGGGACACTATTCAACCAACTAAGACCAATGATGAGGTACCTTTTCCCCTATTCACACCATCAATAGTGCACTTCTCATCTCACTGATACCAACAATAGGGCACTATTCCTCCCATTAAAACCCATAATTTTCCCATTTTCCACTACCTCTGGCCACAGTCCAGCCTCCCTAAAGCCTGGGGGACAGTAAACTGGCCCTTTGCTTGGAAAGTTTGGAGACCTGATGTAGACAATAAGTAGGAAAGGGCCAGTGTTTTGTCCCCATCCATATCTTCAGGCGTTGTATTTAATGCAGAGCTGAATAATATTCCTTCAATAGAATTTCATAGATTTGAGATAATAATTTTGCATTACAGTATAGATTGCTCTAATTTTATCCTGAATGGCTTCATATATGCATAGCAGCCCTCAAAAATTCCACTCGCTTGCTCGCATTTTGCAAGTGGATTTTGAGGCCCGGCGAGGAGGGGCTGCCTGAGAGCGGGGGGGGGGGGGGGGGCGGTCACCGCTGGCAGAAGGGTTTAGTATGGGAGCTGTTCTCCCAGCGATCGGAGGGGAAGAGAGAGGAGAGCCGAGAGCCACTGCCCTGATGATCAGAGCACTGGGAGCAATCCTAGGATGGGTGATCTGTCTATCAAAGTGCCCAGACAAGGGGGAGGGGCTGTATGTGGCGGTGCACGGCGGGGAACACACAGTTATTGAAATGAAAGCTGTTATGTTCTCAGGGCTCTGATCATCCGGGCGGCTCTCCTCTTTCTTCCCCAGCACAGGTAGGCTGCATTGGCGGCACAGGCTGCATTAGCGGGCACAAGCTGCATTGGGGACTGAGGCAGAATTGGTGGACACAGGCTGCATTTGTGACACGGGTTGTATTGGGGACACGGGTTGCATTGGTGACATGGGTTGAATTAGGGACATAGGCTGCATTGGTGACACATGCTTCATTGGTGGGCACAGGCTGCATTGGTGGGCACAGGCTGAATTGGTGGGCACAGGCTGCATTGAGGACACAGGCTGCATTGGGGACACAGTGTGCACTGGCAGGCACAGGCTGCACTGGCAGACACAGGCTGCATTGGTGACACAGGCTGCATTGGTGGCACAGGCTGCATTGGTGGACACGGGCTGTTTTGGTGGGAGCAGGCTGCATTGGGGACACAGGCTGCATTGGGGACACAGGCTGCATTGGCTGGCACAGGCTGCATTGGCAGGTACAGGCTACATTGGTGACATAGTCTGCATTGGTGGACACAGGCTGTACTGGCGGGCACAGGCTGTAATGGTGGACACAGGCTGCACTGGCAGACACAGGCTGCATTGGTGACAGGCTGCACTGGTGGGCATAGGCTGCATTGGCGGACACAGGCTGCATTGGCGGACATGGGCAAGCTGCATTGGTGGACATGGATAAAGTTGTTGTAAATATTTTATTTTTAGAACTTAAAGAGGAAGTAAACCCTGATGGGTTTACTTCTTCTTTGTCTCCCTGCAAAGGTAAAGCATAATGGGCTACATAGGAGCCAGCGATGTCACCAATGTCCCCTGTAGTACGGAGTGTCCATTTTCTTCAGGGTATCGCTGCTCCGGCCACTCACAGCGCCGGAGCAGCGATGACGTCACTCCCACGCATGCGCACGGGAGCCGCCACTAACGGCATAGTAGACAGCGGTGCCTATCTTTTAGTAAATATCGTATTTGTAAGGGTTTACAACCACTTTAATTCTGCATAAAACATTTAAGTGTAATTCAATGAGATAATTTATGAGGACGTGTTTAGGGGCGGAATAAGGGAAGGGCAGGGTAGGGGTTGGGCGGGGCAACTGCAAGTAATCCTTGAGGTCTGGCTAGTAGCTCAGTACTTTCAATTTTGAGCCCTGTGTATAGTATTACAATATATATTTTTTTTTAAACTGCTTGAAGCTTCTTTACAATTTTCTCTGTTTCCAATTCTTCTAGCTGATGATTCTACAGGTCGGGCTGTGCAGATGCTGGTGGTCCTCCACTTCCTTCTATATTTTATTTTGCTCATCCTCTTATGTCTTCTATTTGTATTCTGTGAGTATAACTTCTACATCTATAACCTTATTTCTATACCATTGTCATAAAGAAAAGAAAGAATTGTTAATCAAGACATGTACGTAGCTGTAGTGCAACGTAAGCGTAGGACATACATGACAGGGTGCAAGGCTTACGCAGGGGAATGGTATGAGGGGTTAAGAAAGTTACAAGGCTTACCTGATTGGAGGATGGAGTAAGAGGGGGTGGAGTAGAGTTGATGTGAAGGCACGTGAGTGTAGGAAGGTCAGCAGTCTGGAGCAGCAGGTCAGGAGGAACGTTCCCGCCCGCCTGCCCTTAATAGGCAGGGTTTGGGTTAATATGAGTTGAACATGAGTGCAGGTGGCGGTAGGGTCCTTGACGGCTGGTATACAATTTATACTGTTCAAGATGAGTTTTTGGAAAAGTTAGGACCCATCATAGGTATGGAGTCCTCCCGGGATGGTCTGGCGGCTGGCCAGACTGACGGGCTAATACGTTGGGGGTCTGTGGTCAATTGGTAAGTCCCCGAGGCAAGTTGGCGGCTGGGGACGAATGCCATAAAAAGTTTGGATTACAGGCTCAAGAAGAAAATGGGGCCATCAGGGATCAACAACTGTTTATCTGATCAGCTGGTTTTGTTACAAGAAAATAGATGGTAAAATAAAATGGTTTACAGAAGTTTTAAATAAAAAGTTTAGTTTGGTTTATTGGTTAAAATAAAGGCCTAAAAGGCCATTTACATCCAGCAGGTGTCTGTATCATTATTTATAGAATAAGGTATAAAAGGGGTGTACATGTATGGATTGGCGTAGTAAGGTATCTGGCTACCTTGTCATGGGAATTTTGGTTTGCAGCCACCTTAGCTCTTGGAAAGCCATCATTGCATGGTCTTCTCAGAAGGGTCCCTTGGAGAGGCTGACATTTGGGTCCAATGGGTCACGATGTTGTGTTGAGTTTTATTAGCTCTATTATGAGTTGCTTGTATGATACCAGTCCAGAAATTATAACATCTGGTATCAGGCGATGACAAATTGTTCGATTTTATAGGCTCCTCCAGCCAGTTCTGACTGCAGAGGTCTAAACATCTAATTTTTAATCTTGGCTTGCTGATATCAGGACACAATTTTAAAGTCTGCAGTGACCTTAACAGACAGACAACCTCGGCCAACAAACCTTATGAAACATTTGTTAGCCATGTTAAATTTTCAACTAAAGGAATTATTCCTCTTTTCTAAATTATGTATTTTTATATTATATTATTTTATTTATAGGTTATCCTCTTCCAACAGGCAGTTGAGTCTGGTCCGAACTTTGCCTGTTTGGTGATTTGCAAATGGGTGAACAAAATGATGTGTATGAAAGCCCTCCCGCTTGTTGAGCCAAACCTCTGGCTGCAGTGGGAAGTGAAGCATTTAGCATCAGTGTTAGTACTGAAAAATGTGATCGCTTCCTACCCAGGCTGGTTGTTAGGAAGCCAGCAGCAGCCAACTTCATAGCAACATACCTTTGCCCGGCCATTCAGATGTTAGTATAGAATCCCTATCTAACAGCTGAATGTAAACAAAGTGGCAGGCATGGTGGCTGACATTGTACGGTGACTGGTCATGGGCATATATGACATTGACATTGACGATCATCCCCATCCCCAACCCTTTGGTTACCATTCAGCAGTTAGCCGTTAGCCTGAATCTGTGATTTGGAGTGAGACTCTGTCAAAAGCACATGTGTAGTTTTGTTATTTTATTGGCGGAAGTTGTTTATACTGTAGGTGCATGTTAATATTGGGACTTGTCAAACTGTGTATTATCTTTATTTACTATGAATTCTTTTGTGAATGAGTAAGGGTACTATAAACCCCTTACTCATTCACAAAAGGGAGTGGTATCTGCAGATGTTGGGGCTTTCAGATTCAAATAAAATCCCCACCCACAGACCTCCACAACCACTGGGACAAGGTTATGAGGAACAAGCCCCTGTCTTCTTCGAGATGGGGAAATTCCGCCTGACAAGGTGTCCTACCTATGTTGAGGGTAGGGATGAGCTTCGTGTTCGAGTCGATCATATGTTCGACTCAAACATCGGCTGATCGCCCGTTCGGCGAATTCCGAACGTTATGGGCCGTCCGCGCCAAATTCGTGTGGCGCTCACGGCCCACAATGCACTGTGTCATCGCAGTGCATGCTCATGATTGGCCAAGCATGCACTGTGACCCCCGCATGCTTGGCCAATCACAGCGCCAGCAGCGAGGAGAGCCATGATTGGCCACAGGCAGGATGCCTGGGGCCAATCATAGCTCAGGCTGTGTAGTACACGCCCCACACTATATAAAGCCGCCAGCGCGGCGGCCTTGTGTAGTGTGTTGGCGTCTGAAGCAGTTAGTGGGTGTTCTGTGTACCTTCAACACAGTATACACCGATCGTTATCGGCCGATTTTCGATCTTGCTCTTCTGTAGTGGTTGTTGTCTGCGCGCCCTGACCGCAGTATACACCGCTTTATTCACCTCACCTATATAGCTAGTGATCTATCTTTTATAATAGAGCTTGCAGTCAGTAGTGTTAGGAGCTTGTGCATGCTGTCTGCGTGCTCTGTACCCAGTACACACCGCTATATCCACCTACATAGCTCTTCTCTATTTGAGCCATCTGCCATCTGCAGGAGTTATTGGAAGTTGTGTGTGCCTCCAGCACAGCACAGTATACATCTGTATATACCCCTTTATCTCTGGTGTTCTATAATAAAGGCATCTGCAGGAGTTAGTGGGTGTTTTGTGCCTCCAGCACAATATACACCTGTATCTACCCTTTATTGCTGTTCTCTAATAGAGCCATCTGCAGGGCTTAGTGGGTGTTGTGTGACTCCATTACAGTATACCCCTTTATCTCTGGTGTTCTATAATAAAGGCATCTGCAGGAGTTAGTGGGTGTTGTGTGCCTCCAGCACAATATACACCTGTATCTACCCTTTATTGCTGTTCTCTAATAGAGCCATCTGCAGGGCTTAGTGGGTGTTGTGTGACTCCATTACAGTATACCCCTTTATCTCTGGAGTTCTATAATAAAGGCATCTGCAGGAGTTAGTGGGTGTTGTGTGCCTCCAGCACAATATACACTACCCAACTGCTGTTTTACCCAACTCCCTTCAGGCCATTACCATGTCTGGAAGGGCAGCAAGGAGAGGCAGACAGGCGCGAGCCGATAAAAGAGGGCAAGCAGGCTCTGTGTCTAGAGACAACAGTGCCGGTCGTGGACGCGGTGCATTGTCATCAGCACGTGGCCATGGGACACGCTTGTCCTTCTTTTCGGCAGCTGGACATGTTGAGCCGCAACATGCCGACGACTTGGTAGAGTGGATGACCAAGCCCTCTTCATACTCCTCATCCTCTCTCACCCAGTCTCAGGGTACTAGCAAAGCAGCTGCCAACGCATCGTCTTCCCTTGTCTCAATGTCATCATCAGTGACTCCTTCTCTAGACCCACCACGTCCTCCTGAGGAGTCTCCTGAACTCTTTGAGCACAGTGTTGGGTACATGCTCCAGGAGGATGCCCAGTGTTTTGTAGGCTCTGATGATGACACTCAGCTAGAGGAAGGCAGTAGCGTGAATGCAGAGAGAGGGGATGCTCAAGAAGGACAGCAATCTGGCAGTCATGTTCCACAAGCTGCAGCATATTGCCAGGTTTGCTACAGCGATGAAGAGGGAGGGGATGATGAGGGCACTGACTCCACATGGGTGCCTGGTAGGAGAGAGGAGGAGGAGGAGGAGGAGGCACATGTCCAACGAGGCAGGATGCCCTCCGGGGGCCAGCTTAGGGGCAGCACACCGACTGAATCACACCGCAGAGCTCTGCCTGTGCAGGGCGCTGCCTCTGCGCGTTATTCTAAAAGTTCTTTGGTGTGGGCCTTTTTTGAGACGAGTGCATCAGATCGCACCGCTGCTATTTGCAACATATGTCTCAAGCGTATCTCGCGTGGCCAAAACATCAGCCGCTTGGGCACCACATGCTTGACCAGACATATGTTGACCTGCCATGCAGCTCGTTGGCAAGCGTACCTCAAAGACCCACACCAAAGAACAAAGCAGACCTCTCCTTGCTCCTCGTCAGCTGGGATCTCCAACCCCACTAGACCTTCAGTCCTCTATGAAACCTGCTCTGAGAGGAATGAAGGTGTAGAATTAGGTGTGTCACAGCCAAGTGCTTCCGGGCACTCTGCTAGCAGTACACCCACGTCCGATTATAGCAGGCAAATGTCCCTGCCCCAGCTGCTGGACCGCCGAAAGAAGTTCACTCCCAGCCATCCACATGCCCAGCGGTTGAATGCTAGCTTGGCTAAATTGCTAGCACTTCAACTGCTGCCTTTTCAGTTGGTAGACTTGGCCCCCTTCCGTGAGTTTGTACAATGTGCGGTTCCTCAGTGGCAGGTCCCCAAACGCCACTTTTTCTCACGGAAGGCGATTCCGGCTCTCTACCGGCATGTGGAAGGCAATGCCCTTGTCTCGCTGGACAGTCAGCGGTAAGGTGCATATTACCGCTGACTCATGGTCCAGCAGTCATGGACAGGGACGTTACCTGTCTTTCACGGCCCATTGGGTCACTCTTCTGGCAGCTGGGAAGGATGCAGGACAAGGTGCAGTAGTGTTGGAGGTTGTTCCGCCACCACGCCTCCAAAATGCTACTATTGGTTGTGACACACCTCTCTCCTCCACCCCCTCTTCTTCTTCCTCCGTAGCCTCTTCCAGTGCTCTGTCCTCAGAACCAGCGGTGCTCCGTAGGCGTTCCAGGGGCTACGCAAGTACGCAGGCAAAACTATGCCATGCCGGGGGCGTGACCGGAAGTCGACGGGAGCGGACGTGCTGTGCCAGAGCTCTGACACAGCCGCCGCTTCATCCGCCAACATCGGGAAGATTCGAGCGGGGAGAGAGCCATGGTCTCTCCCCGCTAAGTGCTAGAGCCCTCCCGCTCCATCCCGGAAGATTTTTGAGGCTTTTCTCGGCTGATCGAGCCCCGACCGGGCTCGCGGCCTACTTTCGCCCGCCGGACCGCCGCCGCCATCTTGGGGCCTACCCTTGCCCTGGACCTCCACGCCATCCCGGGATCCCTGCGGGGAGGCTGAAGTCCCTCTGCGGCCATCGAGGACTGCGGTGACCGGCGGGGGTGACCTGGACCGTCCCTGAAGGCTCCGGCCGTGCTGCGGCCTACTGCGGAGCCTCTTCCACACAAGGCCGGCCGCTATCTTTAGGCCTCGGGTCTACTCGACCTAATTGCCTAAGCGGAGGTGCTAGTGACTGCCGTGGAGAGAGGCTACATTTACCCTCACCCCCCATGTGCTGTGCAACCTGCCAAGGGTCCCTGGAGAAATCTGTGCTGCTCTCCCACTGTGCTAGCCTCCACCTGGACTCAAAGATACAAGAAGCAGTGCTCTGCCATCTTATCAGGTACCTTTCTTCTACCACCCCCCTCCATCATCATCCCCCCCCTGTGCCCCTGTCCCCCCCACGTACTCCTGGGCTGTCTGTTGTGCCCCCACCTCATCCCCCCCCCAAGCTACTCACATCTCCCTGCCCCCCCCCCCCCCCTCCACTCCTGTGCCCACTGATAAGAGCCTATTGACTGCCAGAACATGTGAGCACCCCTTTGCTATGACTGCCATGTAATTTTGGGGCATGCCCCCACCTCCGCCTTCCTGAGGCTCCCTCTCAGCAATTTTCAGCTTTACTACCTCCGGGAGCCACATCCTCACCCCCTCAGCCCGACCGTGCACCCCATGGGGAAGATAGGAGATCAAAGAAAGTCCTACGCTTCTGTACTTCTCCCCCAAACCTCATCCACCATGGACCGTTATCTACATAAGTCCATCCCCTCCTCCCAAATGGAGGGGGACCCTGCATTAGACCCTCCAGCCCGCCATGAACCTGATTTGAACTGTCCGGATGCTCCCTCACCCATTTTTGACCAGGGGTCTCCTACTTTGCTGACGGCTGATGTCCTGGATGCTAAGCTCCAATCCCTGCTGAAAGCTATCACTCACTCCATTACTCAGGAAATTGGGAAACTGGCCAAAGAGCTGAGGGGTGAGATTGACCAACTGGGCGGCCGCACAGACACCCTAGAGACTAAGTTTGATGAACTGGTCCAATATGTTCAAGTGTTAGAAGACGATAATGCCGCTGTTAAACACTCTGTTTCTCAACTCCAAACACATCAAGAAGACCTTGAGAATCGTGAACGCAGGCAGAACCTGCGCATTAGAGGCATTCCTGAAGCGGTGGAAGACAGGGATCTCCGTTCCTACCTTCTCAGCCTGTTTAATGTGGTGGCCCCCCGAATTCCAGATATTGATTGGCGACTAGACAGGGTCCACAGATCGCTGGCGCCTAAACCCCCTGCAGGTGCTAACCCGAGAGACGTGGTGGTTCGGTTCCATTACTTTGACAGTAAAGAAGCACTCACACTTGCCACTCGTAACCAACCTAAGCTGGACTTTAAAGGTGCCAGAATCCAAATCTTCAATGATCTCTCACCAATCACCTTGGCACGATGAAGAAATCTACGTCCCTTGACGCTTCATCTTCAGACCCACAAGGTTCCCTACAGATGGGGCTTCCCCTTTCGCCTCTCAGTGACTCGAGAAGGCACTCAGTTCTCTCTTCGTGACCTACATGAAAGCGACGCCTTTCTGTGTAGCCTTGGACTCCCCCCTCTCCCAGACGAAGAACCTACTCCACTTCCCTCTACACCTCGGCCGTCAGCACTTCCTGCCCGGATATGGACCCCAGTTCGATCAAAGCCTTCTAGATCCAATCTTACCCCTCAATGGAGACCTTCCTTCAAACCCCCGACTTGAGGGACACTGCATTGGAACAAGTCTGAGCTTACCTGACCCCCTAGACGGGGCCTTGTTAGATTCTCCATGGTGCAGTTTTATGTTATTATGCCAAGGCGGGTCCCCCGCACTTATTCCCCGACACTCATGGGGTGCACTGGTTATTGTTTATTGCTCTTCTTTTTACTGTTTGCAACTTCAGTACATTGCTTTTTGTCTGTTATGTTGTTATACATTCTGTTGCTACGTTTGCTTTTGATAGGTAGCTGACTTGATTTTTCCAGCTATGGAAGGCGTGGGGTGGCTTATGGGCTTCTCACCCCCCCTACACTAGGTGGTCCTCGTGACCCCTGTTTTGGTCCTGGGCTCGGACCCGGGCTTCCTGGAGGTTATGTTCCTCCGGGTTTCTCTATGGATGTCGTTTTTATTTTTAGTTATTCTTTATTTTTGTTGGTTTTTCCTTTTTTGTGGCTACTGCCCATGCAGTCTCCCCTTAGGCTGCTTTTTTTTGTTGTTCTTTTCTCTTAATGTTTTTAGTTTTTGTCCACAGCCTTTTTCCGGTGATTCACGGATCCTTGTGACACCGTTTATCTGTACACGAGTTTCTTCTGGGAAGTTCTTTTTTGTCAGGCCTCGGTCTCCTTTGGTTTCCTTGGTGACCGACTGCCACAATTTGCTAGATATCTGTCAATGTCGATATTATTGTCGCACCACTATATACCAAGCTGTCAGGCTCTCCCCTTTTCTCTCCCCTGGTTTCTCCTTCTCCTTTTGCCTTCTCCTCCCTACTGCCTGGGACTCAACTTCCATTGACGGTTCTATGCTTCTCTCTCTGCTTTTTCACCTATCTCCTTTGATATGTCGTTGAAGTTTTTTACCTGTAATGTGAAAGGTTTAAACTCTGTTCGGAAAAGGTGGTTGGCTCTGAAAGAGTTTAAAGCTTCTAAAGCGGACGTGATACTGATCCAGGAGACACACTTCCGTCCTGGGGGTTCCCTTAAATTTGCCAGCAAAGCATTTCTGACCTCTTTTCTGGCTTCAGATCCATCTGGCAAGGCGGGCGTGGCGATCCTGAATGGCCGCTCCTGCCCGTTGCGAATTCAATCTTCTTACCTGGACCCCCAGGGCAGATTTATTATTCTGGATTGCATGTTTCAGTCTCAACCTGTCACGATCCTAAATGTATATGCCCCCAATTCTGGTCAAGTTCGCTTTCTCAATGCTGTTTTTGTCATGTTAGATAAGTATGCCCACCCTTTCACAGTGATTGGTGGAGATTTTAATATGGTTATGTCCCCAGGTAAAGACAGACATGTTTTGTTCCCCACTAAAACCCCTTCCAATGTGGACGCCCTCTCCAAATCGTTCCGCAGACTTATTAGGGCCCGACGTTTACTGGATATATGGCGCATTAAACATCCTACTCAGAAACACTATACTTTCTACTCCCACCCCCACAAACTCTTCTCTAGGTTGGATCACTTTTTCATCACCACACCCCTCTTGACAAATGCTGTATCCTCCGAAATTAATCCTGTCCCATGGTCGGATCATTCCTCTGTCCATTTAGAATTCTCCCTATCCTCGGCCTTCCCCCGCTCCTGTCATTGGCGGCTAAATGAGACCCTTTCCGCAGAGAGCTAGCCCGGAAGTGGGTGCAGTTACCTGGATTATCCAGGTAACTGCACCCCCCTCCCCCCTGAAAGGTGCCGATTGTGGCGCCGGAGGGGGGGGGATTCCGATGAGCGGAGGTCCATTTTAGGGTGGACCTCCGCTTTAACACAACAAACCTACACAGTCCCTGTCTTGTTTGCACCGCCTGTATACTGCTGTTCTGAGTATATAGGGCCTGGGGGCCACACGCATTTCCTTTTTTTAATATGGGTACGGGGTTCCCCTTAATATGTGTACAAGACCCAAAGGGGCTGGTAATGGGCAGGGAGGGCTACCCATGCCATTTTTCTCAATGATTTTCAACCATATTGCAGGAACCAGATATAACATTAAAACCGCAAGCAGTTTTAAATGATGTTATTTCCGTTTAATGTCATTTTGTGCAGGGACTGTTCTAAACACGGGAAACACGTGGCACTTCACAGGCATACTACAGACACCCACCAGGCACCATATTTAAAGGAATATTTCACCTTTTTTTCACTTTAATCGTCATTAAAATCAGTGCTCCTGCCAAAACGGCCATTTTAAAAAACATTTTAGGCATTGACCCATGTCCCCTGGGGCAGGAGCCAGGTCCCCAAACCCTTTTTAGGACAGTATCTTGCATATTAGCCGTTAAAATTAGCACTTTTAATTTCGAACGTTCGAGTCCCATAGACTTCAATGGGGTTCTAACGTTCGTAACGAACGTGGGGTCCGTTCGAAAGTTCTGGTGCGAATCGAACCGGGGGGTGTTCGGCTCATCCCTAGTTGAGGGTAAAGTTTGTGGCAGGGGGAGGAACATGCTCATTGCCCCTCAATTTCTTGGTCTGCCGGGCAGCACGTTCAGATGGTCTGTTCAGGGGTCTCATATGAAATTTTGAAGGGCCCCATGCATGGGTTTTCCACTTGACATTTAAGTCCTTTTTCCCCCACAAATAGAGCTTTCTTTTGGTAGTATTTGATCACCTCTGCGGTTTTTATTTTTTTGCGCTATAAACAAAACAAGAGCGACAATTTCAAAAAAACACAATATTTTTTACTTTCTGCTATAATAAATATCCCCAAAATTAAAAAAACAAAAAAACACAAATTTCTTCATCAATTTAGGCCGATATGTATTCTACTACATATTTTTGGTAAAAAAAAAAATCCCAAAAAGTGTATATTGATTGCTTTGCACAAAAGTTATACCGTCTACAAAATAAGGGATAGATGTATGGCATTTTTATCATTATTATTTTTTTTTTACTAGTAATGGCAGTGATCTGTAATTTTTAGTGGGACTGCGACATTGCGGCGGATAGATTGGACACTTTTGACACTTTTTTGGGACCACTGACATTTATACAGCGATCAGAGCAAAAAATAGCAACTGATTACTGTATAAATGTCACTGGCAGGGAAGGGGTTAACACTAGTGGGGCGATCAGTGGGTTAAATGTGTTCCTTCAGTGTGTGCTCTAACGGTGGGGGGATGGGACTGACTGGAGGGAAAAGACCAATCACTGTTCCTAATTACTAGGAACAGACAATCACTCTCTACTCCCCTGACAGAATGGAGACCTGTCTGTTTACATTGACAGATCTCCATTCTTTCTCTCTCAGGAGCGATCGCGGGTGCCCAGAGGACATTGCGGGCGCTGGGCATGTGCATCAGGTCCTATGTCACGTGGTGGGTGCTTATACCCCTTAAAGCAATGGCCTTACAGCTACAGTGATTTGCGCAGAGGAGCCAACTTGCCGCTGTATAACAATGGTGACTGGTCGGCAAGTAGTTTAAGGGATATTAAAGCCTTGTTTTTTTAATTTTTTTAAATACAAACATGTTATATTTACCTGCTCTGTGTAATGGTTTTGCACAGTGCAACCCAGATCTTCCTTGCTGGTACTCCTGGTTCCCCCCTCTTGCTGAGTGCCCCCACAGCAAGCAGCTTGCAATTGGGGCACCTGAGCCGAGCCACTGCTCTATGTGTCCATTCAGACACAGAGCTGTGGCTCAGCCACGCCCTCTCTCTCTCCTCATTGGCTCACTGACTTTGACAGCAGCAGGAGAGTCCCAGACAGCCAAGTCTCTTGTGCAACATCATTGGATGGAGATGGGGCTCAGGTAAGTATTAGAGGGGCTGATGGAGGCTGCTACACACAGACGTTTCTTTTTTTATCTTAATGCATAGAATGCACCTTCTGCCTTTACAATGAATTTAACATCTATAGCAGACCATCATCTAGGATAAAAAGAGGATAAGACTGATCTACAATACTTTATAGATTGGCAAGTCCTCATTTGGGACCCAGAATTCAGAGGCATGGAGAGATTGTGGGTGCAAAAGAGCTCCCAACGCAGGATAACTGGCAGGGCACGCAAGAAGAGGAGGATTGGGGCTAGTCTGTGCAAAACCTTTACACACAGCAGGTAAGTATAACATGTTTGTTATTTAAAAAAGAAAACAAAAAAACTTTAATATCACTTTAACTTTTACACTCCTCTCCTGTGTGTACTGCCCAATATGATACCCTCCACACTCCTCTCCTGTACACACTGCCCACTATCATAACCTCCACATCCTTTTCCTGTACATACTGCTCACGGTCATACCCTCTGCACTCCTCTCCTATACATACTGCCCACTATCATAACCTCTACATCCCTCTCCTGTACATACTGCCCACTGTCATACCCTCTGCTCTCCTCTCCTGTACATACTGCCCACTGTCATACCCTCTATACTCCTCTCCTTTACATACTGCCCTCTGTCATACCCTCCACAACCCTCTCCTGAACATACTGCCCACTGTCATACCCTCCACACTCCTCTCCTCTACATACTGCCCACTGTCATACCCTCCACACTCCTCTCTTATACATACTGCCCACTGTCATACCCTCTACACTTCTCTCCTGTACATACTGCCTGATGTCATATCTACCACACACCTCTCCTGTACATACCGTCCACTCTCATACCCTCCACTCTCCTCCCCTGTAAATACTGCCCACTGTCATATCTACCACACTCCCCTTCTGTACATATTGCAAAAAAATATTGCCCAGATCTTTCTCTTTTTTGAAACAGGGAATAAGATTGCTCATAATGGTAAATGTGCATAGGGTGACTCTATGTATGGATTGTATAATGATTTAGGAGGAAATTGTTTATGATTTGATATTTGTTTTCCTCTCTCTGCAGATTCCAGTATAATGAGTGAAGTGAAAAAGATGGATTACACGAGTAATATTTTAAGTAATGGTAAATGTGACTTCAAAAGTAAATAACCTACATTGAATGCCATTAGCTCCCAATGATGCCAATCTCACAGTGCCCATTTTTTGGCTTATAAAGATGCAGATGGTACCGGAGATTGGTTTGTTAGTAGTAAAGCTTTGAAAAGTAACTGTACTTTTGTTGAGAAAAAACAGTCCCCTGGGGGATCAATGTACAGAGATTTTACCCAACTTTGTAGCAGATTCCAAACGGTTTTGGTTCTGAAGAAATCGTTTTCTGTCTCACCATGTCCTGTGCATACTGATTCTGAATGGGAGGGTCTGGTTAATTATAAGCACCTGGTGCACTCAGTGTTCTGATGAGAAAAGTTGCAGGGTCTGCATCCCTTTGGAAGAATTTATCCCACGGGGAGTGTCTTACCAACACTGAAATTCCTATTGCAAAGGATGTCTAAAATCTGACGTGTATCAGATTCCCTAGAGGTGCAGACTTCAGTGAGCCAATCACACAAGCAGGAAATGGTTTGCAAAAGCCATTTATGTACATCTAGAAAGAAATACTTTTCTGATAGAAGACACATCTAGGGGGGCTTAGAGTTGTAAAGGTAGAAGGTGCATTCTATGCATTAAGATAAAGAGCCTTCTGTGTGTGTAGTTGACCCCTCAGCCCTCTCTAATACTTACCTGAGCTCCATCTAGATCCAGCGATGTTGCAGGAGTGTCTCGGCTGCCCGAGACTCTCCCTCCTGATTGGCTGAGACAGCAGTGCGGCACCATTGGCCCCTGCTGCTGTCAAACAAAGTCAGTGAGCCAATCAAGAGAGGGGCAAGGCTGGGCCACGGCTCCATGTCTGAATGGACACACAGAGCTGTGACTCGGCTCGGGTGTCCCCATAGCAAGCTGCTTGCTGTGGGGGCACTCACCAGGAGGGAGGGGCCAGGAGTATCGAAGAGGGACCTGAGAGAAGGAGGATCGGGGTTACTCTGTGCAAAACCATTACACAGAGGAGTTAAATATATGTTTGCTATTTTTAAGCAAAAAAATAGATTTTACAATCACTTTAAAGCGATTGTAATCGTACAAAAAAAAAGGCTCTATACAATGGACTCAAGCACGCGCCCCAGGGTAAACAGCTTCCAATGGGGACACTGGACAGAGAAGGGGCATGGGACCCGAGAAGTGGAGGTACTCGGTTGCTCCGCTCCCATGCCATTGACACAGACTACAGGACTCGGAACTGCCCCCCGCTCCCTCGTCACTGGCTTTAATTGACAGCACTTTTTTCTTGATTTTTACATGGGGTTCTCCCTTAAAGGCTAAGTTCTTCCCCCCTCCCCCCAAATTCCAAGTCCCCTATGTACCAATAAACACGATATTGTCAAAAATATTAGGACACCTGCCTTTATGCGCACATGAACTTTAATGACATCCCAGTCTAAAGCCTCGTACACACGATACGATTGTTGGCCAATGGAGCGTCTGATTTTTGTCTTAAGGGCGTGTGCCAGGATCTTGTCTTGCATACTAACGGTACACGTCGTGACGTACTACGGGGAATTCCAGCTCTTGAGCGCCACCCTTTGGGCCCCTTCTGCTAATTTTGTGTTTGGTGAGCATTAATTCCGAGCATGCGTGTTTGTACTTTTGACTTTTTGTGTGATGGACTTGTGTACTGACCATACGACAATAGTCAGTACACAGCCGTGTTCTGACGAAAATTTACTAGCCTTTCATCCAACATTCGTTGGCTGAAAATTGGACAACAATTGTCAAAAAGAGCACACTAATGCCCCGTACAACCTGTACACCCCGGCGGACTTAGAAAGAAGATTGACTCAAAATTGTCCAGCCGTCTGTGTGCTAGTCCGCCGGACTTTTGAAATGAATGGACTTGCCCACACAGGTAATAAAGTCCGTTCATTTTGAACGTGGCTCCAGGTAGACAGAACTAGAGAAGGAAGTCAATGTCGCCGCCTCCATCAGCGAGATTGACACCTCGCTAGTCCCATCACCTGGTATGGATTTAAAAGGAAAGCCCTATGCCAAAAAATGGTGTGGGGGTCCCCCCCAAAGTCCATATCAGACCCTTATCTGAGCACATAGCCTGGTCGTTCAGGAAAGGGGGTGGGGATGAATGAGCGCCCCCCGAGCCGTACCAGGCCACGTGCCCTCAACATGGGGGGGTGCTTTGGGGAAGGGGGGCCCTGCCGGCACCCCACCCCAAATCACCTTGTCCCCACATTGATGAGGACAAGGGCCTCTTCCCGACAACCCTGGCCGTTGGTTGTCGGGGTCTGCGGCCGGGGGGGCTTATCGTAATCCGGGAGACCCCTTTATTAAGTGGGCCCCCAGATACCGGCCCCCAACCCTATGTGAATGAGTATGGGGTACAATGTACCCCTACCCATTCACCTGGTGAGAAAAGTGTAAATAAAAAAACACAACAATGGGTTTTAAAATAATTTATTAGACAGCTCCGGTAGTCTTCCGCCTTGGGGGTCTTCTCTTTGGACTCCTCTGCTATCTTGTGCTCTTCTGCTAGCTCTTTTACTAGCAGAGGAGCCCGGCTTTCTTCTTCGTCGCCACCTCCATCCGGGTGTCTTCTTCCGACTTCAGGGTCTTGTCCCGCTCTTCGGGGGACTTGTCCCCCTCTTCGGTTCTTCTTGCCGGGCCTCCACTTTCTTCTTCCAGCTCTTTTACTAGCGGTGGCCCAGTCTTCTGTCGCCTCCTTCTTGACACCTTCTCGCCTTCTTCTCACCTTCTTCTTCTTCTTCTTACCTTCTTCCTTGCGATGTTGACTCGACACTCTCTCTGGCCGCAATGACAGGGACACGTTGTGTGGTAACTTATATAGGGACAAGGGGCGGGGTCACCGGGTGATGTCACATGGTGACTCCGCCCCCTTATGATGTCACATTCCCAGCGAATGCTGGGACTGTGACATCATAAGGGGGCGGGGTCACCATGTGACATCACCCTGTGACCATGCCCCTTCTCCCTATATAAGTCGCCGCACAATGCGTCCCTGTCATTGCGGCCAGAGAGAGAATCGAGTCAACATCTCAAGGAAGAAGAAGAGAAGGCGGTGGCAAAAGAAGACCGGGCCACTGCTAGTAAAAGAGCTGGAAGTAGAAAGTGGAGGCCCGGCAAGAAGAACTGAAGGGGGGGACTAGACCCCCGAAGAGGGGGACAAGACCCCTGAAGTCGGAAGAAGAGAAGAAGGCGACAGAAGACCGGGCCACCGCTAGTAAAAGAGCCATAACAAGATAGCGGAGGCCCAGCAAGAGGAACCGAAGAGGGGGACAAGACCCCCGAAGTCGGAAGAAGACCCCCAGACGGCGGCGGTGACGATGAAGAAAGCCGGGCTCCTCTGTTAAAAGAGCTAGTAAAAGAGCAGAAGATATCGGAGCAGTCTGGTGACAAGACACCCCAAGACGGAAGAAGAGAAGACCACTGGAGCTGTCCAATAAATTATTGTGTTGTATTTTTTTATTTACACTTTTTTCATCAGGTGAAATTGAACCCCATACTCATTCACATGAGGGTGAGGGGTCGGTATCTGGGGGCCTCCCTATTAAAGGGGGCTCCCGGATTCCGATAAGCCCCCCGCCTGCAGACCCCAACAACCAACGGCCAGGGTTGTCGGGAAGAGGCCCTTGTCCTCAGCATGGGGACAAGGTGCTTTGGGGTGGGTGGGCCGCAGGGCCCCCCCTTCCCCAAAGCACCCTCCCATATTGAGGGGCACGCGGCCTGGTACAGCCCAGGGGGGGCACTCGCTCATCCCCACCCCATTTCCTGACCGGCCAGGCTACGTGCTCAGATAAGGGTCTGATATAGACTTTGGAGGGGACCCCCACGCCATTTTTTCGGTGTAGGGCTTCCCCTACAAGTCCATACCAGGTGACGGGGCCAGCAAGGTGTCAATCTTGCAGATGAAGGCGGCAACATTGACTTCCTTCACTAGTCCTGGCTACCTGGAGTCACGTTCAAAATGAACAGACTTTTCTCCGTGTGTGGGCAAATCTGTTCATTTAAAAAGTTTGGCAGACTCCCGCCATAGTCCGGTGGAAAAAGTCCGGTCGTGTGTGGGCAGGTCCGCTCGTTCGGAAAGTCTGATGGTGTGTACGCGGCATAACGGTCATATTTTTGGACAACAGTCGTCAACAGACAATCCCCTTCCAACAATCATACCATGTGTACAGGCTTAAGTCCATATGGTTCAATATTGAGTTGGCCCACTCTTTGCAGCTATAACAGTTTCTTCTGGGAAGGTCGTCCACAAGGTTTAGGAGTGTGTCTATGGCAATGTTTGGACAGAGAAGATATTTCCCCACTTTGAGGCTTTAATGGCCCTGGTGGCTGAGAGTAGTCAATTCACCATGTAATTGCTAACACAAAAATAGTATGAAGGATTATAGAAGATATAAGAGCATTTATAAAAAATCTATATATTTTATTTATACAGAATGTAAAAGCACAAATGTATACATGTACACAAACATTTGTTGGAAATGTTCCAAAGTTGGATATCGTTATGGCAGATGCTAGCTGCCATAACCCCGGTATCGTCTTCTTCAGCGGGCGGTCCGCCTTCAGATAAAAGTGATCTCAGTGACAGATTCACCGTGAGATCACTTTTATCATTGGTGGGAGTGGGCCAACCCCCTCCCACCCCAGTCCGGTGCCCTCTGCTGCTTACCAGAGACGCCGGCAGCGGTGGAGGCAATCGCGTCCTGTCTCCTGCTTGGCATGGAGCTGAGTGAGTGGAAGATGGCCCCCACCTGTCTCCATACCATTGCAGGGCAGAAGCGACGTCAAAACATTACTTCTGTCCATAGCTCTTAAAGGGACATTTTATTTATCTTATTTATTTTATTGCATGTTAGTGTAAATATGAGAGGGGAGGTCTTTTTGACCCTCAGATCTCACATTTAAGAGGTTCTATCATGCTTTTTATTACGGATGTTTACATTCCTTGTAATAGGAATAAAAGTAACATTTTTTTTTTTATAGAACAGTGTAAAAATAAAAAGTTAAATAAATAAGAAAAAAAATTATTTTAACGTGCCCCGTCTCTCCGAGCTCGTGCGCAGAAGCAAACACATATGTGAGTAGCGCCCGCATATGAAAACGCAGTTCAAACCACACACGTGAGGTATCGCCACGATTGGTAGAGCGAGAGCAATAATTCTAGCTCTAGATCTCCTCTGTAACTATAAACATGCAACCTGTAGAATTTTTTAAACGTCACCTATGGATATTTTTAAGGGTAAAAGTTTGTCGCTATTCTACGAGTGGGCCCAATTTTGAAGCGTGACATGTTGGGTATCAATTTACTCAGCATAACATTATCTTTCACAATTTAAAAAAAAATTGGGCTAACTTTACTGTTAATAACAGTAATTAAGGGGCGTTCTGAAATAATCTGAAATGTGAAAATGAATCCACTATTATCAATAACAGTAGCATTGATAGAAAATGCTTAAAACAATGATCTAATCACCAAATACAAAAACAAATATAATATCAATAAATAAAAATATCAATGAATTAAATATGCTGGGCATTGGTGAACCACCAATAAAAAATAAAGTCCCAATAACGTGTCTCTACATAAATAAATTCTGCAGATCCAAGTGTAGAAATAAATGTTAATCGTGATATAGAAGCAAATCGGAAAGGCTTGCGACTCCCTCCACCAAACACGCAGCAATACACCAGTGGTGAAGATGTAAATCCAAACTGCTTACCAGATTCGTTTGACCACTTTAATTAAAAAGTAAGTCAAACAACGCCTGTACAGGATAATGCCCGCTCATATGGATACTGATGGAAAATGATAGTAGATGATATGTCCCCCTTCACAGACTCAGGCGGCAATCTGATTGTACAATCTCCTTAAGATCTACCATCAACTACAGTGACTACAAGTAGTATTCAACCCCCTGCAGATTTAGCAGGTTTGATAAGATGCAAATAAGTTAGAGCCTTCAAACTTTAAACAAGAGCAGGATTTATTAACAGATGCATAAATCTTACAAACCAAAAAGTTATGTTGCTCAGTTAAATTTTAATAAATTTTAAACATAAAAGTGTGGGTCAATTATTATTCAACCCCTAGGTTTAATATTTTGTGGAATAACCCTTGTTTGCAATTACAGCTAATAATCGTCTTTTATAAGACCTGATCAGGCCGGCACAGGTCTCTGGAGTTATCTTGGCCCACTCCTCCATGCAGATCTTCTCCAAGTTATCTAGGTTCTTTGGGTGTCTCATGTGGACTTTAATCTTGAGCTCCTTCCACAAGTTTTCAATTGGGTTAAGGTCAGGAGACTGACTAGGCCACTGCAACACGTTGATTTTTTCCCTCTTGAACCAGGCCTTGGTTTTCTTGGCTGTGTGCTTTGGGTCGTTGTCTTGTTGGAAGATGAAATGACGACCCATCTTAAGGTCCTTGATGGAGGAGCGGAGGTTCTTGGCCAAAATCTCCAGGTAGGCCGTGCTATCCATCTTCCCATGGATGCGGACCAGATGGCCAGGCCCCTTGGCTGAGAAGCAGCCCCACAGCATGATGCTGCCACCACCATGCTTGACTGTAGGGATGGTATTCTTTGGGTCGTATGCAGTGCCATCCAGTCTCCAAACGTCACGTGTGTGGTTGGCACCAAAGATCTCGATCTTGGTCTCATCAGACCAGAGAACCTTGAACTAGTCTGTCTCAGAGTCCTCCAAGTGATCATGAGCAAACTGTAGACGAGCCTTGACATGACGCTTTGAAAGTAAAGGTACCTTACGGGCTCGTCTGGAACGGAGACCATTGCGGTGGAGTACGTTACTTATGGTATTGACTGAAACCAATGTCCCCACTGCCATGAGATCTTCCCGGAGCTCCTTCCTTGTTGTCCTTGGGTTAGCCTTGACTCTTCGGACAAGCCTGGCCTCGGCACGGGAGGAAACTTTCAAAGGCTGTCCAGCCCGTGGAAGGCTAACAATAGTTCCATAAGCCTTCCACCTCCGGATGATGCTCCCAACAGTGGAGACAGGTAGGCCCAACTCCTTGGAAAGGGTTTTGTACCCCTTGCCAGCCTTGTGACTCTCCACGATCTTGTCTCTGATGGCCTTGGAATGCTCCTTTGTCTTTCCCATGTTGACCATGTATGAGTGCTGTTCACAAGTTTGGGGAGGGTCTTAAATAGTCAGAAAAGGCTGGAAAAACAGATAATTAATCCAAACATGTGAAGCTCATTGTTCTTTGTGCCTGAACTACTTCTTAATACTTTAGGGGAACCAAACAGAATTCTGTTGAATTGAGGGGTTGAATAATAATTGACCCTCTGAATAAACTTTTCACTATTTAAAAAAAAATTAAACAAAGAAATAACATTCTTTTTTGCTGCAGTGCATTTCACACTTCCAGGCTGATCTACAGTCCAAATGTCACAATGCCAAGTTAATTCCGAATGTGTAAACCTGCTAAATCTGCAGGGGGTTGAATACTACTTGTAGGCACTGTATGTAGTGTAATAATACAAAAGGATCCATAGTGTAATACTGACTTTAATAAAAAATAAATGTAAAAACAGACAGCCAAATGGCTCTAGGAGCGGTACTTGGTCACGCTTTTCGACGCCACTTCCGGCCCTCTGGTTTGCCGGTCTGAAGGCCTGGAACGTACGCCAATAGCGAATGCGGAAGGACTTTTTCGTTTGGTCGGAGAGTGAGTTTTTCGGTCAAAGCGAGCAGCCCTAGTGCCAGGTCAGGCACATAACCATGTAAGGAGCCATTTGGCTGTCTGTTTTTACATTTATTTTTTATTAAAGTCAGTATTACGCTATGGATCCTTTTGTATTATTGCACTACATAGTTGATGGTAGATCTTAAGGAGATTGTACAATCAGATTGTATAATGTACTGTATGGTGAGCTTTACAGACTTCCCATGTTTTCAATACTACTGCTTGTATGTAAGTACAGAGGCGGGTGTGTGCTAATCAGACATTTGCACTGCCGAAACATTTTAATTTGATTTTTAGTTTTTGTTTCTTTCATTTTTTTTTTCTTTTTCGTTTATTGGATCATTCGTTATGATTAGCATTCGTTATTTGGATAATTCATAACTTTGGATGCATTAGTATGTGTTACGTTTCATTCGTTTAGATGCGGCATTCATTATTTTCGGATAATTTGTAACTTCGGATAAATTTGTATTTATTATGTTCACTAACAGCCAAATTTGAAAGGAAATTCCAATACCTATAATTTATTAGTTGATAACTATTATTATAGTTTTTATTATTATTATTTATTATTAATAATGAATAATAATAATAATAATAATAATAATAATAATAATAATAAACTATAATAATGGTTAATAATGGAATTATAATAGAAAATATGAAAAACAAAATTATCCAAATATTTTTTGTTCTTTCGGATTTTCAAATTTGCGCTCTTATTTTTGGATTTTTGTTCTTTCTGATACCTGATTTTCTAATTTTGGAATTTGTGTTCTTTTAGAAAATTTATTTAAAAAAAAATGTAAAATTATCTTTTGTTCATTCAGATGCTTCCGAATGAACAAATGTGCTGGATTTTGATCTAGTGCTAATGAGGTCAGTTGGTGAGTAACTTCCTGTGTTCTAACAATTTATTTTATGGGCATCATTTAAATAGTTACTTTAACACCTTCCCTCCCAGGCCTATAGCAAATTTACGCCTGGACGGGACTCTCCTCCTTTGGAGTGGACATCATATGACATCCTCTCAGAAGGCGCTGTTGCTCAGTGACGCGATCTGTCGCTGGCAGTGTCCATGAGACACAGCCGATGACTTATCAGTGAACCGGTCCGCTGCCGGTACCATGTGACTGCTGAGGCCAATCACAGCAGGTCACATGACAACAATGCAAACAATGAATGGCTTCCTTTCATGCCATCGATTGTGTACAATTGTGTCGCTAGCTGTGATTGGTCAATGTGATCACATGGTACAGACAGAGCCAATCATAGTTAATCACAACAAAAGACACTGAATGAATAATTTATATACAGTAAAAATGGTTGCTTATAGCAATAAAATTCACAGCGATAAGCAATCATAATGTGTAAAAATAAAAATACTGATCACTTCCCCAGAGTAGTACAATGTTACGATTATATTGCTCTGGTCACAGTGTGTTAAAAAAATCATTAAAAAAATCGAATAAAAGAAAAGTAAAATAAATTAATAAATATAATATATAATAATTTTTTTTTTTTTTTAATACTGTCGCCAGTCAGTGTCCCTGATCACCACCACACCAGTTATATGATGACGCTGTACTGCACTGGTAACAGTATGTAGAAAAAAAATTGGCAACTTTTTTTTTTTTTTATATATATATATTTCTTCAATTTGCAGAAAATTATGACAAAAAATTTGAACTTCAAAAAAACTTGCATTGCCTCTTGCTAAATATCTCAGGTGGTTTACTTCCCAAAAGGGGTGATTTGGGGGGTATTTTTACTTTCCTGGTGTTTTCGGGCCTCAAGAAAGGAGATCAGCTGTCAGTACATCAGGACTAATCAATTCTCAAATATACTGTATATCCTGTATATACTGTTTGTGAACTCTAATGCCCCATGCATATGGTTGGAATTTCCAACAGAAAAAGTCCGATCAGATTATGTTGTCGGAAAATCCGATCGTGTGTGGGCTCTATAGGACTTTTTTTGGATAAATGTAAAAAGAACATTTATTTATTTATTTGTAAAATGTAATAACAAATGAAGAGAATTTTTTTTTCAAAATGTACATTTGTTTAATTCAGCAAAGAATAAAAAAATGGTGGTGATTAAATACGACCAAAATGATAAAAAAAATTGGTTTTGGTATAGTGTTACATGACAGCGCAATTGTCATTGAAAGTGTGACAGTGCTGATAGATTAACCGCTTCCTGCCCGCCCTATAGCCGAATGACGGCCTTAGGGCGGGCGGCTTCCCTCGCCTGGCCGTCCCTGGACGGCCTGGTGTTTACTTCCGCAATGCGCGCCGCCGCGGGCGCGCATCGCGGAAGTTCTGTGTTTGCCGTGTCCCCCGGGGACAGGCAAACACAGATCGCTGTAAACGGCCAATCACAGCGGCCGTTTACAGCGTGATCGGCGTGTCCAATGGGAGATGATCTCATATGTAAACATATGAGATCATCTCTCAGCGCCGCTCTCCCTCCTCACACAGACAGCGTGTGAGAGGGGAGAGAAGAACGGCTGCAGCAGCCGTCAGTGTAAAAAAGAAAAAAAAAAAAAAAAAAGTAAAAAAAAAGTTAAAAAAAAAGTGCCATCCTCCCCCAGAGCCATCCTCCCCCAGTGCCACCCCCCCAGTGCCATGCCCCCCCCCCAGTGCCATCCTGCCCCAGTGCCATCCTGCCCCAGTGCCATCCGCCCCAGTGCCATCCGCCCCAGTGCCATCCTGCCCCAGTGCCATCCGCCCCAGTGCCATCCGCCCCAGTGCCATCCACCCCAGTGCAATCCACCCCACCCCAGTGCCACCTGCCCGCAGTGCTATCTGTCCCCAGTGCCACCTGTTGTCAGTGCCATTTGTCCCCAGTGCCATCTGTCATCAGTGCCACGTATAAGTGGCATCTGTCATCAGTGCCACGTGTTATTAGTGCCACATAGTGCCATCTGTCATCAGTGCCACGTATTAGTGCCATCTGTCATCAGTGCCACGTATCAGTGGCATTTGTCATCAGTGCCACCTGTCAGTGTCACGTGCCATCTGTTGTCAGTGTCACGTGTCATCAATGCCACTTATCAGTGCCATCTGTCATCAGTGTCACGCGTCATTGGTGCCACGTATTAGTGCCATCTGTCACCGGTGGCGCGTATTAGTGCCACGTGTCATCAGTGCCACGTATTAGTGCCACGTGTCATCAGTGCCACATATTAGTGCCACGTGTCATCAGTGCCGCGTATTAGTGCCACGTGTCATCAGTGCCACGTATTAGTGCCACGTGTCATCAGTGCCACATATTAGTGTCATCTGTCATCAGTGCCACGTGTCATCAGTGCCACGTATCAGTGCCATCTGTCATCAGTGTCACGTGTCATTGTCCTGGTATTTCAAAAGTGTAATAAGTAGTCAACAAGTTAGATGTGTAATTTATGCTTCTAGAACACGTGATGGCGCTCCCTGCATGTTGGGCCTCTCTATGTGGCCAGGCTGTGAAAAAGTCCCACACATGTGGTATTGTAATACTCAGGAGGAGTAGCAGAATTTTTTGGGGGGTGTCATTTGTGGTATACACATGCCACGTGAGAGAAATAACCTATTACAATGACAATTTTGTGGAGAAAAATAAAGAAAATGAAAAATCTTCATTTTGCAAAGAATTGTGGGAAAAAAATGACAACATCAAAAAGCTCACCATGCCTCTTACTAAATACCTTGGAATGTCTACTTTCCAAAAAGGGGTCATTTGGGGGGTATTTGTACTTTCCTGACTTGTTCGGGTCACAAGAAGCGAGATAGGTCACCAGTACATCAGATGTGATCAATTTTGTGCGATTCGCACCACAGCTTGTAGACTCTCTAACTTTCACAAAGACCAAATAATATCCACTAATTTGGGTTATTTTTACCAAAGATATGTAGCAGTATAAATTGTGGCCAAAATTTATGAAGAAAAATTAATAATTTGCATAATTCTGTCACAGAAACAAAGAAATATGCGTTTTTTTTCAAAATTTTCGGTCTTTTTTCATTTATAGCGCAAAAAATAAAAACCCCAGAGGTGATCAAATACCACCAAAAGAAAGCTCTATTTGTGGGAAAAAAAGGACACAAAATTCATTTGGGTACAGTGTTGCATGACTGAGTAATTGTCATTCAAAGTGTGAGAGCACCGAAAGCTGAAAATTGGTCTGGGCAGGAAGGGTGTTTAAGTGCCCAGTAAGCAAGTGGTTAAAATTGGCCTGGACAAGAAGGTAGTGAAAATGGCCGGTATTGAAGTGGTTAAGCAGAATAAGACCCCCACTAATCCGAGATGTGACCACTTCTACAGCTTTTTCCATTTTTTTATAACTGTTATGCCTCATACACACGGTCGGAATTTCCGACAACAAATGTTCGCTGTGAGCTCATTGTCGGAAATTCCAACCGTGTGTAGGATCCATCGGACATTTGCATGATCGGAATTTCCGACAACAAATGTTTGAGAACTGGATCTCAAATTTTCCGATCACAAAACTTGTTATCGGAAATTCCAATCGAGTGTAGACAATTCCACGCATGCTCGGAATCAAGCAGAAGAGCCGCACTGGCTATTGAACTTAATTTTTCTCGGCTTGTTGTACATATTGTACGTCACCATGTTCTTGACGTTCGGAATTTCCGACAACATTTGTGCGACCGTGTGTATGCAAGACAAGTTTGAGCCAATGTCCATGGGAAAAAAATCAGCGGTTTTGTGGTCGGAATGTCCGATCGTGTGTACGGGGCATAAGAATTTGGTCCCCCTGTTATAATGTGATAGTTCAGTCCGAGTCTCACCATCCTCTCTCTCTTTGTCTTTCAGGCTCTGTTGGTCCGTACTGTGGTAAAGACTGGAAGCTCTTTGAATTCAGTTGTTACTACAAATCTACAAGTAAACAATCATGGGATGCCTCCAAAGAAGAATGTCAGAAAATTAATGCTCACCTGGTGATCATTAATGGGGTTGGTGAGAAGGTAAGAGTACCAGGCACCATTATGGAGAATAGAGGGCCTCATGTATATGACCTAGTTATGATCAGGGCTTTTTTTTCTCAGAATAGGTGCAGGAACTCAACCATGCCCACCACACACACACACACACACATACCTGCCAAATGGCACCAATAGTAGCTTTTCCCCCTGCATACAACCCGCTCCCTCCACTGCCCTCATCTTCCCCACCCCCTCCTTAAAAGCTCCACCATCTGTCATGTGTCTTACCTTTGTTGCAATATTAAGCTGAAACACCCATCCGGCTGTAGTACCTCCCAGCATACTATACTATACTACAGTCACTTGCAAGGGAGATCATGCAGTAGGAGCATCAACAACTGGTCACCAGGGAAAAAATGGAGACCACAGAATGTGCAGCCCACGCACCCTCTCCTGCCCTTGGCTGCACTGAACCATGGGCACCTGTTCTGTATCTCCCTTGTCCCTGTCCGGCACTCAGTGGGATCTGCACAGGAGATCTGACCAGTGGGAGCTACTGGGAGATAAGCCATCACTTGTAAACACAGAAGCTGGACTTCCGTGTTACCAAGTGATAGTGGTGAGCAGGGAGCAGAAGACCTGAGCCAGAGGTGGTGGAACTGAGTTCCCCCTAGTTCCTGTTGAAAAAAAGCCCTAGTTATGATACCCTCTATTAGCCAGAACAACATTACAAATGTCACATACAAACACAGCACTCATTAGACTGGGACTATTTTAGGATTGAGGACTAGACATGGGCAATTTGGTCCGTTTACATTCATTTTTTGGAGATTTTAAATTTTCAGAGATTCAGATGCATCCGAATTTCCGAATGAACATAGAAACGAATGGCAACAAATCCAAAAAAGGTTATAACGAAAATGCATTTGTTCATTCGGATGACGTCCTATTCAAATTTGTTTGATAATGATCCAGATTCATTGTGAATAGCTGTGGTTGTTAAGGTGTGGGTGGCCACCGCATCCGTAACAACCACGACTCATTTGCTGTCAGCAGGATTTCCCACTGCTGGCAGAATGTAAACAAAATTCGCCTGTGAACCACGACGTGTCCTATTTAGGAAAGCACAGGTAAATTGCCCACCCCCATGTCTATCTCTCATTGGGTGGGTGTCTCTCCACATGCCAAATTGGGGATTGGGCAGGAACCACTATTTTGTGTGTGTGTGTGTGTGTGTGTGTGTGTGTGTGTGTGTGTGTGTGTGTGTGTGTGTGTGTGTGTTTTTTTTTTACCGCCATTTCTTTTGTTTACATTCTGCTGTCAGCATAGAATCTCACTGGATCTTGATTTTTTGTACAATTCTCCTTTAAGGGGGCGTTTCAAGGGGTGTGTCTTATGCCTGCATACTTTTGCTGATAGGTGCCCCTCATTCCCATCTCAAAAAGTTGGGAGGTATGATGAAAATTCTTCAAAATAAACATGCATGCAGCCTGGAAAGACTTGCTTGTCCAAAACTTACCTGGTTGATTATTTCCTGTACACACATAATTACATAGCAAAGCTGACCACACGCATCAAGTTCAACCAAAAGATGGCCTCAATTTTTGTACAGTTAAGCTGGCTATAAACGGTGACCAGTAGTAGAAGACTAGAAGCTCCTTCTGCCACTTTTTCCCTGCAGACAGACTGGGAAAAAGCTGGGCTATGCGGCAGCTGTATATCGATTACTTTCTTTCCACATATATTGTGCAATAACGAGGAGAAGGGGCTGACAAGCAGCATTTTTTTTTTTTTTTCTGGAGGTCTGTTCCAAAACAAAGCAGTGTGGCTGCAAAAGTATACCGCCCCCTAGAGGGGAGAGCTCACTGGTAAGTGCATACCCATATGAAGAGCATGGAGTAGAGCACCTGCACTATTTAGTTTCCAAGGCACTGAAAGGATTTGAAGTTACCAGTCACTTGATTTATTTTGAAGAACTTTCACCCATCTTGGTTGGGGCCATAAAAAAATGCATGTGAATATTGTGTTTTACCAGCCCTCAACTACAAGTGTAAATGACTTGGTGTTAGAGGGCATTTTTTGGGTAGATATAGTTTATTTTCTGTATTTTTTTCTGTACTTTGTGATGTCATAGGGAAAGCTGGCCTTTGTTTATTTGCAGTATGTCAACGTATACTTGTACAGTAAAGTAGTGTGCACTAATGCCCCATATATTTATTGTACCCTAGCTGCCAATAAATTGAGGTCATCCATTTATTAAAAATGTCAGGCAGAAAAAAGGTAGAGGCAGAGGTTCTTCAGATGGAGGTAATAGAGGGGTAGTAGATTTTGCAGAACAAAGCATTAGCCAGGCTGACATTTATCTGAGTGGCCATGGTATACAGCAATAGCACATATAGGAGGATGTTGTGTGGCTGACAAAGCCTTCCTTTCCTTTCTCCTCCAGGGCTCAGAGCAGCCAGTTGTCTGCAAGCAGGACCGCTGTTAAAAATTATGGGGCCCGTGCAACCTACCTGATGGAGTCCTCTTCGAACCAACCACTGACCCCAACCCTAGCCTCTCCTCTGTCCCACCTTGAAGCAGCTTTTAAGTGCATGCAGTAGAAGTGGGAGGAGTTACAAATGCAAGTGTAAATGAGGCCTAAGTGTACAGGGGTTTTATGGTCAGAGAATAGGTGCAGGAACTCTACCATGCTCCATCATACCATAAACATCATCAGCAACATCCCCAGAATTCAGGGGTGCACTATGTACAGAGTGCAGAGTTGAGAACTGCTTTACACATAGCACACTGCTCAAACTCTGCATTCTATGTACAGAGTGCAGAGTTGAGGCGTGCGCTATGTACAGAGTGCAGGGTTGAGGCGTGTGCTATGTACAGAGTGCAGGGTTGAGGCGTGTGCTATGTACAGAGTGCAGGGTTGAGGCGTGTGCTACGTACAGAGTTTATGAGTGCCCTACATACAGAGTGCAGAGTTGAGGAGTATGCTATGTACAGGGTTGAGGAGTGAACTACACACAGAGTGCAGAGGTGTCGGGCTGGGCTCAGCCCTTCCTTCTCTGAGCTGGCCACTCAGCTGTCGGCTAATTGCCAGCTCTCCACTGATACCCAGCTGTTGATGATTTCCTGCTGGTCAGTCCTGCCTACTTAAGCCATCCAGCCCAGAGGATTTCTGTCTTCGCCTTGGTCAACATCACAGAGATGCTCTCCTGCATTCCTGTTGCTTGGCTGACATCCCTTCTGACTATCCATTCCGGTTCCTTAACTTTGGCTATGTTTTGACTACATTTGTTCTGTTTACTTTTATTATTAAATAAGTGTGATTTAACCATACTTCTGTCTCAGCCTGATTTCGTGGTTCCTGACAGTAGATGAAGGCCATGAATTCAGAAGATACAGTCAATCCACTTGTTGGTAAAAGAAAATTCCAGATTGGATGAGCAAGATCACCGCATGGATCAGTTTGTCATGGCGTTAAAAACGCTCCTGAGTCGCATGGCTCACCTGGAATCTCCCACGGTGGCTGTTCCGGTACAACCTGAGTCGCAGGTCGTCCCTGCTGCTGCGCCAGTCTCTGTGCAGGCACCCGCCTCGAGTATTACCTCTATAAGAGGTATATCTGATTGCGCTCTGCTTCCTCAGCGATTTGGGGGCATACTAGTTCTATGCAGAGTGCTTCTCAACCAGTTTAAGATATAATTTGAGATGCTGCTCAGGCATTTCCCACGGACAGAAGCAAGTAGGTTTCGTGATATCTTTGCTTTATGAGAGAGCCTTGGCCTGGGAAAACCCTCTATGGGAGATGCAAAAACCCGTTGTTTTGAGTTACCCTCAGTTTGTGGCCTCCTTTAAAAGGTTTTTGATGTTCCCGCATGCTCCGCTTCTGCTGCCAAGTGCCTCATGTCTATCAAACAGAGTATGAGAACTGTCGTCGATTACGCCATTGAATTCCATACTCTGGCAGCAGAGGTTGCTTGGAACAATGAAGCCCTCATGGCTGCTTTTTCTCATGGTCTCTTGGATTCCATCAAGGATGAGATAGCAGCCCAAGATATACCCACTGAGCTGGAGAATTTGATCACGTTTGCCATCCTCATTGACTCCAGACTGAGAGAAAGAATCTCTTTTAAGGAGAGTTTGTGGAATCCTCCTATATGTTTGCTTCCAAGCTTTGCAGTGCCACCCGTGCCTCCCTCACCTCCCATGCCTCCTAGTATCGAGGTCAGTGAAAATGAACCCATGCACTTGGGCTTCACATGTCTCTCTGCACATGAGAGAACCTTATGGTGGTTGACCGGTTCTCAAAAATGTCTCATTGTATTCCCCTTAAGAAGTTGCCCACTTCTAAAGAACTGGCTTCCAGTGTTGCTTGTGAGATCTTTCACATACATGGGCTACCCAAGGTGATTGTCTCAGACAGGGGTAGTCAATTTGTGTCCCGGTTCTGGGGAGCCTTTTGTGCACAGTTGGGAATTCAGCTTGCTTTTTCCTCTGAGTATCACCCGAAGTCTAATGGGGCCACAGAACGAACCAATCAGTTCAATTATAACAACTGGTCAGACCTATTACAGTGGGCAGAGTTTGTTCACAATAGTGCCTTAAATTCTGCTTCTTGGTTGTCCCTGTTTATGGCAAACTATGGTTTCCAACCTTCCATGTTGCCTGACTCGTTTGTTTTGCAGAGGATTCCTGCATTAGAGGAGCATCTCCGTGGTCTTCGTTCCACTTGGGCACAAGTCCAGGAGGCTTTTCATCATGCTACTGATAGGTACAGACTCCATGCTGACAGCAGATGCCTGCCTGGACCTTCCTACCAGGTTGGGGACAGGGTCTGGCTGTCATCTCGCAACCTCCGACTTCGTGTTCCTTCACTGAAGTGTGCACCTCGGTTTATTGGGCCTTTCAGTATTCTTCACAGGATTAACCCAGTGGCTTATGCATTAGACCTTCTTTCTAACATGCGTTTTTTCGAATGTATTTCATGTCTCCTTATTAAAACCTTTGGTCTGCAACTGCTTTACCACCTCCGTGCCACATCCTCACCCTGTACAGGTTGAGAACCATGAGGAGTATGAAGTACAGTCCATTGTTGACTCCCGTAGGCGCATTCAGTACCTAGTGCATTGGAAGGGGTACAGTCCGAAGCAACGCTCTTGGGTCTCATCCTCGGACGTACATGCCCCTGTCCTCCACTGTGATTTCCATAGATGTTTTCCCCTCAAGCAGGTTGTCCTCCAAGGGGGAGGGGTCATTGAGGAGGGGGTACTGTCAGGGTTGGGCTCAGCCCTTCCTTCTCAGAGCTCGCCACTCAGCTGTTGGCTAATTGATAGCATCTATCTCTCCACAGGTACCCAGCTGTTGATGATATCCTGTTCGTCAGTCCTGCCTACTTAAACCGTCCAGCACAGAGGATCTCTGCCTTCGCCAACATCACAGAGATGCTCTCCTGCAGTCCCATTAAAAGGCTTGCTTTGCTGACATCCCTTCTGACTCCAGATCCGGCTTGCTGTTTTACTATGCTCATCTCCACTTCCCTGACGTTTGGCTTGTCTGACTATCCATTCGTGAACTCTGGCTATGTTTTGACTACGTTTGTTCTATTTACTTTTATTACTAAACAGGTGGGATTTAACTGTACTTCTGTCTTGGCCTGATTTCATGGTTTCTGACAAGAGGCAAGGAGTGTGCTGTGTTCAGAGTGCAGGTTCAGATTGTGCTATATACAGAGTACAGGTCTACATACAGTATCTTATAGGCTAGTTTACAACCCCCCCCCCCCCCCAAAACAGAGATCTGCCCCCAATTTTATGCTCCCTTCGCCTTCCCTTCCACTACAGAGCTCTTCTCTCTTCCCTGTACAAAAGCAGAGCACCCCACTCCTCCTCTTCCAGACCTCCTCTCCTCCCTGTCCACTACACAGCACTCCTCTCTCTGGGGTGCATACCGCACCCTGCCCCACCCCCTCCTCTGTGGTATATGCAGGGAGGGTTTTGACTGTGCCACCAGGAGAGCACTACTCTCGCTTATAAAACACAGCCGGACTTCCGTGTTTATAAATGACAGTATTGATCGGCAATGCATGAGGTCAGTGCTGAAAAAAGCTCTGTGTATACTACTGGAAATGTGAAGCTGGCAGGGCCCCCCCCCCCCGTTGAAGTGAAGCACCTGGGCCCCCTACAAGAGGTCCAGAGGCACCATCTTATTGGCGCCCCTGTCGGCAAGTACTACTAATTTACTCTCTTTCTCCTCCTACTATTCCTATTCTACTAATCCCTCCACAGCCAAACTGGAAATGAAGAGTTGGCAGAAGCATTTGATCATGTGATGTTTGACTTGCTCCTTTCAGAAATTGAGAATGAGGAACATGACACCATGGCCATAGCCGGAAAGGAGGGTTTAGCCACATAGAAATTAGGGGACAAGGCATCAGCATGGGGACAAGGTGCTTTGGGGCAGGAGGGGGCACATCCTCCCTGCTCCAAAGCACCCCCATGTTGAGGGCATGTTCAGCCCCCCCCCCCTTTCCTGTCCTGCCAGCCTGCATGCTCAGATAAGGATCTGGTATGGATTTTGGGGGGACCTCACACAATTGACAGCTGATGACTCATCCATTGCTAAGGACGCAGTGGTCAGCTTCCCAGCCCGGCTCCTTAACAACCAACTATTCACTGTGCCCTGATTGGGCAAAGCTTAGCCAAAATAGGGCTCAGAATGCACTGTGCAGCACGCAGTGCATTGTGGGGCACTCAGTGGGCAAACATTCCGCCAAGTGCCCTGCAAAGTTGAGTGCCAAACATGCGAACAGAGGTTGGATTAAATTGAAAATTGGTTAGAGCTTAATAGATTCTGATTAGAAGCAATGAAAGAATCTGAGATTTAGTGCAAATTAAATTCACTGACTACTATCTTCTGTAGAGATTCCCCACCCCAATTCCCCGCACACACTGCCCCCCTCTTCCCACCAGTACATATTGCCCCTGTGTGTAAACAATGCCCCCATACAATTTACCCCCTGCATACATTAGGAGTTAAGGGTAAAAGGATGGAGGAATGGTGGCATAGTAACCTGTCAACTCGTTCTCATTCCTGCAGAACATCACACCTGTCACCCCTCTCCCATTCCTGCTAAAAATCACTACTGTCACCCTAGTCCATGTACTGCAAAACATCACACCTGCCACCCTTCTCCCTGCAGAACATCACTCTTGTTCACCACTTACAGCCCTGCAGAAAATCACTCCTATCTCCCACTCCCAGCCCTGCAAGGTGACAGGAGAGATATTTTGCCAAGCTAGGAGAGGAGAGACACAGCACTGTTAATAAACAAAGGGATTTGCCATAGCTCTTACCTTGCTGCTGGGCCCCTCAGACCATGGAGCTCTCCTGAACCACCTCTAAATGGCTGAAAAAGGTCAGAGCTTTGTCCTCCAGCAGCCAGACCAGTCTCTCCCCCTGCAGGACATGGTAGGAACTGAAGCAGACTAGCAGGATGGGAGAAGGCTGTGTCCAGAGTGGGGATGATGTAGAGCAGAGCAGAGGAGTCTGGCTCTCTCCTCCCATTTTCACAGCTCAGCTATACAAAGTCAAAAATAACTCTTATGCCCTGTACACGCGATCGGACTATCCGGCGGACTTAGTCCAGTGGACAATCCGAACGAGCGGACTTGCCCACACACGACCACACACAAACTGACTTTTTCGGTGGACTAGGTCCGGCGGACTTTTGGCAGAGGTCCGCCTGACTTTCCAAATCTTCTCGCCGGGCTATCTTATGCTCTTTTGCTGCTCTTTTGCTAGAGGAGGAGGCCATATTTCTCCTTCGTTGCCGTCGTTGCTGTCCGGGGGTCTTCTTCCGACTTCTCCGTGCTTTCCAGCCTCTTCTCTCACTCTCCGGTTCCTCTGCCGGGCTCCTCCGCTATCTTCTTCCAGCTCCTTTATTAGCTTTGGCTCTGTCTTTTCGTTCGTCATCGCCGCCGCTGCCTTCTTCTTCACCGGGCTCCTCCGTACGGGCTGCGTGCTTGGATAAGGGTCTGGTATGGACTTTGGGGGGACCCCCACGCCATTTTTTGGTGTAGGGGTTACCTTTGAAACCCATACCAGGTGACGGGGCTCGCAAGGTGTCAATCTTGCTAATGGAAGCGGCGACATTGACTTCCTTCACTACGTCAAAATGAACAGACTTGTGTGGGCAAGTCCGTTCATTTGGAAAGTCTGGCGGACTAGCACACAGACGAGCGGATTTCCTGCCGGAAAGCCGAGCCCATACACGGTCGAACACGGATTCTGGTCTGCCGGATAGTCCGATCGTGTGTACGGGCCATTACTCCATTTGCACTCCTTAGCACCTGAAGCAGTCAGTGCCTCTTCTGCCTCTACCACCTGGACCCAAAAGTGACAGGCAGCGGACTGCGTGATTTCACTGAAATCTGTGATACCCCTGGACTTTATTTAAAGCCTGGGGCAGTCGCTGCAGAATCCAGGACAGTTGGGGGGCTATGCTGATTGGCTGCCTTACATATGACACAGATACTGTAGACCTTCCCAACAAAACGTTACCTTACTCTGGATAGGATTCTGTGTGTTAGACCCATATACAGTACCTTCCTCTAACTCTCTTCCCATGTGTGTTGCAAGCCCTGTTCTTTTGATACGCTATGCATACAACCATTTAAGAGACTTCAAACCAGGTAAAGCAGAAAAGCAGTGGAGAAATAAAGATCCTTTGCTGAGGTAGTTTCTAATAACAGTACAGTTTTGAGAGACATTCTCAACACAGCTCCTATACAAAGATCTTCTAGTGCCCCATAATGGTGCATTCCTTAGGCAGAAGGTAAGTCCATAAAGCAATCCCTTTTCAAGAGTCCATTTAGGAAACAATCCACAGGAGTAATCCAAGTCCCTTAGTAATCCATGCAGGCAGCAAGTCTATGATTAGCAGCAAGTCCATAAGGGTCTCCGGACTTAAGACCCCTGCCAGGAACCCTGATTGGGCTCCCATCACCTCCTGAAGGGGTGATCACTCCAGCAGAGTTACAGGCTAAATTGCTTCAGTACTTCCAGGCAGCTACTGCCTGGGGCTTAGAAGCAGCCCCTTTTATGTTGACTGACCTTGCTGATAATGGGGGGGTGGGGGGGGGATTTACCCCTTACAGCCTGGTTACCTACAGCTCAAAGGTCAACCTGAGGATACGGTGCAACATTAAGACATTAAAATGTTTTGCACTTGTCTGGCTCAATTAACATGAGGGGTGGCGTGGCCTAGCGGTGGACTAAGATGGACGCTTAGACAGAACGCTCTGGAGACCAGGGCGGCAATCCAGCTACCATCAGTGGACAGAGCAGAAAATGGTGGGGAGGGCTTCCAGAAGCTCCTCACTCACCCTCACACAAGCGGATCCAGCGACACAGCTCAGCCCCACTATTCCAGAGCTTTTCCGATCACAGCAAGCGGATATACAGGCCTCCCGGTACCTACACAGTGGAGGAACAGGGAGCCAGGCCGAGCTGATGGAACAGCCGAGCGTGACAGCCTAAAGCGCTCAATCTCCCCCATTTCTTAGTCTGGCAGACTTACAAGCAGTGGCCATGGACATAAAAAATACACTAGCAGCAGCAATTGCGGATGTTAGATCAGATATGAAGGCAGTAGCCTCCTGCCTGGACCACGTGGAAGCAACAGCCACGACACACAGTGCAACAATAGAACAAATCCAGCAGGTAACCAGCATCCATAACCAGCACCTGATAGATATGCATCGGCATATTGAAAATTTGGATAATAGGGGAAGGAGGAGGAATCTGCGATTCAGAGGAATTCCAGAATCGGTGGAAGGATCTCAATTACAACAGGTAATATGGGCTCTCTGCAATACCCTGTTGGGCAGGCCTCCCGACGCTCCAATTGAAATGGAGCGCTGTCACAGGGCTCTAAGCCCTTGTACACATGGTCGGACATTCCGACGGATTTTGTCTGAAACTTGTGTTGCATACACACGGTCGGGCAAAGCTGTCGGAAAATCCGATCGTTCAGAACATGGTGACGTTATTTCGTTATGACAGGACTACATTCAGGCTAGTAGCCAATAGCTTTGGTCTAGGAATTTGATCTGAGCATGCGTGGCACTTTGTCCGATCGGAATTCTCTACACACAATCGGACAAAGTCAGATCGGATCATGTTGTCGGAAAGTTTTATAGCCCAGCTCTAAAACTTTGTCGGTCGGATATTCTGACGGAAACAGTCCGATGGAGCTCACACACAGTCGGAATATCCGACAACACGGTCCGATCTGACATTTTCCGTCAGAATGACCGACCGTGTGTACAAGGGCTTAGACCTAAGGGACAGGATACGGACCCCCCAGGGATGTGGTATGCTGCCTAGTCAGCTTTACACAAAAAGAGGACATTCTGCGTCAGGCACGCAATCATGGGCAGCTACAGCATGATGGCCATCCTGTTCAGATCTTTCAAGACCTCTCGGCCATCATGCTGCAACACAGGAGAGCACTGCGCCCGCTACTCAACATTCTAAGAGACAGACGTATAGTGTACCACTGGAAGTTTCCCTTTTGTCTAACCGCTGCAATAGGAAATTGTACAGCCTTCCTGCGGGTACCCGCTGACCTACAAGAATTCTGCGATACCCTGGGCATTCCACTTGTACAGGTCCCAGACTGGTTTAGCCCCTTCATGATACTGGACCCTTAGGTCTCTGTACATCAGGATGTCCCCCCGCGCTCAAAGAGACACAGACATAGGCGCCGCCATTCCTCATCTGACTTGTCACAGAGAGGCCCAGATGCAATGGTCACTGAACGAGGTCCGAGGGCATCACCAAATGCCTCATGACGGAAAACTGAAGTTTAGGCAGGGCTTGGTCTGCTTTTCAAACAGTCAACTCTGACAGCCCCGCACACAGTTTGCCATGACCTCTCCGACTCTGGATTCTTTCATATGAACTGCGAAGTTGAGAATTGGTGCAAATAGGAGTTCTGAGCTTCTCTAGAGTTCGCTTTAAGGCTGCATTCACACCTGAGCGTAGCGTTTTCAAGCAGAAAATCGTGCAAATTTACAGCGATTTTGCAGTGTTCTTTGCTGCGTTTTGTACAGCGATTTCGCTGCGTTTTTTACAGCGTTTTGCCGTGATTTTATGCAGGGCAAAAGGTCACCGATGTAAAAAGGAGAAAAACGCCCAAATCTGCTCGATTCGAGTGACAAAAAAGGTTCCGGAAATTGTTTGAGCTTCAGGCGTTCGGCTTCAGGCGGCATGGAGTGGAGATGTGAACCATCTCCATTGAGAATAATAGATTTTTTCCCCTCTAGCGTTTTGTAGCTTCAGGCTTCAAGCTACAAAACGCTCAAGTGTGAATGGGGCCTAAAGGATCTCCATATCCTCAAGAGTACTGGCTGGTAGCTCTAGCTATTACAGCACCCTGGCTCTCATCGGTGCCCCCTCCCTTTCACTATAGGGGGGCCAATCCAGTTCGGATGCGGCTAACCTATTGGACTGCCACAAGTTGAAATCCTCAGTGGCCTTACAGGGACTACTATGGATCCTAAGAAACACTGACACCCACCAGGCCTACAAGCCCCCAGCCGGGGGGCATGGTCTTCTATTTTGGATAAGCGAGCCAACAGGGCAAGATCAGAAAACTTAACCACTTGCCGCCCGCCCTATTACAAATTGACGGTGGAAAATGGTTTCATAATCCTGATCGGACGTCATATGACGTGATCAGGATTATGAGCCGCTGCGCGCCCCCGGAGGCGCGCATCGCGGCGATCGTTGTTGCGGGGTGTCAGTCTGACACCCGGCAACTACGATCTCGGTAAAGAGTCTCCGACTGAGACTCTTTACCATGTGATCAGCCGTGTCCAATCACGGCTGATTACAGTGTAAATGGGAAGAGCCGGTGATCGGCTTTTCCTCACTCGCGTCTGTCAGACGCGAGTAGAGGAGAGCCGATCGGCTGCTCCTCTGACAGGGGGGGTCTGTGCTGATCGATTATCAGCACTGCCCCCCTGAGGATGTCCACACTGGACCACCAGGGACGCCACCAGACCACCAGGGAAAAGGTAATCCTCCCTAGACCACCAGGGATGCCAGTCAGCACAATGGATGTCAATCAGTGCCCATAATGGATGCCAATCAGTGCCCACAATGGGCATCACTGATTGGCATGCATTATTGTTTGGCACTGATTGGCATCCATTAGTACAGTATAACACCAATGCCGCCTATGAGTGCCCACCTGTGCCGCCTATGAGTGCCCACCTGTGCCGCCTATCAGTGCCCACCTGTGCCGCCTATCAGTGCCCACCCATGCCCATCTGTGCCGCCTATCCATGCTCATTTGTGCCGCCCATCCATGCCAATCCGTGCCAGCTATCAGTGCCAATTTATGCCACCTATCAGTGTCCATCCGTGTCTCCCATCCGTGTCGCCCATCCGTGTCGCCCATCAGTGCCGCCTATCAGTGCCGCCTATCAGTGCCACATATCAGTGTCCATCAATGCCACCTCATCAGTGCCACTTCATTGGTGCCACATCATTGGTGCCCATCAGTGCCGCCTTATCAGTGCCCATCAGTGTAGCCCCATCAGTGCCCATCAGTGAAGGAGAAAACTTACTTATTTACAAAGTTTTGAAACTGAAACAAAAAAAACATTTTTTTTTCAAAATTTTCGGTATTTTTTTATTTGTAGCGCAAAAAATAAAAACCGTAGAGGTGATCAAATACCACCAAAAGAAAGCTCTATTTGTGAGAAAAAAATGATAAAAATTTAATTTGGGTACAGTGTAGCATGACCGCGCAATTGTCATTCAAAGTGCGACAGCGCTGAAAGCTCAAAAGTGCCCTGTATTGAAGTGGTTAAACTTAAATTTAAATTAAAACTTATGATCAGTCTCTGATCGAAGAAAACTGAACAGCGAGAGCACCCCGAATTCTTCCCGAGAATATCGGCATGAACTTCATTGGATCAGTATCACCCTCACCTTGAACTGCTGTAGAGGTAAAACTATTGTATTGGGTATTCTGGCAATTGGCCGGTTTCACAGGCTCGGTAACAGTGTGGGGAATTATACTGTTGTAACGTTTCATTTTGGTTATTTATGTTTAAGGTTGGTGGGGGGGCCCTGAGTCGGACACCCGGACCGCCTGCAAGGGTGATGGTTAAAGCACCTCGAGCAACTCTTGGATAAAGGATCTCCTGGTTTGGCCGTGCGGCCATTCTCAAAATGACGATACTCCCCTCCTGCTGTATAAATTGCAAACGCTACCAATCAGGCTTCCACCTGAATTTTTTACTCGATATAGAGCCATTTGTAGGGCATTCCTTTGGGACGGCAACTCGGCCAGAATAGGATGGTCAAAACTAGTCCTACCAAAGCTAAAAGGAGGCATTGGCCTACCCGACGTGCAGCATTATTACTGGCCAGTTCATCTAGCTCGGGTGGTGGACTGGAATGTGCATGCTAACAGTAAGGGATGGGTGGCCCTGGAGAAGCTAACAACAAACTATAATCTACAACATGCTCCTTGGATATCTAGAAATAAGACGCCCGCCCAGGTTTTGGCCATCCCCTTGTAGGAGCCACTCTCCATGCATTTAAGAGAGCTTGTGCAGCTCACTCGGTCTCAGATAAATTTTTCCCTTATACTCCGATCAGAGGAAACCCAGACATCACCTCAGGGCTGTCTGGGGCCTTTGCACGAGCGGAGTGGCCCTCTGGGGAGATGCGAGCCAAGCATTTTTTCTGCAGAGGCCAATTTGTATGGCAAGAAGAGTTGGCGGAGATCTCTGAAACGGGAACTTTCCCGTTCTGGTCATACATGCAGCTGAAGCACTTTCTTGACAACCCTAATAGGAGAGATAAGTTCACTAAACCCGATACAACCCTGGAAACACTCTACTCCCGGACAGAGCCACAGTCCCATGTTATCTCGTGTTTTTATGCTTCCCTATTTGAGACTATTTATATCCATAAAGGATCGCTGAATGTCTCAGTGCAAGAAAGTGCTAACAAATTACGAACATGCTAGTATAGAACCCCAGATTTGCTGCACAAATTCCACCCCAAAGTACCCGATAAGTGCTGGCGCTGTGGGAAGGAAAGGGGCTCAATTGCCCATATATGGTGGTATTGCCTGGGGATGAGGTCATTCTGGCTTAGGGTACATGAGATCACAGTGAAGGTTTCTGCACTCAAGCTGGATTTCTCACCAGCACAATATTTGCTGCATCTGTCTAAACTCCCTAAGCAATGCTACTATAAATCAGTCGCGATACACATGGTCAATGCGGCAAGGATATGCGTACCAGTGCATTGGAGGTCGACATGACCCCCTTCAATATCGGAATGGATACAAAGGATCAGTCGTATAGTGGAAATGGAGGAGCTAATCCATATCTCCTCGGACAGAGCTGACAAGTTTGTGCTTATCTGGGAACCTTGGCTAACCTTTAAAAATTCCCAGCAGTATAGAGAAGCTATTCAGGAAACAGGATTAGGCACTGCGGGCTCCTAAAAATCAACCTATAGACCAAATTCATTGTGACATCATTAATTCAACCCCCCAAACTTAGAGGAGGGCAGTTGGTGATGATCTCACCCCTTCCCCTCAATTGCCATTTTAGTGCATAAGCAGTGAATGCTTTCCTTGCCCCTTGACCCTGCACTCCCAACTCCCCCTCCTCCCACCCCTTTTTTTTTTTTCTCTTCCCCTACCCCCATAAGTCCCGGTCCCTGGGGAGAGGTCTGAAGTGAACTATCAACACGTCTGAGAGGTATTACTATAATGTAGGCCTCCTGGGCAAGAGGAGATTGCTATAACTAGCTAGACTCATGCAACTACATGATTCAGATAGCACCCTTAGTGTTTCCCCTGGGATGTCAGGGTGCCCTATAAAGATCATCTAATCAGAATCCACTGCGCTGGTATGGTTTGTCTTACAATGCTTTGTGTTGCATGTTTTTGTTGTGTGTACTACCTATTTTCCTTTAGGAGATTTTGTTCAGAATATACTAAGACGAGCTGTAGTAGCTCAAACTTGTGCAAGATGTAATTCTTATATCCCTCATCACTTATCTTGTATTCTGTACCCTGAAAACTTTTGATAAAATGTTTATGTAAAAAAATTAACATGAGGCGGCACAGTGGTGTAGTGGTTAGCATGCTCCGCTAGCAGTAAGAAGGGTCACTGGTTCGAATCCCTACCACGACACTACCCGCTTGGAGTTTGCATGTTCTCCCTGTGCCTGCATGGGTTTCTTCCAGGTACTCAGGTTTCCTCCCACACTCCAAAGACATGCAGGTAGGTTTATTGGCTTCTGTCCAAAATTGGCCCTAGTATATGAATGGGGACCTTGGATTGTGGGCTCCTTGAGGGTAGGGACCAATATGAAGTGCAATGCACAGGGATAGGGACAATTGTAGACACTCACTCAGGTTGAACTGGATGGACTTGTGTCTTTATTCAACCTTACTAACTATGAAACTATGAGGGGATGGGCACAGACACAAGCAAATGTACTCACAGGAAAACATGTTAACCATCTTGTTGGCACCTGCGTAAACTCAGCTGTCATTAGACATGGGCGCCATCAATAAATTTGTTTAGTTCTGTTCCACTACAGTTCGTATTAAAATTAATTCGTACTTCGTATTTCGTGTCCGAAATTCCGTTTCATTTCGTACGAAATACGAATTGTCGTTAGGTTTGTTAACTTGTACGAACGTTTGTTACGATAAATTTAAAGGCAAAAATATACCTCAATATGACAGTCGATGCTGATGGAAGTTTGGTTTTTATCTAAAATACGAAATTCCGTTGAAGAATTTCCTATCCAAAATACAAATTTTCATTAGATGAGAAAGAGAGAAGCGGATTGTCTGCCATGCACCGCTGGTCCAGTTTTCATCTGCTCCAGTTTCGATAGATCCCCCCACACTGTTTGGGGTCACCGGGGATGTGCGGGGAGCACATGCTTGGTAACACCAAACAATTTCCAGTGACCCCGCACATCCCCGGTGACCACGAACAGTGCGGGGGATCAAAACTGGAGCAGCTGTGCATGGCAGCCATGTGCTCATTATGAGGGGCTTCCAACATCCCTGTGCTGTGCTGTGCTGACTTCCTCCTGGGGCTGTACCTCTGCTGTGCTCATTATGGGGGGCTCCCACCATCCCTGTGCTATGCTGACTTCCTCCTGGGGCTGCTTATTATGAGGGGCTCCCACCATCCATGTGCTGTGCTGATTTCCTCCTGGGGCTGCTTATTATGAGGGGCTCCCACCATCCCTGTGCTATGCTGACTTCCTCCTGGGGCTGTACCTCTGCTGTGCATATTATGAGGGGCTCTCACCATCCCTGTGCTGTGCTGACTTCCTCCTGGGGCTGAACCTCTGCTGAGCTTATTATGAGGGGCTCCCACCATCCCTGTGCTGTTCTGACTTCCTCCTGGGGCTGTACCTATGCTGTGCTCATTATGAGGGGCGCCCACCATCCCTGTGCTATGCTGACTTCCTCCTGGGGCTGCTTATTATGAGGGGCTCCCACCTCATAATAAGCAGCCCCAGGAGGAAGTCAGCATAGCACAGGGATGGTGTGAGCCCCTCATAATGAGCACAGCAGAGGTACAGCCCCAGGAGGAAGTCATCATAGCACAGGGATGGTGGGAGCCCCTCATAATAAGCATAATGACTGAGACGTCGATGTTACGACAACTGATCCGAAATCCGAAATTCGTAAACAAAAGTTCGTATTGCATACAAAATTCGGACGCATGGCAATTCGTATTTTGGATCCTCCCGAACGTACAAATTTTGGGAAATTCGTACGAATTTGAGATTCATACAAAACAAAACGCACATGTCTAGCTGTCATTATTTTACCCAGAAGGTCCTCTCTGCCCTTCCAACAGCATATGGCAGGTAATGTGTCTGTGTCACTGGACACTGCGTTTAGTGGCAGGGCGTATCTGACCACAGGCAGGTGGTCCATTAAGCATGGGCAGGGAAGCTTCATATCATTCACAGCACAATGGTCTGGGGCCCATAGATGTTGATCAGGAGCAGGTCCTGCCCCCCGTGGAAATATCCAAGACCATGCATCTCCCCATTTCTACCTCCTAAAAAAGGGGGAGGAAATTGGGGAACTTGGGACTTTGAGTGAAGCCATGGCTGGGTAAAGTCATGTGCCTCTATCCCTATCATCTAAAAATAAAAGCTTCACCGCGGCAGGGGGCGGCGGTGATGCTAAAGGAAAAAAGTGGGACTTTAAATGAAGCTCAGGATGACAAAAATGAGTAAAATGGTGGAAAATAAGGATTTAATAATGCGTAAAAAACACGTTTACATACAGTTCATTCCATGTATACAAAAATGCACCCATAACATGGTGTCAATCTGAAACCTGGCAATAATTGATAATAACATATTTACAACCATTAATATTCAAAGTAAAATAAAAGGGACCACCATACTCATAGTTGGATATAAATGTTAAGATAATAGCATCTGCACTGTCAATAGGCTCAAAAACCCAAATATGTTAGAAGAAGTATAACACATATCATGATGGTTATGTAGTTCATATATCAGTAGCTCGACGCGTTTCGCGGCTTTAAACCGCTCTTCAGGAGCAGACATGTAAGATATCTGCAATAGGAAAATATTTATAGGTAAGTATATTAAATCAGGGTAGGGGGGGATGGACAACCCTGCCGCGGTGAAGCTTTTATTTTCCCATTTCTACCTCAATAATCTACAGACAGCTTACCATGATGGGAAAAAAATACCACGACCAAAGTGTAAGGCTCGTCCGCATGAGACCAAAAGGAGCGGCCGGGATGCCACTCCCCTGAACTGAAACAACTCCAGCATGTCCTCTCTTTGCAGACACTGCAGCACTTTCACCATCTTGATCAGACTTAACAAATAAAAATTGTAACACAACTTTCTCCCTTACAGGCTCAGGGATGACATCTTCCTCCTCATCTTCATCTGACCCTCTGGCTGGTACTAGCATAGGAATTTTCCTTCATCTGTTTGAATCTGTCCTCATTCTCAAACTTCTCCTTGAACACACTGCTGCTTTCCTTCAGAGAGGCAACCAACTTCTCCTGATTTTTCAATGTCTCTTTCAGAAATCTGAGCTAGGAGTTTTCCTTCTTACTGTTCCCAGTCTTACTGTGCAGAGATTTTTTTCCCTGAAATCTGCTTTCAAGGCAAGCAAGATTCTGTTAGTCCTTAGTAATATGGTGAAGTCTAGTCACTACTCTATCCTGGAAGACTGGTAAGGCCTCCCCTTGCATAGGGAAAAGCCCAGGATCCAATGCAGCTTGAACAGCAAGGCCTCAGTGCTTCTGGGGAACCTCCATCTTCATCTCCCCTACCCACTGAATTATGGTTGGGGGAAAAACCTGCCGGACAGGCCAAGGCTTGATGTTTCCCCCAGCTGAGACCACAGCAGAGTGAGCCAACAGCACCTTGCAGAATTGCACCACCTGGTGGAGAGACAGATGTGACTGGCTCACTGTTCTCTGTACAGCACTGCAGTATATGTCAAAGCTATATAAATGTATAATACTAGTCTAATATTATAGTGGGGGGACATTTGAATGTAAGCTCCTGTGGTACACAGACTGATGTGTCTGGTTCTGTGTATTGCTGAATATGTCACAAATATTATAACAATGATAATCAAATGTCTAGACAAAAATGACCGCATTTTAACAATTTCTATCTTTTGTTTTTCCTGAAGGAATTCCTACATACATTGTCACAGAAAGAGAGTTCATGGGTTGGTCTCAGAAAGACAACATCTAAAAAATGGCAATGGTTGGATGGGACTGTTCAAAAATCAAAAGGCGAGAAAAAAGAAGAAAGGTAGGACTTTATATGAAGCACGTGGTTGCAAATGAGTAGATTGGTGAATATAAAAATATGTTTATTAATTCATATACATATACTGTATAGACATTCCAGACATAATCTTGATGTCAAGTTCAGAAACAATTGAAAATGATAAACACTGGTATCAAATAACATCACATGATACATTTCCACAATCCACCAAAATTGTTATTTCTTTCTCGTACATCACGGGACACAGAGTTTCAGTAATTACTGGTGGGTTATATAGGGTATCACTAAGTGATTGGACACTGGCACACCCTAGACAGGAAGTTCAACCCCCTATATCACCCCTCCCCTTACTTTGAGCACCTCAGTTTTTTTCACCAGTGTCTTAGGTGTTGGTCACAAGTAAAGATGTGCTATGTTGAGCTCCACTGGAATATTCCTTACTAGGGCAAGCCATGCAACCGGATCCATTCAAAGTGTCTTTTCCAGGCCGAATTGGATGGTACCCGGGCTTCATGTCCGAAGAAACAAGGTTTTACCTGTAACGCTTCTCTTTTTAGAGAGCTGGACCCCGGGATCCAGTATTTGTTTTTTTCAGCCTCAGCCCTGGCGGGGTACTTTATAGGCCCAGAACTGCGGATTCCCCTATACAAAAGGGGGCCCCAGTCTCTGAAGGTTTTTTTCCTAACAGAGCCCACCGTGAGAGGTGAAGATTGGGTCTGTTACACAGAACCCTGCAGCTGGATAAGGTAAAGTAGACTCCTTAATAATTTTTCTAGTTCTAATAGGTTTCTCCTTTAAGTAAATGTATGCTATGCCTAGGGCTGAAACGATTAATCGATATTATCGATGATAATCGATAATGAAAATTGTCAACGATTTTCATTATCGATTCTTTGGTCCGCACCTTCCTCCTGTCCATCCGTCATTGGTGTCCCTGGGAGCGATGACGCCTGGTCATTGATGTCCCCGGGAGCAATGGCGCCCGTTTACTGTTGTCCCCGGGAGCAATGGCGCCCGGTTATTGTTGTCCCCGGGAGTAATAGCACCCCGTCATTGTTGTCCCCGGGAGCAATAGTGCCCCGTCATTGGTGTCCCTGGGAGCAATAGCGCCCCATCATTGGTGTTCACGGGGGAAATAGCGCCCCGTCATTGGTGTTCACAGAGGGGGAATAGCTCCCCATCATTGGTGTTCACGGGGGGAATAGCGCCCCATCATTGGTGTTCACGGGAGGAATAGCGCCCCATCATTGGTGTCTCCGGGAGGAATAGCGCCCCGTCATTGGTGTCTCTGGGAGGAATAGTGACCCGTCATTGGTGTCTCCGGGAAGAATAGCGCCCCATCATTGGTGTCTCCGGGAGAAATAGCGCCCCATCATTGGTGTCTCCGGGAGGAATAGCGCCCCGTCATTGGTGTCTCTGGGAGGAATAGTGACCCGTCATTGGTGTCTCCGGGAGGAATAGCGCCCCGTCATTGGTGTCTCCGGGAAGAATAGCGCCCCATCATTGGTGTCTCCGGGAGAAATAGCGCCCCGTCATTGGTGTCTCCGGGAGAAATAGCGCCCCATCATTGGTGTCCCCAGGAGGAATAGGGCCCCGTCATTGGTGTCCCCAGGAGGAATAGGATCCCGTCATTGGTGTCCCCGGGAGGAATAGCGCCCCGTCATTGGTGTTCACAAGAGGAATAGACCCCCGTTTTTTTTATTTTTTATTATTATATCCGATTAATCGAAAAAATAAACGGTCGATTAATCGATTACGAAAATAATTGTTAGTTGCAGCCCTGGCTATGCCTAAAGTCACCACCGGGGGCTGTCAAGAGCACATACATTTCATGCCTGATCTGTCTGACTCAGTGTCCATGCTGTACGCTCCTCCAAGCCATGCTCAGGGTAGGAATTAGGAAGGGGGGTTTTCTCCTGCAGGGATTCTCCCCCCCACGGCTTAGGTTAGGCACAGAGAGGCGGTAGTATACCACACTGCCCGCCACCGCCGCCATTACAGTGGCTTCTCATCCACCGGCCCTGCTCTCTCCTCCGCCCCAGCCTCTCGTCAATACAGGTTCCGAGGATCAGAGCCTCGGCTCGCGCGGGAAAGCTGTCTTTTTTGAAGACCGGGGGGCAGGGGGGGCAGAGTGTTATCGCAACATCAGCGTGGTTAGGTGCCCACATCGCTAGCTACACAGGCTATAAAGTGCACTCTTTTGCAGGTGCACACAGCCTATGGAGGGACACAGAGCTGGCAGGTGCATGTGAGTCTAGGACACAGGCATTCCCTGGCAGCATTTACTTAAGCACCAGACTGGGTCTTGGTAGCAGCGACAGTTGCTGAACTACATTGCTCAGCAGTCAGTGCTTTTTTTGTGGTACCTCTACCTTTGTTGCTTGGCACTATCGGCAGAAGAGGTACAAATACCTCGAAAAACAGGGGCTCAAAGGGATCTCCCTCAGGCTCTGAGGACCCCCCCTCTGCAGCACCTTCTGCCCCTGAAGGACCTGGGGAAGCTGGCCAGGGTGAGCCATCGGGGTCAGGGGCTACATCTGCTTCTGGCACTTCAGCCCCTGTGTACATTACGCAGGAGGTTTTTTCCTCAACCATAAATGGGCTAGAGGAAAGATTAGTGGACTTAATCGCATCTTCACTCAGTGGAAGAAAAGGCACTAGGTCCCCCTCTGCCACCCAGGACCCTCAAACAGAGGAACTCTGGGGAAAAAAAGAGAATCCCCCTCAGAGGATTGAGATGAGACTGATGATTCCTCTTTTAAGGAATCAAGTGGAGACGGCCCCTCTTCAGCTTCTCAGGATGAGAAGATGTTGGTGCTAATTCTTGCTGGATTGGTCCGCTCCACATTTAAGTTGTCCGTATCTGAGTCAAAGAACCCTCCTCTTGTCTTTGTTCACTGAAGCCTCCTCAAACTGCACATGTCTTTCCTGTTCATAGTTTACTGGAAAAGCTTATTATTATGAGTGGGATCACCCTGATAAACATCGTTTCCCTCCTAAAAAGTTTTCAACACTTTATCCTATGGAGGAAAAATTTGCTAAGATGTGGGATATACCAGCTATTGACGCCGCCATATCAATAAAAGTCTGACTTTTCCTGTTGACAACGCTCAAATACTTAGGGATCCAACTGATAAAAAATTTTTTAATTCCTGTTAAAAAACGTTTTTCTCCTTGGCAACCTGCAGGGGCAGCAATTGGAGTTTGTCAGTACTTGAGAGACCATGTTAAACAGGTCCTCAAGGTTTCATCTGAACAGCAAGCCCGGGGTTGGCCAACCTACCAGCGGCTCTGTGTTTTGCAGTTGATGCTATCAGAGATTCTATCCTCCAGACCTCTCGCCGTACGCTTGGGTTGGTGTATATGCATAGAATCTTATGGTTGAAAGATTGGTCAGCCGAATCACCATGTAAGAAGCTTCTGGCTGGAATCCCCTTTCGTGGTGTAAGGCTGTTCAGAGAGGATTTGGACAATTATATCCAAAATATCTCTAGTGGGAAAGGCACCCTCTTGCCAGTTAAAAGTGGAGTTAACGTCCCTCTTTCAAACGTGCTCTTTCTCAGTGCCAGGAGCATCAGTCTCCAGGCAGTCGCGATGGCCTCCTCCGTCAGGCTCAAGAACTAAATCTTATAGTCAACCCCAGGAACAAAATAAGTCCTGGGGGAGGAAGTTTACAAAACGCTAAAGCCTCTTTATTAAGGGGCGCCCCCGCTCGCTCAGGTGGGGGGAAGACTGCTACAGTTCTCAAGGCTCTGGCAGGAGGATTTTCAGGACAAATGGGGGCTCTCCACAATAACTCTAGGTTACAAACTAGAATTCTGAGAATTCCCCTCTCCTTGTTTCCTCTGATCAAATGTTCCCAGAGACCCAGAGAAAAGAAGTCTCTCTTTCTAGCGTTGGAGCGACTATTGTCGCAAAAAGTTATTGTGCTAGTTCCCACGCAAGAGCAGGGATTGGGGGTTTTATTCAAACCTTTTTTTACGGTACCAAAGCCTAATGGAGATGTCAGGCCCATTCTAGATTTCAAGAATGTAAACCAATTCCTAAAAGTATGTGACGGACTGGGGTTTATATGGTCACAAAACAGACACCCCAAAGCAAAGTACATATTCATTTTTTTTTATATTTCTAAACATCTCCCTTCTATTCTATTAATAACCAGTAGATGGCAGAGAAGGTACACAAACAGAGTCTATATAAGGCCACACACCATGTGACTGGAAATTAAACTACTTCCAGCCATAAAGTCAGTGGTCATGTCTCATGCTGTTTGTGTGATTCTTTGCAGTCCACGCCAAGCTGATCACCTTATCTCATCGCGTCTACAATCATCGGCTCTCTTAATTCACATTTTGAGGCCGGTAACATTTTGGGGGCTCGTGTGCCGGGATTCGTTGTGTTACCAGTGAAAGGGAAGTGCGAGACAAGCGTGAGCCTGCTACAGAGCTACAAGGAGAGTCGTGAGAGTCGTCTGCCTCGTGAGTGCAAGTCTTCAGATTGCAACAGAGATGGCGTCTCCTCGTCGTGCGCTGATGTGGGATATCCGGAAACAAATTCATCTGCTTAATGAAGAACAGCTGCATAGCCTCGCTATTACGCTGGAAGATGAAAGAGACGTGGACGTTCCAACGGTGACTGGTACCAACGAAATGGAACTTGTTGAATTTATTGAAGACTACTTGAGAAGTGATCAGCTGGAAAAGTTGGAAGATCAAGGTATGTCTTACCTACTCATCATCCAAGACAAGATCAATGAACTAAAACTTAACAAGGAAAGTACACCAACTGTGGACATTGCAACCGCTGCAAAAAAAATAAGTAGTGGGATTGCAAGGACTGAACAGGTATCGGAGGTGGTGAGATTAACTGATGTTGTTGCTTTATTGCCACGTAGAGAATTTAAAATGCATGGTGGTGTAATTTCAGATCATGGTTCGGACATGAGTTACAGTAGCGTGTGCAGACAAATTGACGAGGGTCTAACAGAAAAATTCCCTGAATCTGAAATTATACGCACAGTGTTGAGAATAATCAAACCTGGTAATTTTAAAGATATGTTGACTGACAAAGATGATCTTACTGTTGCTGAATTGAAAAGGTTTTTGAAGTCACATATGAGAGAACGAAGTGGTAATGAGTTATTTCAGGACCTTAGCAATGCTACCCAGCAAGAAAGAGAAACAGCACAACAATTTGTTTACAGGCTAGTGGGGTTAAAACAAAAAGTTCTGTCTACATCACAACATGATAGGCAAGAGCTTAGCTATGACAAAAAACTGGTGCAAGGCATATTCCTTCATACACTGTATCAGGGACTAAATGAGAAAAATTCTAATGTTAGACGAGATATCAAGCCTTATGTGTCTGATTTGACAGTAACGGATGACTTTATCATAGAGCAAGTCACCAGATCAGTTGATAAGGAAACAGAAAGGCAGAGACGCTTAAACAGTGCTCCTAAACATAAACCTATTACTGTTCATTCATCACAGACACCAGGGAATAGTGAAAAAGACACCTTGCAAAAGAGAGTTGAGGGAGATGTTAGAGCAAATCACACTGCATTAATGGAACTAACAACACAGGTCTCTGCTCTCACAAAGAACCTGGAAAAGATGATGAAACTAACTCCTCTTGTTGGAAACCAAATGACTAAGCCACTAACCAATGTTCAAGTTCCAGATACAACTCACTGCAAGCCCAGGTGTGATGATTGCATTAAACGAGAGAGTCAGAGCTGCTACCATTGTTTCTACTGTGGTTGGACAGGACACAGAGCGGTTGATTGCTTGAAGAAAAGAAGGCAGTCGGGAAACGACAGACGGTCACTGGGAAAGGGACAACCAGTGACCACCTCAAATGATCTGTCCCATGCTAAGGTAAACAGGGTATTCACCCACCGGTCAACTAGAACACTCCCAAAAGAGAATGGATTCTCCAAACAACACGTAGCACAATTAATTGGAGGAAAATGCCTACTGTCATGTCAGATGAATGGTGTACCGGTTGACATTTTGATGGATACAGGAGCTCAGGTCAGCATTGTCGGGAAGGCATGGTTAGAAAAGTTTCTACCCAGCGTCTCCATTAGGCACATACAAGATTTACTTTGTGATGACAACTTATCCATTACAGCTGCAAATGGTTCTATCATTCCATTCATCGGGTGGATTGAAGTCTGCCTGGAATTCGAAAGTAGTGGACATGGAAACTTAGCCATTTATGTGCCAATGCTGGTGAGTGACTGCTGTAATGACAATCCAATTCTTGGGTTTAATGTTATCGAAGAATTGATCAGAGAAAACCATGACCGACCAAACAGCACCCAAAACCTGACTATCTTGCTGAGTGAAGCTATGAAAGTAAGACAGAGTGTAGCGAATAACATTGTCAATGCTGTCAGTCAAGCAACTGACCCAGGAGAAATATTCGATAGTCGTATGGTCAAAGTGGGGAAGAAGGGACTCCAGATTAAAGGAGGCGAGCTCTGTGAAGTCAAATGCAGAATTAGAGCGTGGCCGAAAGGAGGAATCATGTCATTTGAACCACTTCCCGAATATCCAATTGAGGAAGGACTTGAACTATTTCCTTCAGTGGTAGATGTGCCAAATGGGTTCTCTAAACTGGTGAAGATACCTATACTGAACCGTGCTCAACATGACATCTACCTTCCACCCAGAACAGTATTGGGTACCATTTCTCCAGCAGCTGAGATTCTACCATTGTCTCCAAACAAAGACGATGGAAAGGGAATTGACCAGAAGAAAAGGGTGTTTCATGTAAACCAGTTGAATCAAGTGGACACTGGAAATCAGCTACCCACTAACAAATCTGTTAAGTGGCACCCACCTGTCAATTTGGAAGATCTCTCAGAAGAAGAACAGGAGATAGCGAGACAAATGTTATATGATGAATCAGATGTCTTTACTCGAGATGAGGGAGACATAGGATGCATCCCTAACCTGAAACTGAGGATAAATCTGAAAGATGAAACTCCTGTCCAGAAACGCTACAATTCGATACCGAAACCCCTATACAAAGAAGTGAAAGAATATATCCAAAACCTTCTTGACCGAGGTTGGGTAACAAAATCTTCTTCTGCATACTCATCACCAGTTGTTTGTGTTCGAAAGAAGGACAGTAGCCTACGACTATGTGTTGACTTTAGGGAGTTAAACCGAAAGACTATCCCAGATAGACATCCACTACCCAGAATACAAGATCTGCTGGATAGCTTAGGAGGATTTACGTGGTTCTCAATCCTGGACCAGGGTAGTGCGTATCATCAAGGCTTTGTGCATGAAGACTCCAGACATCTGACGGCTTTCAGCACCCCCTGGGGACTCCTGGAGTGGAACCGTATTCCATTTGGATTAACGAATGCCCCAGCAGCTTTTCAGAGATGCATGGAGAATGTATTAGAGGGCATCAGAGACAAATGTTGTTCTCCATACTTGGATGACGTACTTTGCTACTCCAAAACTTTTCAGGAGCATGTCAATGATATTAGGCAAGTGCTTAGTCGAATGCGTGAGCATGGTATCAAACTTAGACCGAAGAAGTGTGAACTCTTTAAACGACAGATTCGATACCTTGGACGAATGGTGTCAGAAGAAGGCATAAAAATTGACCCAAAAGATCTTGAAGCGGTATTACATTTGAAAAGGAAAGAACCAAAAACAGTGGGAGGGGTCAGATCTTTGTTAGGATTCCTGAGCTACTACAGGTCCTTCATTCAAGATTTCTCTCGACTGGCTAAACCACTGTATGAACTTTTGCAGAACACTGAGAAAGAATCTGCTACATCCATCCCCAAAAACAATCGGAGGGAATCTACAAAGAAAAGCGGGAACAAAGCACAAGTGCCATCTAAAACACTGATTCAATGGACACCCAAACATCAAGCTGTAGTATCCAGACTGGTGGACATGCTAACCAATCCACCAATTCTAGCATACCCTGATTTTGATTTACCCTTCGTCTTACACACTGATGCTTCCAATGAAGGCCTAGGTGCTGTACTATACCAACGACAAGGAGAAAAACTTTGTGTTATTGGGTTTGGCTCCAGAACATTGACTCCAGCAGAGCGCAATTACCATCTTCACTCTGGTAAACTTGAGTTTTTAGCTCTCAAGTGGGCAGTCTGTGACAAATTCAGAGATTACTTGTACTGCGCTCCAACATTCACCGTTTACACAGACAACAACCCATTGACATATGTATTGAGTACTGCCAGACTGAATGCTGTGGGTCATCGCTGGGTTGGCGAGTTGGCCGATTTCCACTTCGATATCAAGTACAGGCCAGGTAAACAGAATGCAGACGCAGATACACTGTCACGATTTCCAGTGGAACTCACGAAGAATCTGAGTGAGTACACAGAGCTTGTACCATCTGAGGTTGTGTCAGCTATGTGGCAAGGGAGCAAAGCTGTTGACGAAGAAGAGGCATTATGGGTGGCTTCATTGACTCTTCACTCAGAAAGTGATGTGGCCGAAGAATTGCTGAAAGGACAGACAATCTGCCCAATGACTCAGGAGAATATCAGAGCATTACAACAAGACGATACCAACATTAGAGAAGTGGTCTGGCTTAAGGAGAACGACTGGATTCCAAACCACAAAGAAAAGGAGAGTATGACCAGCAAAACAAGACGTTTGATACATGAATGGAATAAACTCAGAGTCGATGAAGGAATCCTCTACCGACACTCTGGAACCCGAAAACAGCTAGTTCTACCAGAAAAGTTAAAACCATTGGTCTTAAGAAATCTTCATGATGACATGGGTCACATTGGTACTGACAAGGTAACCCACCTAGCACGTGAACGATTTCACTGGCCATTTATGCAAAGAGACATTGATGAATATGTGCTGAAGAAGTGCAGCTGCATCAAACAAAAGCGTCCAAATATCACCGAAAGAGCACCTATGGGTTCGATTACTACCAGTTCACCTTTGGAGTTAGTATCCATTGATTATCTTCACTTGGAGAAAAGCAAAGGAGGATATGAGCATATACTTGTAATAGTTGACCATTTCACACGCTTTGCACAAGCGTATCCAACTAAGAACAAATCTGGAAAAACGGCGGCAGAAAAGATCTTTCAAGATTTCATACCACGTTTTGGCTATCCAGAGAAACTCCACCATGACCGAGGAAGAGAATTTGAAAACAACTTATTTCAGACATTGCAACGATTGGCAGGGATTTCTCATTCAAGAACTACTCCATACCATCCACAGGGTAACCCAGTGGAGAGACTGAACCGTACTTTGTTACAGATGCTTCGCACCTTAGAGGAAGAGAAAAAGTCAGATTGGAAAGAACATCTTCCACATATGGTTCATGCATACAATTGCACCAGGCATGAAGCCACAGGATACTCGCCATTCTTTCTATTGTATGGAAGATCTCCTCGTTTGCCAATTGACCTAATGCTCAACCTAAATTTGGAAAAGGAATCAGAAAGTCAACCAACATTTACTCAGAAATGGGCATCTAGAATGCAAGAAGCTTACAAAATCGCATCCGAGAATAGCAAAAAATCATCTGCTAAAGGGAAGAAGTACTATGACAAAAAGATAAAAGGAGCACCTCTTCAACCGGGTGATCGGGTCTTAGTACGAAATCTCTCTGAAAGAGGAGGACCTGGTAAACTTTGTTCATACTGGGAAGAATCAGTACACAAAGTGGTAGAAAGAATCAAAGATGGGCCTGTGTACAAAATTCAGCCTGAAAGTGGTAAAAAGACTATTCGAGTACTGCACAGAAATCTTTTACTACCAGTAAATGACCTACCAATTGAAGGACACATTCCAAGAGTACCGATGAAACAAAGACAATCAAGTAACAGAAAGGATACCAGAATGGATGTGGACCAGGAGGAGGAATGTTCAGATGAAGAAAGATGGTATTATCCTTGTATACCAGAGACTACAGAAAGTCATGATTGTGTTGTGTCTCAACCAAACTCTCAAAACGTACAGAAAATCCCATTAAGAGTTTCTGCTGAAGAGTTCTATCCTACAACAACCACACCCAATGTTGAACAAGAACAAAATGATGGAACAGTAGTTGGCGACCAAATCTGGGCTACAGACATGGTGGGACTAGACACTGCAGAATTACCCTCATTAAGTCAAGACTTACCTGTGAACCAAGATATGCAAATGGAGAATGATGTTGATGGAGAAGACTCAACTCCTGTCAGAAGATCTACCAGACAAGCTAAGCCTAAAGAGATCTTTACGTATGACACACTAGGTCAGCCAAGATACAGACCAAGTCAGGTTCACACCATACAAACTCCTACAATGCTAGCTACTCCCAGGACATGCCAGGTAGTTAACGTAGCTCCCTGGTGGCAACAAGTACCTATTTGGGTTACTTAAATCACTAAATAGTGTTCAGATACCAATTGAGTTTAATGTCGGGAGCCATTAACTGAAGGAGGGGAGAGTGTGACGGACTGGGGTTTATATGGTCACAAAACAGACACCCCAAAGCAAACTACATATTCATTTTTTTTTTATATTTCTAAACATCTCCCTTCTATTCTATTAATAACCAGTAGATGGCAGAGAAGGTACACAAACAGAGTCTATATAAGGCCACACACCATGTGACTGGAAATTAAACTACTTCCAGCCATAAAGTCAGTGGTCATATCTCATGCTGTTTGTGTGATTCTTTGCAGTCCACGCCAAGCTGATCACCTTATCTCATCGCGTCTACAATCATCGGCTCTCTTAATTCACATTTTGAGGCCGGTAACAAGTACAGTCCTTTCGTATGGAATCGATCCGATTGGTAGTCTCCATCCTACAAGGAGGAGAACTTCTGGCGTCAATAGACATCAAGGATGTGTACCTGCATGTACCTATTTTCCCTGCTCATCAAAAGTTCCTGCTTTTCGAAGTAGAAAAATGCCGCTTTCAGTTTGTAGCTCTGCTTTTCGGGCTAGCTACTACACCTCGGGTGTTTACAAAAATCTTGGCCCCGCCAGATTAAGGACCCAAGTTATAACAGTAATAGCATACCTAGACGACCTGCTCTTGATAGACCGGTCGATAGCCCAAACTTGGTCACCACAGTCAACTACCTGGAGTACCTAGGTTGGGTCCTTAACTTGGAGAAGTCTTCTTTAAAGCCAGTAAGAAGACTAGAGTATTTGGGTCTGGTCATAGATGCAGCCCAGAAGAGGGTATTTTTACCCCAGGCAAAGATCAGTGCCGTAAAGGAACTGATTCAGGTAGTCAGGACAAAGAAGGGTCCTTCTATTCTCCTTTGTATGAGGCTGCTGGGGCAGATGTAGTATCCTGTCTGCCTGAAAGAAGAAGGTTCAGGCGTTCGATTTTCTGATGTGTCTGTCTCCTGCAGTGCGTCGGAGCCTCAGTTGGTGGCTTATACCCAAAAATCGGCAAAAAGGAAAATCCTTTTTACCAGTTACCTGGAGAGTGGTAACAACAGATGCCAGTCTTTCGGGTTGGGGAGCAGTTCTCGAACAGTCGACTGTCCAAGGGAGATGGTCCAAGACTGAGAGGTCCTTACCCATCAACTTTCTGGAGATCCGTGCGGCGTAACTTGCCCTAAAGGCCTGGACACTCAGGTTTCAGGGTTGCCCTGTCAGGATCCAGTCCAACAATGCCACAGCAGTGGCTTATATCAATCACCAAGGAGGCACCAGGAGTCGTGCATCTCAGGGAGAAGTGAACCAGATCTTAATCCCTCCAGTGTTCCATCCTGTCAGAATAATTTATCATAGAGTCTGCCTCCTGGTGTCAATCCATGGGTTGGCATCCCAGTACATATGTCATAGGTAGAATCCTTGACTTTCTGCAAATGGGGCTGACCTTGAGTACCATCAAGGGCCAGGTCTCGGCCTTGTCAGTGTTGTTTTGAGGTCTGCTTGCTTCGCATTCTTTGGTCTGAAGCTTTTTACAGGGGGTAACGAGTCTTAATCCTCCAGTTAAGGCGTCCCTAAACCCCTGGAACTTGAATTTGGTACTGTCAGTTTTACCGAAACAGCCTTTTGAACCAATACGTCAAATTCCCTTGGTCCTGTACCTGTGTCTATCCCTCAGGATAGATAGATAGATAGATACCGATGCGTCTGAGAACCTCACACACAGTTCCGCACAGGCAGGCAAAGTGGTTCCAAGAGACCAAATATGGTCGCTGCAGTCCCTTTTATACCCTACCCCACATACACTGCATTTCAAAGTGTTCATGGGTAGGTCACACAGACTTCTGGGTAGATAAGGTCAAAATGACCAAAGTAAACACAGTCACTTCCTGTTATCTTTCAACACCATAGAAAAGAAAAATAGCTAAGGTCCAGTTCCAGTTTTTGGTCACTAGATGGCATCCAATACTAGTGAATACATGGTCCATAGATTTACATTGTACTTCACATTTATTGCATTAATACACCATTATATCCCCGCTACACACTCCCCCCACTTGAACTCTTTGGTCCCCAAAGAGGCTTTTCACTTTATCATCTATGTGACTATATAAAACTGACAGAGGAGCCTTCCACCAATTGTTATATGGTGGGGAGATGTCCTGTGCACTCACCGCTGAGATTACCATGTTATGTACAGATGTGCCAAGGGGTGAGGTGGGGTTGTTCCCTACTGAATCGGTTCTCTTGGAACTCTTGAGGTTTCCATGTCCAACTGACAGGTATTTCTAACCCCTTTTTCAGTCTCAACCAGTGGAGAGTAACTAGGAATATCCAGCTCTTCAGTGGGGTCAACTGCTGGCACAAACTCTGGGGCCTCTGCTCTGAGAGTTTCAGTATGACCTTCCTCTGCTTCAGGGAGGGCCTCCATATCAATTTCCGGAGCCTCCATGGGCCACAGCCAACTCATCCCTAAGTCTTCATCTTCGTCCTCCAAGGACTTTGACTGAGATCTGGTTGTCGGCCTACTGACTTCACTGGATGTGGGTGGGAGTTCATTCTCCATACTTGTCTTAACCACCTCTGTAAGGGGCAACAGGTGGTTCCGGTGCAAGGTTTTCACAGGTCCAGTGCTGCCCTTTGGTTTGATTTCATATACGGGGATGCCTAGGAGTTTTCCACACACAGCATAAGGCTGCGACTTCCAGTGATCGGCCAGCTTATGCTTCCCTGGAATGCCAACATTTCTCAGCAGTACCTGGTCACCTATTTGCAGATCTTGAATCTTCACTCTCAAGTCAAAGTTATTTTTATTTCTGCTCTCCCTGGATCTTGAAGAAGCTTGGGCCTGCTCGTAGGCAATTTGCAAGTTCTTTCTCAGTCTGTTCATATATCCTGTTCACATGGTGCTGTTATAGGCATGGACTAATGAAGCAATGTGTCTACTCCAGTGGGGCTTCTGTTCTGCGGTCAACGTACCCAGCATATTCAGGAGGGTCCGGTTGAACCTTTCTGGCTGAGGATCCCCTTGTGGGTGATAGGGTGTGGTCCTCGACTTCTGTATGCCAAATAACCCCAGTAGTTCTTTTATTAGTCTACTTTCAAAGTCTCTTCCCTGGTCTGAGTGTATCCTTTGGGGTAATCCATAATGGACGAAGAACTTCTCAACAAGAGTCTTTGCCACTGTGATTGCTTGTTGAGTTCTAATGGGAAAAGCCTGGGCATACCTGGTGAAATGGTCTGTCACCACTAAGATGTCCCCTACTCCACTCAAGTCGTTTTCCAGACTGAGAAAGTCTATGCAGACCAGGTCCATTGGGCCCTGACTTTCCAGATGGCCCATTGGGGCAGCCCTCTGTGGCAGCGTCTTCCGTTGTATACACCTGAGGCAGGAATGACAGTAACTCTCTACCTCTCTTCTCACGTGAGGCCAGTAAAATCTGTCTTTCACTAACTGCAAAGTCTTTTCGGCTCCCAGGTGACCATGGTGGTCATGCAGAGCAATTAGTACCCTCTCTCTGTGTTTCTCCGGCAGGAGCAACTGACACTTTTTTTCTGAATCGTCGGAAGGGCCCCTTCAGTAGACCACTCCCTGTTGCAGCCGCAACTGATCCTATTCCTTCAGCAGCAGCTTGGCTTCCTTACAAGGACTTTTCTGAAGTACATTGGGTTGTTGATATTCCAGTGCCTTCTTCACCAGTCCACACAATGGGTCTTCTTCCTTATCCTTCCTAAGATCCTTCCTGGACAGCTTGGGAAGGCCTTCTTGCACTATTTGAGAGACATCACAATGACATCTGGGGGCTCCTGCTGCAGACACCCCTACAACTTCAGCTCGGGCCCCTCCTTTCCCATAGTGACTTGTCCCCTCACACAGGGCTCTGACTCCTTCTGGAGTGAGTTGAGTCCAGTCTTCTGGGGAACTCAGGGGGTCATGAGGTCTTCTGGATAAAGCGTCCGCATCACGGTTGCCAACTCCTGGTCTGTATTTCAGACTTAAGGTAAAGGCCAAAAAGGGCGGCAAGCCACCTGTGGCCAGTGGCATCCAGCTTGGCAGTAGTGAGCAAGTAGGTGAGGGGGTTCTTGTCCGTCTTCACTATAAACTCAGCCCCGTACAGGTAGTCTCTAAGCTTGTCTTCCACTGCCCACTTCAGGGCCAGGATCTCCAGTTTATGAGTCGGATAGTTCTTTTCTGCAGGAATCAAGCTTTGATTCACATAGGCAACAGGTCGCAAAGACCCTTCGTATTCTTGGTAGAGTACTCCCCCCAGGCCGTCTCGACTGGCATCCACATGGAGCTCGTAGGGCTTGGTTGGGTCTGCATACGCCAACACCGGAGCAGTGGTGAGGCTCCACTTCAGTCGTCTAAAGGCCTCTTCACACTCTGAGGTCCATTGACTCTGAATGGACTCTCTCTTCTTCCTGGGTCCCTCTTTCAGCTTCCCAAGCCGTTGTGATTCTTCACCAGCCTCTTCCTGGTTCTTCAAGAGCTCAGTGAGGGGCTGGGCTATTTTTTCCAACCCTTCCATGAACTTTCTGTAGTATGAGCAGAATCCCAGGAATGACCTGAGTTCAGTCACGTTGGAGGGCCTGGGCCAAGAAGTGACGGCCTTTAGCTTCTTCGGGTCAGTCGCTACACCCTCTTTTGACATGACATGTCCCAAGTAGGTCACTGAGGGTTGGTAGAATTGACACTTCCATGGAAAGCTTCAAGCCCTCTTCATGGAGTCTCTTCAGGACCTTTTCCAGGCGAGCCTCATGCTCTTTCAGCATTCTCCCGGAGACTATTATGTCATCCAGGTAGACTAACACTTCTATCAAGTTCATGTCACCCACTGTCTTCTCCATAAGCCTTTGGAAAGTTGCTGGGGCCCCAGACAACCCTTGAGGCGTCTGGTTGAACTCAAAGAACCCCACTGGGGTGATGAAGGCAGTCTTTTCCCTATCTTCAGGGCACATTGGGATCTGATAATACCTGCTCTTGGTGTACTGATCGGGAATGGTCCTTCTGTTCAGGGTTCTATTGTCGATGCACAGGCGCAGTGACCCATTCTTCTTTCTCACTACTACTATGGGGGAGGCGTATGGGCTTCTAGACTCCTGGATGATGCCTGTCCTCTTCAACTCCGCCAACTGCTCTCTCAGGTCTTCCAGATCTCCTAGTGGGATTCGCCTCACCCTTTCTCTTCCAGGCGGATTCGGTGAGTGGCGCTTTTAGCTAGTCCCACATCGAATTCGCTTTTAGAGGAAGCATTCTTCCATCTTAGCAGTTGGGCCTTTGCTCTTTCCTTCCATGCAGGGGTCAGTGGTGTATCATTCAGACAAACCTCCTCCAATGGAGTCTCTGTCTGGCTTTCTTCCTCTTGATCACTTGCTGCAATGGAGGTGACAGAGCTAACCTGTCCCAGCAGCAATCTGGGTGGCAGCTTCACTGGGGTAGTTCCCATGTTACGGATACTGACGGGAATCTTCCCGTGAGTCCTCTTCAATGTTCTGGTAGGCAGCACTTCTAGGATGAGTTCCAGCCCCCTTCGGCCCTCGTGATTTGTACCTTCAAGGAGAAGAAATGGCCCTGGAGTTTTCCATCTCAACTTGACGAGGGCCTTTAGGCACACCACTTCTCCAGGCTAGACACACTTCTCTCATTTGCCAACAAACCAAACCTTTCCTGCTCCCCCTTCAGGAGTCTCTTCTTCCTGCTTGAGATTCTTGTATGTCTGGACCAACATCAGGTATTATTTTTCGTGGGTGGGGGCCCTGGATGGGTTATCAACGGAGTCAGGAGCCTTCTCACCAGGTCAGTGTTCATCCCGATAATCAGGGAATTCTTATCAGTTCCTCGGGGGTGGGGGCACACCACGACTAAGGTGTCAAACATCTCAGCCTTTCCTGCTGTGCTGGGGTAAAACGTGAGTCTGACTGGTAGGTAACCATCATATGAGAAGTTCTGGGTACCCCACCCCCATATTTCCAGCTCTTCTAGCTTCTGTAGTGGTAAGTGCTTGAGATGTCGGTCGTAGAAGTCCCTGTATAATAGGGTCACCAGAGCTCCGGTGTCCAGTAATTCCTTCGTGTAGATCCCTTCAACTTGTATGGGGACAATTGGTGAGGGTCCCACTAGATTGGGAGGGATCCCACTGTATGTTGTCCCTTTGGCTGGTTTGGTGGCCCATACCTTCGCTCTCTGCTTTGGGGGTCTTTTAGAGGCAGAGGGTGTTGGAGTTGGTATGGGAGGTTTTTCAGTAGCCGGGCACCCAGTTGACTCCTTCACTGGGGCCCTCTGAAGCTTTCTGCCGGCTCCTTGGGCTTGGTTTCTTCCACTGGGCTAGGGCACATCCGTCTGAAATGTCCTATCCCTCCACATTTGAAGCAGGTTCTGGGGGGGGGGTTGGTAGGGCGGTCAAAGGTCTCTGAGGTTTCTTTCGACAGCATTTTTGCCAGATGAGGGCTTGCAAGTTGAGTCTTCCGCATTGTCATAATTTCCAGAATTTCCTTCTCCAGCCCAGTCTGACTTGAGGAAAGGTGGTGATTGGGCGAGAGCCAGGATCCTTTTTCAGCCCTTGCTGCCAATATGCTGGGCTCACAGACATTCGAGGAAGCATCTACTTGCTGGACCTCAACACTGGAAGGACTCGGAGGACAAAGTTTCCTCTGTTTCTGGTCTCTCCCAAGCTCTACTTTCTCTGCTTCGTTCACCTTCTCTATAAGGACTTCATCTGGTGTGGAGGGGTTCTCCAAGTACTGTCTCAGGGCTACCTTGACATGATCACTCTTCAACCCTGTGGTCACTGATCTCCGGAACTTGCATTTTATGAGTTCAGTCCCAAAGTGATCTCCGAGTCCTTCCTCCTGTGTGGCTGCCAACAGGCGATCCTTGAGCCCGGAATAGAAAGTTTTGGGAGGTCTCATTATCACCCTGCGTAATGTTCATCAGTTTATAATACAACCATAGTAGACAGTGGGGCGGGGTCTCGCTTGAGTGACAGAAATCCCGGCCGAGCCCCCACATGTAGCACTGACCCCCAAAGGAGCTGTTGATTTGAATTGGGCCTGCACTCTACTGAGAAACCCCCCTTCTGAATGACTCTGTCCCCTTGGCACAGCTGTGGTGCAATAATAATACAATACAGTGTAAACAATATAATGTACCTGTGTCTATCCCTCAGGATCCTCTGGCTCCACCTGGTGGGGAAAGTCAGTAAACCACACACTTGTACTCTTAAACAGGAATACTTTTACTGAAAATATAGCAAATAGGTGGTTACAGAGCTTGCACTGTCGTTCCAACGTAGAACGTCAGCACCACATAGGTCAACAGGCAAATACAATAAACATGCAAGTATGTTACTATCTAGACCTGGGAGCTCCCCTTATTTAAAGTCTAACGTGAGGCCTCACTTAATGTATTTCCTCCTTTATCTTCTTTCTTCGCTAGCTTAAATCGTTTCTCAAATAATTGTAATCCAAAGCGGTAAGTAGAGAAAGTTAACTTAGAACACTACAGGTGTAACTGCACGAGGAGCTGTGAGGGTAAGGAGCTTCCCACCCACCCGCCCTACCATTGGGAGAGATGGTGGTGACGATGGGGAGAGGGGGTCGGAATACTGGTTGGTGGTTGTTTGGCGGGGTGCAAGGTACTTGTGAAGGTCATATGGGCACCTAAAGGGCATGGTTTAGGGACCCGTCTGAGGGCGGCTCCCAGTTGGTATATGGGTACCTGCTAGTTGTCTCTGAGTCGGAGGCTTTAGCGACTTGAGGCCTGAGAAGTGGCTAGCAGGTACAGTCATGTGTTATGCCTATTGAACCTTGTGCCCCATGGTGGTGATAAAACGCAAAAGAGATATATAGATATATAGGTAAAAAGGTTATTACGTTATTTATGTTAATTATAAAAGTTATATTTTGGTTAATAAAAATAAGATTGGCTGTTGTGGCCAATTCAATCCACCCCGTGTTGTGTGATCATTGGAGGGTGGGATGGGCTATTGGTAACGGGTGCAGCCATAGTTAATACCATAGTCATGCATCCAAGAACCTCACACACAGTTCCGCACAGGCAGACAACGTGGTTCCAAGAGACCAAATATGGCCACTGCAGTCCCTTTTATACCCTACCCAGCATGCACTGCATATCAAAGTGTTCATGGGTAGGTCACCCAGACTTCTGGGTAGATAAGGTCAATAAACACAGTCACTTCCTGTTATCTTTCAACACCATAGAAAATAAAAATAGCAAAGGTCCAGTTCCAGTTTTTGGTCACTAGATGGCATCCAATACTAGTGAATACATTGTCCATAGATTTACATTGTACTTCACATTTATTGCATTAATACACCATTATATCCCCGCTACATATGTAAGACAGCAATAAGCTAATTAACCCTTCTGTTTCATTACACAAAATCAAAATAAACAAACACTAAGGAGCAGCAGGAAAGAATGGTGGAAAGGGGCAAGAGGGGAAGAAAATAAGGCAAGGGGGGGGGGGGGGGGGGGGGAGAGAAAAGGAGAGAGGGAAGGGAGAAAGAGGAAATGTTGGGTATAAAAAAAAAGACAAAAGACGAATTGTGGTTTACCTTAAGGTGATAACTGCAAAAATGATCCCTATGCTCCCAAATATGAATAATGGCATCATTTAAAGAGGTATGATGATAAAAAGGAGAGATTCCCAGCATTTAATTATCATCCAAGAAAAAGGAAACTTCCAGATAGTCCAGCCAAGATACATATAGGCTCCCATAAAGTGGAAATCCTGATCTGAAAACAAGTAAAGCATAGGAGTATAAGAATCCAACTTGATTAAACCACCAAGGGCAAATATCAAGGCGTCTGACGTCACCAGTAGATCATGGATGTGAAGGAGACCATTATGCATGCGTGAACGTCACAACGTTGTGACATCAGACGCATATGCTTCGAGTCCCCGGCCGCCATCTTGGAAAGTCTGTCAATAGGCAGATATCCATGGAGAAGGAGGCTGGTTCCCACATCCAAGCACTAGATGGAAAGGTTTGAAAGATATGTCAGTCCCAAAAAATTCAGGTCATTACAAGCTGCATACACATCATAGCAAACCAAGGCTGGGGGACCTCAAGTGAGGACACCAGAGAATAGGGAAATCCACCTGATCCGAGATAGTAAAGAGAAATAGAGTGGGATAAAAACGTTATTCCCACCCAATTCCACAGGAAGAAGGGGGACCCAAGAAAATGGTCCAAAAAACGGTGCCCACCATTCACGGAACAAAATCTCCTGTGGAACAACAGAAAACATGCCCGTCAGGGGAACATTCCATGCGTCCGTGAGATGCCCAGATATGCAGACAGGGTGCCCCCTGAAAACTGCCGTTGATAAAAGAAGATGAGAAATAAGGATGGCAAATAAACCATACCTATGTTATAATTATAAACCAACACACCAATACCATTGGGGAGAAACAACCAATAGTAATACGTATATTTAGACAAAAATACAATAAACACATATACATTGCAACCAATGACAAATTTAAAGGAGAATGACAGAGAGGAAAGAAAAAAAAAACTGATGGTATCCAAGATACAGGGGGGAAATACTAGAAATGGAGCATGTATAGATATGCTATCAAGGTTGGCAAAGAAACCTGTGCTCGGGATAAAAGTAATAAGTGCAAGAGTGGAAGCTAGTAACCATTGGGGCTAAGCAGAATAAAAGGTAGGTGGAAAGGAGTGAAAGAATTGAAACCCAGAGGGAACAAAGAGTGGATGGAGAAAATAGAGGGGGGAAAGTGACTCATATGATTCCATTAAATACCTGATACTAGGAGGAGGAAGAGGACTGTGATCCAAGGTGATGCATAGTGTGTACTGTGCAAAAGAGCCCTGAGTGCCCAGCCCACCTAAAGAGGCAGCCTATATAGGCACCACCACAGAGCAACCCCCAACGTCATGCAGGATGGGAGGGAGGCACCATTACCTAGGCAACAAATTGCCCGGCAAATGGCGCCATCACAACCTCCCATATCGCTTGAGAAGATGGAGAAACCCCGCCAGCATAGCAGCAACATGAGGACGCAGCACTTCCGCCGTGTGTAGCATGACGTCGATGTGCAGTGAGGATGCACCCGCCCCCCCCCAAGCATCATAGGAGGCGGAGGAAGGGAGGAAGCCCTCATCGCAGCTCCCGGACTAGATGAATATTGACAGCCCAACAATACCAACTCATACACCACCAATAGGCATAAATTGACTAATGTTGCATACCTGATAGAAAAATAAGGGGATAGATACCAATAATTAAATTTATATCAAAATATAACTAATAAAAGAAATTAAAGGATAAACTGGGGAAAGCTGACATAGGACCAACTATAAGCAGGAATTATGTATTTATCTAAATTGAATACTACAAAGGGGGGAGGGGGATTTTGGGACTTTATGTGAAGCCATGGCCTGGTAAGGCCATGTGCCTCCATCCCTGTCAATATAAAAAAAGAGCAAGAAGGCGGGACTTTATATGGAACGCGTGGTTGCAAATGAGTAGACTGGTGAATATAAACAGATGTTTATTAATTCATATACATGTATATACAGACATAATCTTGATGTCAAGTTCAGAAACCGTTGAACATAATAACACTGGTATCAAATAACATCTCCTGGTAAAATTCCACAATCCGCTAAAATTTATATATGTAGATACACATGTTGCAGAGTAATACCTGCATTACCTATGGCCTCACTAATCCCTGTCATAGCTAGTAAGGGTAAATACATAACATAAGAATATAATAAGCGCATGCTAAATCTAAAACATGGCATCTGTTAGCTCCACACACTTTGTGACTTTGAGCCACTCTTCAGGAGCAAGCGCGTGATGCATTTGTAATTAAAAAAATAGTTTCTAAGTAATCTGACATGTATCAACATATGAGGGGATGGGGTGAAGAACACGCCCCCTAAATGATCACTTACAAATATCTGTGCATTGATGGTATAGTGTTGTGTAGGGATGAGCCCGATGTTCGAGTCGAATGTAAGTTCGACTCGAACATCGGGTGTTCACCCGTTCACTGAATTTAGAACATTATGGGGTGTTTAAAGCAATTTCTAGCGCTGCGAAACGCCCCATAATGCACTGTGAGATCGCAGTGCATTGCATCTTATGATTGGCCAAAGCATGCACCTGACCTGCATGCTATGGCCAATCACAGCGCGCTCTGCAGGGTGCCTTTGGCCAATCATGGCTCAGGGGGCTAAGTCCACACCCCACACTATATAAGGCTGCTGCTTACACGGTGACCGTATATAGTGTAATGAAGAGAGATTAGGCAGCTTAGTTAGTGGTGTGCAGGCAGTGTATTTGATATATATATATATATATATATATATATATATATATATATATATATATATATATATATATATATATATATATATATATATATTGTGACATTGGGGTGTTTAGCTCAAGTGGTTAGAGCCATTTTTTAGTCCACATCAGGCAGGCGTTTATAGTTAAGGGCCTGGTAGCCCACGTTTATTAAAAGGAAAAACAAAATAGTCCATCCAGGAATCCCACGCAGGGGTCCAATCTTAAATTAAATACACACAATCCAAATGAAAAATGCTAGCCCACCTGGCTACTCTTCAGCAGTAGTGCTGCTATCAGTACTTGCCCCTCAAACGAGCTGCTTGGATACACACAGCCTTAGGCTCCTTGGACGCACACAGCTTCAAGCCCTTTAACGCACACAGCTTTGGACTCCTTGGACGCACACAGCTTCAACCCTTCAACGCACACAGCTGTGGGCTCTTTGGACGCACACAGCTTTAACCCTTCAACGCACACAGCTTTGGGCTCTTTGGACATGCACCGCAGCAAGCTACTCCACCATCCTCCACACTCTACTCCCAACAGCCCCTTCGTTATATGGGCTGTGTGCAGCTGGGCACACACCCTGCTCGTTATCATCAAGACCCGGACACAGGGTTGGAGATCCCTTTTTCCTCCAATTTCATAGGGACAGAGCCTCGCTCTGTCACAATATATATACAGTGGTGTGAAAAAGTGTTTGCCCCCTTCCTCATTTCCTGTTCCTTTGCATGTTTGTCACACTTAAGTGTTTCGGAACATCAAACCAATTTAAACAATAGTCAAGGACAACACAAGTAAACACAAAATGCAATTTGTAAATGAAGGTGTTTATTATTAAAGGTGAAAAAAAATCCAAACCATCATGGCCCTGTGTGAAAAAGTGATTGCCCCCTAAACCTAATAACTGGCTGGGCCACCCTTAGCAGCAACAACTGCAACCAAGCATTTGCGATAACGTGCAATGAGGCTTTTACAGCGTCCTGGAGGAATTTTGGCCCACTCATCTTTGCAGAATTGTCCTAATTCAGTTACATTAGAGGGTTTTCGAGCATGAACGGCCTTTTTAAGGTCATACCACAACATCTCAATAGGATTCAGGTTAGGACTTTGGCTAGGCCACTCCAAAGTCTTCATTTTGTTTTTCTTCAGCCATTCGGTGGTGGACTTGCTGGTGTGTTTAGGATCATTGTCCTGCTGCAGAACCCAAGTTCGTTTCAGCTTGAGTACACGAACAGATGGTCGGACATTCTCCTTCAGGATCTCTTGGTAGACAGCAGAATTCATAGTTCCTTTTATCACGGCAAGTCTTCCAGGTCCTGAAGCAGCAAAACAGCCCCAGACCATCACACTACCACCACCATATTTTACTGTTGGTATAATGTTCTTTTTATGAAATGCAGTGTTCCTTCTACGCCAGATATACTTGGACACACACCTTCCAAAGAGTTCCACTTTTGTCTCATCGGTCCACAGAATGTTGTCCCAAAAGTCTTGGGGATCATCAAGATGTGTTGTGGAGAAATTGAGATGAGCTTTGATGTTCTTTTTGCTCAGCAGTGGTTTTCTCCTTGGAACTCTGCCATGCAGGCCATTTTTGCCCAGTCTTTTCCTGATGGTGGAGGCATGAACGCTGATCTTAACTGAGGCAAGTGAGGCCTGCAGTTCCTTGGACGTTGTTGTGGGGTCTTTTGTGACCTCTTGGATGAGTCGTCGCTGCGCTCTTGGGGTAATTTTGGGCGGCCGGCCACTCCTGGGAAGGTTCACCACTGTTCCATGTCTTCGCCATTTGTGGATAACGGCTCTCACTGTGGTTCGCTGGATTCCCAAAGCTTTGGAAATGGCTTTATAACCCTTTCCAGACTGATAGATCTCAATTACTTTCTTTCTCAATTGTTCCTGAATTTCTTTGGGTCTCGGCATGATGTGTAGCTTTTAAGGATCTTCTGGTGGACCTTACTGTGTCAAGCAGCTCCTATTTAAGTGATGCCTTGATTGTGAACAGGTGTGGCAATAATCAGGCCTGGGTGTGGCTAGAGAAATTGAACTCAGGTGTGGACAACCACAGTTATAGTATGTTTTAACAAGGGGGGCAAACACTTTTTCACACAGGGCCATGATGGTTTGGATTTTTTTTCACCTTTAATAATAAACACCTTCATTTACAAATTGCATTTTGTGTTTACTTGTGTTGTCCTTGACTATTGTTTAAATTGGTTTTATGTTCCGAAACACTTAAGTGTGACAAACATGCAAAGGAACAGGAAATGAGGAAGGGGGCAAACACTTTTTCACACTACTGTATATATATTCTCTGCATTTAGTGTAGATTAGATATTCAGTGTAGAATCTATATTTAGTCAGTGTATTATATATAATATAGTGTATTGAAGTGGTTAAGGGGAACCCTGCGCCAAAATAAAAAAAATAAAAGGGCATGGGGCTCCCCTCCAAAATCCATATCAGGCCCTTCAGGTCTGGTATGGATTTTAAGGGGAACCCCGTGCCAAAATTTATAAAAAAATGGCACGGGTGCCCCCCCAAAAAAATCCATACCAGACCCTTATCCGAGCACGTGACCTGGCAGACCACAGGAAAAGGGAGTGGGATGAGAGAGGCCCCCCCTCCTGAACCGTACCAGGCCACATGCCCTCAACATAGGGAGGGTGCTTTGGGGTCACCCAAAAGCACCTTGTCCCCATGTTGATGGGGACAATGGCACTATCCTCACAACCCTTGCCCAGTGGTTGTGGGGGTCTGCAGGTGGGGGGCTTATCATAATCTGGAAGCACCCTTTAACAAGGGGACCCCCAGACCCCCCCCATGTGTACCCCTACCCATTCACCAATAAAAGTATCAAAAAAGTAAAAATTACAGGAGACAGTTTTTATTAAAAAAAGAGAGTGTCCTACGATGTCCATCCATCTTCAATCACAGTGCCAATGGTCCTGAAAAACAAAACAAAAAAAAAACATATATGGGAGGCTCCCTGTGACTGCTGTCTTCTTGCTTTGACAGCTGTTATATAGTCAATGGAGTAGTGATGAGCCGAAAACCCTCTTGTTCGATTCGCAGCAGAACATGCAAACAGGCAAAAAATTAGTTTGAACATGCGAACATTGTTAAAGTCTATGGGACACGAACGTAAATAATCAAAAGTGATCATTTTAAGGGTTAATATGCAAGTTATTGTCATAAAAAGTGTTTGGGGACCTGGGTCCTGCCCCAGGGGACATGTATCAATGCAAAAAAAGTTTTAAAAACTTATGTTTTTTCAGGAGCAGTGATTTTAATAATGCTTAAAGTGAAACAATAAAAGTGAAATATTCCTTTAAATTTCATATATGGGGGGGGTCTATAGTATGCTTGTAAAGTGGTGCATTTTTCCAGTGTTTAGAACAGTCCAAGAGCAAAATGACATTTCTAAAGAAATAAAAGTAATTTAAAACTACTCACGGGTCTCTGCAATACAGATAAAAGTCATTGAAAAAAAACACATGGGATCCCTCCTAGTCCATTACCAGGCCCTTTGGGTCTGGTATGAATATTAAGGGGAACCCCAAACCAAAATTTAAAAAGAAAATTGTGTGGGGGTCCCCCAAATTCTGTACCAGGCCCTTCAGGTCTGGTATGCATATTAAGGGGAACCCTGTGCCAATTTTTTTCTTTAAAATGGCATAGGGGTCCCCCCAAAAATCCATACCAGACCCTTATCCAAGCACGCAACCTGGCAGGCTGCAGGAAAAGAGGGGGTGAGAGAGCGCCCCCCCTTCCTGACCGTACCAGGCCACATGCCCTCAACATGGGGAGGATGTCCCTATGTTGATGGAGACAAGGGCCTCATCCCCACAACCCTTGGTTGTGGGGGTCTGCGAGCGGGGGGCTTATCAGAATCTGGAAGCCCCTTTAACAAGGGGACCCAGAGATCCTCCCTCCCTGTGTGAAATGGTAAAGGGTACAAGTGCCCCTACCATGTTGAGGGCATGTGGCCTGGTACAGCTCAGAGGGGCCGCTCTCTTGTCCCCCCTCTTTTTTGCGGCCTGCCAGGTTGCGTGCTTGGATAAGGGTCTGGTATGGATTCTTGGGGGGACCCCCACGCCATTTTGTTTTTTATTTTGGCACGAGGTTCCCCTTAAAATCCGTCTGGTATGGACTTTGAGTGGGGACCCTGCACCATTTGTTTAAAAAGAAATTGGTGCAGGGTTTCCCTTAATATCCATATCAGTCTTGAAGGGCCTGGTGTGGAATTTGGGGGGACCCCCACAATTTTTTTTTACATTTTTGTTTGGGGTTCCCCTTAATATTCATACCAGACCCAAAGGGCCTGGTAATGGACTTGGAGGGATCCCTTGCCGTCAATGACTTGTATCTGTATTGCAGAGTCCTGACAATTCATTATAGCTGCAAGTAGTTTTAAATGGCTTTTTTTCCTTTAGAAACGTTATTTTGCTGTCAGACTGTTCTAAACGTGGGAAGAATGCGCCCCTTTACAGGCATACTATAGACACCCCCCAGGTACGAAATTTAAAGGAATATTTCACTTTTATTGTTTCACTTTAAGCATTATTAAAATCACTGCTCCTGAAATAACGTCCGTTTTTTAAAACTTTTTACATTGATACATGTCCCCTGGGGCAGGACCCGGGTCCCCATACACACTGCTCCTTCACCGCTCCAAAGATACTGCTAGGAGGACTTTTTTTGTGTCCTGCCAGCTCACCGCTCCAGTGTAAAAGCCCTCGGGGCTTTTATGAATGAATGAATGAATGAAATACTTATATAGCGCACAATGCGAACTGAATCGCCTCTAGGCGCTGTGGCGAGCTTTGATCATCTGCTAAAAGAGGAAGGTCTTGAGTTTTTTCCTAAAAGCCAGGTGATTTTCTTCCAGGCGGATGTTGATTGGTAGAGCATTCCATAGCAGAGGCCCTTGGACAGCGAATCTCTGATCACCCTTGGATTTATATCGGGCTTTGGGCACGAGGAGGAGGTTTTTGTTGGCTGATCGAAGACTGCGGTTTGGTGTGTAATGATTTATTTTCTCCATTAGGTATTGCGGAGTTTCTCTATGCACGCATTTGTGGGTGAGGCAAAGGGTCTTGAACACAGGGCCGGTGCAAGGATTTTTGACACCCTAGGCGAAACCTAATTTTGCCGCCCCCCTCTGGCTCCGCCCCTGACTCCACTGAGTTTGCCAGGTTCAATGGTTTAATTCAACCCTCTAACTGCTACATCTGCAAGACAGCTCGTTCATTTGAAAAACAGACTTACTAGCAGGATCACCAGGTGAATATAAAAGAGAAAACCTAAAAACAAAACTAATGCAGCCACCCATCTAAGAATTGGTAAGCTGCAGTATAATACATATTTTGCTTTACTTTAATACCACTTTAACTGGATAAAGTTAATCAAGTAATTCTGTTATACATCAATGTATAGGCAGATGATGGGAAGGAAGGCGTTAAAACAGGAGATAGACTGGAGTAAAGCTACTTCCAGTGCTGGCAAGGAGAGAGAGAGACGGGGTGAGAGAGAGAGAGAGGGAGAGAGAGAGAGAGAGAGAGAGAGAGGGAGAGGGAGAGAGAGAGAGGGGTGACAGAGAGAGGTTAGGGAGAGAAGGGGGTGTCAGAGAGAGAAAAAAAAGGGGGGTCAGAGAGAGAGGGGTCAGAGAGAGGGGTCAGAGAGAGAGAGAGAGAGAGGGGTCAGAGAGAGAGAGAGAGAGAGGGTCAGAGAGAGAGAGAAAGAGAGAGGGGTCAGAGAGAGAGAGAAAGAGAGAGGGGGTCAGAGAGAGAGAGGGGTCAGAGAGAGAGAGGGGTCAGAGAGAGAGAGGGGGTGACAGATAACAGGGAGATAGAGAAAGAGAAAAGGGGGTTAGAGAGAGAGATGGGGGTCAGAGAGAGAGAGA